>NC_134358.1:9017781-9359447 GCF_048569485.1 Anomaloglossus baeobatrachus | reverse complement strand
ACATACAATGCATTACACACATCAGCCAGTAGATGGCAGCAGAGTACACAGCACATTGATCACTCCTCAGTGTCCACACATACAATGCATTACACACATCAGCCAGTAGATGGCAGCAGAGTACACAGCACATTGATCACTCCTCAGTGTCCACACATACAATGCATTACACACATCAGCCAGTAGATGGCAGCAGAGTGCACAGCACATTGATCACTCCTCTGTGTCCACACATACAATGCATTACACACATCAGCCAGTAGATGGCAGCAGAGTGCACAGCACATTGATCAGTCCTCAGTGTCCACACATACAATGCATTACACACATCAGCCAGTAGATGGCAGCAGAGTACACAGCACATTGATCAGTCCTCAGTGACTGCACATACAATGCATTACACACATCAGCCAGTAGATGGCAGCAGAGTGCACAGCACATTGATCAGTCCTCAGTGTCCGCACATACAATGCATTACACACATCAGCCAGTAGATGGCAGCAGAGTGCACAGCACATTGATCAGTCTTCAGTGTCCACACATACAATGCATTACACACATCAGCCAGTAGATGGCAGCAGAGTGCACAGCACATTGATCACTCCTCAGTGTCCACACATACAATGCATTACACACATCAGCCAGTAGATGGCAGCAGAGTGCACAGCACATTGATCAGTCCTCAGTGTCTGCACATGCAATGCATTACACACATCAGCCAGTAGATGGCAGCAGAGTGCACAGCACATTGATCAGTCCTCAGTGTCTGCACATGCAATGCATTACACACATCAGCCAGTAGATGGCAGCAGAGTGCACAGCACATTGATCACTCCTCAGTGTCTGCACATACAATGCATTACACACATCAGCCAGTAGATGGCAGCAGAGTGCACAGCACATTGATCACTCCTCAGTGTCTGCACATACAATGCGTTACACACATCAGCCAGTAGATGGCAGCAGAGTGCACAGCACATTGATCACTCCTCAGTGTCCACACATGCAATGCATTACACACATCAGCCAGTAGATGGCAGCAGAGTGCACAGCACATTGATCACTCCTCAGTGTCTGCACATACAATGCATTACACACATCAGCCAGTAGATGGCAGCAGAGTGCACAGCACATTGATCACTCCTCAGTGTCTGCACATACAATGCGTTACACACATCAGCCAGTAGATGGCAGCAGAGTGCACAGCACATTGATCACTCCTCAGTGTCCACACATACAATGCATTACACACATCAGCCAGTAGATGGCAGCAGAGTACACAGTACATTGATCAGTCCTCAGTGTCTGCACATACAATGCATTACACACATCAGCCAGTAGATGGCAGCAGAGTACACAGCACATTGATCAGTCCTCAGTGTCTGCACATACAATGCATTACACACATCAGCCAGTAGATGGCAGCAGAGTGCACAGCACATTGATCACTCATCAGTGTCCACACATACAATGCATTACACACATCAGCCAGTAGATGGCAGCAGAGTGCACAGCACATTGATCAGTCCTCAGTGTCTGCACATACAATGCATTACACACATCAGCCAGTAGATGGCAGCAGAGTGCACAGCACATTGATCAGTCCTCAGTGTCTGCACATACAATGCATTACACACATCAGCCAGTAGATGGCAGCAGAGTACACAGCACATTGATCACTCCTCAGTGTCTGCACATACAATGCATTACACACATCAGCCAGTAGATGGCAGCAGAGTGCACAGCACATTGATCACTCCTCAGTGTCTGCACATACAATGCATTACACACATCAGCCAGTAGATGGCAGCAGAGTGCACAGCACATTGATCAGTCCTCAGTGTCCACACATACAATGCATTACACACATCAGCCAGTAGATGGCAGCAGAGTGCACAGCACATTGATCAGTCCTCAGTGTCTGCACATACAATGCATTACACACATCAGCCAGTAGATGGCAGCAGAGTGCACAGCACATTGATCAGTCCTCAGTGTCTGCACATACAATGCATTACACACATCAGCCAGTAGATGGCAGCAGAGTGCACAGCACATTGATCAGTCCTCAGTGTCTGCACATACAATGCATTACACACATCAGCCAGTAGATGGCAGCAGAGTGCACAGCACATTGATCAGACCTCAGTGTCTGCACATACAATGCATTACACACATCAGCCAGTAGATGGCAGCAGAGTACACAGCACATTGATCAGTCCTCAGTGTCTGCACATACAATGCATTACACACATCAGCCAGTAGATGGCAGCAGAGTGCACAGCACATTGATCAGTCCTCAGTGTCTGCACATACAATGCATTACACACATCAGCCAGTAGATGGCAGCAGAGTGCACAGCACATTGATCAGTCCTCAGTGTCCACACATACAATGCATTACACACATCAGCCAGTAGATGGCAGCAGAGTGCACAGCACATTGATCACTCCTCAGTGTCCGCACATACAATGCATTACACACATCAGCCAGTAGATGGCAGCAGAGTGCACAGCACATTGATCAGTCCTCAGTGTCTGCACATACAATGCATTACACACATCAGCCAGTAGATGGCAGCAGAGTGCACAGCACATTGATCAGTCCTCAGTGTATGCACATACAATGCATTACACACATCAGCCAGTAGATGGCAGCAGAGTGCACAGCACATTGATCACTCCTCAGTGTCCACACATACAATGCATTACACACATCAGCCAGTAGATGGCAGCAGAGTGCACAGCACATTGATCAGTCCTCAGTGTCTGCATATGCAATGCATTACACACATCAGCCAGTAGATGGCAGCAGAGTGCACAGCACATTGATCACTCCTCAGTGTCCACACATACAATGCATTACACACATCAGCCAGTAGATGGCAGCAGAGTACACAGCACATTGATCACTCCTCAGTGTCCACACATACAATGCATTACACACATCAGCCAGTAGATGGCAGCAGAGTGCACAGCACATTGATCAGTCCTCAGTGTCCGCACATACAATGCATTACACACATCAGCCAATAGATGGCAGCAGAGTGCACAGCACATTGATCACTCCTCAGTGTCCACACATACAATGCATTACACACATCAGCCAGTAGATGGCAGCAGAGTGCACAGCACATTGATCAGTCCTCAGTGTCCACACATACAATGCATTACACACATCAGCCAGTAGATGGCAGCAGAGTACACAGCACATTGATCACTCCTCAGTGTCCACACATACAATGCATTACACACATCAGCCAGTAGATGGCAGCAGAGTGCACAGCACATTGATCAGTCCTCAGTGTCCGCACATACAATGCATTACACACATCAGCCAATAGATGGCAGCAGAGTGCACAGCACATTGATCACTCCTCAGTGTCCACACATACAATGCATTACACACATCAGCCAGTAGATGGCAGCAGAGTGCACAGCACATTGATCAGTCCTCAGTGTCCACACATACAATGCATTACACACATCAGCCAGTAGATGGCAGCAGAGTGCACAGCACATTGATCAGTCCTCAGTGTCCACACATACAATGCATTACACACATCAGCCAGTAGATGGCAGCAGAGTGCACAGCACATTGATCACTCCTCAGTGTCCACACATACAATGCATTACACACATCAGCCAGTAGATGGCAGCAGAGTGCACAGCACATTGATCACTCCTCAGTGTCTGCACATACAATGCATTACACACATCAGCCAGTAGATGGCAGCAGAGTGCACAGCACATTGATCACTCCTCAGTGTCCACACATACAATGCATTACACACATCAGCCAGTAGATGGCAGCAGAGTGCACAGCACATTGATCACTCCTCAGTGTCTGCACATACAATGCATTACACACATCAGCCAGTAGATGGCAGCAGAGTACACAGCACATTGATCACTCCTCAGTGTCCACACATACAATGCATTACACACATCAGCCAGTAGATGGCAGCAGAGTACACAGCACATTGATCACTCCTCAGTGTCCACACATACAATGCATTACACACATCAGCCAGTAGATGGCAGCAGAGTACACAGCACATTGATCAGTCCTCAGTGTCTGCACATACAATGCATTACACACATCAGCCAGTAGATGGCAGCAGAGTGCACAGCACATTGATCAGTCCTCAGTGTCTGCACATACAATGCATTACACACATCAGCCAGTAGATGGCAGCAGAGTGCACAGCACATTGATCAGTCCTCAGTGTCTGCACATACAATGCATTACACACATCAGCCAGTAGATGGCAGCAGAGTGCACAGCACATTGATCACTCCTCAGTGTCTGCACATACAATGCATTACACACATCAGCCAGTAGATGGCAGCAGAGTGCACAGCACATTGATCACTCCTCAGTGTCCACACATACAATGCATTACACACATCAGCCAGTAGATGGCAGCAGAGTGCACAGCACATTGATCACTCCTCAGTGTCTGCACATACAATGCATTACACACATCAGCCAGTAGATGGCAGCAGAGTGCACAGCACATTGATCACTCCTCAGTGTCTGCACATACAATGCATTACACACATCAGCCAGTAGATGGCAGCAGAGTGCACAGCACATTGATCACTCCTCAGTGTCTGCACATACAATGCATTACACACATCAGCCAGTAGATGGCAGCAGAGTGCACAGCACATTGATGAGTCCTCAGTGTCCGCACATACAATGCATTATACACATCAGCCAGTAGATGGCAGCAGAGTGCACAGCACATTGATCAGTCCTCAGTGTCTGCACATACAATGCATTACACACATCAGCCAGTAGATGGCAGCAGAGTGCACAGCACATTGATCACTCCTCAGTGTCCACACATACAATGCATTATACACATCAGCCAGTAGATGGCAGCAGAGTGCACAGCACATTGATCACTCCTCAGTGTCTGCACATACAATGCATTACACACATCAGCCAGTAGATGGCAGCAGAGTGCACAGCACATTGATCAGTCCTCAGTGTCTGCACATACAATGCATTACACACATCAGCCAGTAGATGGCAGCAGAGTGCACAGCACATTGATCACTCCTCAGTGTCCACACATACAATGCATTACACACATCAGCCAGTAGATGGCAGCAGAGTGCACAGCACATTGATCACTCCTCAGTGTCCACACATACAATGCATTATACACATCAGCCAGTAGATGGCAGCAGAGTGCACAGCACATTTATCAGTCCTCAGTGTCTGCACATACAATGCATTACACACATCAGCCAGTAGATGGCAGCAGAGTACACAGCACATTGATCAGTCCTCAGTGTCTGCACATACAATGCATTACACACATCAGCCAGTAGATGGCAGCAGAGTGCACAGCACATTGATCACTCCTCAGTGTCTGCACATACAGTGCATTACACACATCAGCCAGTAGATGGCAGCAGAGTACACAGCACATTGATCACTCCTCAGTGTCTGGACATACAATGCATTACACACATCAGCCAGTAGATGGCAGCAGAGTGCACAGCACATTGATCAGTCCTCAGTGTCCACACATACAATGCATTACACACATCAGCCAGTAGATGGCAGCAGAGTGCACAGCACATTGATCACTCCTCAGTGTCCACACATACAATGCATTACACACATCAGCCAGTAGATGGCAGCAGAGTGCACAGCACATTGATCAGTCCTCAGTGTCCGCACATACAATGCATTACACACATCAGCCAGTAGATGGCAGCAGAGTGCACAGCACATTGATCAGTCCTCAGTGTCCGCACATACAATGCATTATACACATCAGCCAGTAGATGGCAGCAGAGTGCACAGCACATTGATCAGTCCTCAGTATCTGCACATACAATGCATTACACACATCAGCCAGTAGATGGCAGCAGAGTGCACAGCACATTGATGAGTCCTCAGTGTCTGCACATACAATGCATTACACACATCAGCCAGTAGATGGCAGCAGAGTGCACAGCACATTGATCACTCCTCAGTGTCTGCACATACAATGCATTACACACATCAGCCAGTAGATGGCAGCAGAGTGCACAGCACATTGATCACTCCTCAGTGTCCACACATACAATGCATTATACACATCAGCCAGTAGATGGCAGCAGAGTGCACAGCACATTGATCACTCCTCAGTGTCTGCACATACAATGCATTACACACATCAGCCAGTAGATGGCAGCAGAGTGCACAGCACATTGATCACTCCTCAATGTCCACACATACAATGCATTATACACATCAGCCAGTAGATGGCAGCAGAGTGCACAGCACATTGATCAGTCCTCAGTGTCTGAACATACAATGCATTACACACATCAGCCAGTAGATGGCAGCAGAGTGCACAGCACATTGATCAGTCCTCAGTGTCCGCACATACAATGCATTATACACATCAGCCAGTAGATGGCAGCAGAGTGCACAGCACATTGATCACTCCTCAGTGTCTGCACATACAATGCATTACACACATCAGCCAGTAGATGGCAGCAGAGTGCACAGCACATTGATCACTCCTCAGTGTCTGCACATACAGTGCATTACACACATCAGCCAGTAGATGGCAGCAGAGTGCACAGCACATAGATCACTCCTCAGTGTCTGCACATACAATGCATTACACACATCAGCCAGTAGATGGCAGCAGATTGCACAGCACATTGATCACTCCTCAGTGTCTGCACATACAATGCATTACACACATCAGCCAGTAGATGGCAGCAGAGTGCACAGCACATTGATCAGTCCTCAGTGTCTGCACATACAATGCATTACACACATCAGCCAGTAGATGGCAGCAGAGTGCACAGCACATTGATCACTCCTCAGTGTCCACACATAGAATGCATTACACACATCAGCCAGTAGATGGCAGCAGAGTGCACAGCACATTGATCACTCCTCAGTGTCCGCACATACAATGCATTACACACATCAGCCAGTAGATGGCAGCAGAGTGCACAGCACATTGATCAGTCCTCAGTGTCTGCACATGCAATGCATTACACACATCAGCCAGTAGATGGCAGCAGAGTGCACAGCACATTGATCAGTCCTCAGTGTCTGCACATACAATGCATTACACACATCAGCCAGTAGATGGCAGCAGAGTGCACAGCACATTGATCAGTCCTCAGTGTCTGCACATGCAATGCATTACACACATCAGCCAGTAGATGGCAGCAGAGTGCACAGCACATTGATCACTCCTCAGTGTCTGCACATACAGTGCATTACACACATCAGCCAGTAGATGGCAGCAGAGTACACAGCACATTGATCACTCCTCAGTGTCTGCACATACAATGCATTACACACATCAGCCAGTAGATGGCAGCAGATTGCACAGCACATTGATCACTCCTCAGTGTCTGCACATACAATGCATTACACACATCAGCCAGTAGATGGCAGCAGAGTGCACAGCACATTGATCAGTCCTCAGTGTCTGCACATACAATGCATTACACACATCAGCCAGTAGATGGCAGCAGAGTGCACAGCACATTGATCACTCCTCAGTGTCCACACATAGAATGCATTACACACATCAGCCAGTAGATGGCAGCAGAGTGCACAGCACATTGATCACTCCTCAGTGTCCGCACATACAATGCATTACACACATCAGCCAGTAGATGGCAGCAGAGTGCACAGCACATTGATCAGTCCTCAGTGTCTGCACATGCAATGCATTACACACATCAGCCAGTAGATGGCAGCAGAGTGCACAGCACATTGATCACTCCTCAGTGTCCACACATACAATGCATTACACACATCAGCCAGTAGATGGCAGCAGAGTGCACAGCACATTGATCAGTCCTCAGTGTCTGCACATACAATGCATTACACACATCAGCCAGTAGATGGCAGCAGAGTGCACAGCACATTGATCAGTCCTCAGTGTCTGCACATACAATGCATTACACACATCAGCCAGTAGATGGCAGCAGAGTGCACAGCACATTGATCAGTCCTCAGTGTCTGCACATACAATGCATTACACACATCAGCCAGTAGATGGCAGCAGAGTGCACAGCACATTGATCAGTCCTCAGTGTCTGCACATACAATGCATTACACACATCAGCCAGTAGATGGCAGCAGAGTGCACAGCACATTGATCACTTCTCAGTATCTGCACATACAATGCATTACACACATCAGCCAGTAGATGGCAGCAGAGTGCACAGCACATTGATCACTCCTCAGTGTCCGCACATACAATGCATTACACACATCAGCCAGTAGATGGCAGCAGAGTGCACAGCACATTGATCACTCCTTAGTGTCCACACATACAGTGCATTACACACATCAGCCAGTAGATGGCAGCAGAGTGCACAGCACATTGATCAGTCCTCAGTGTCCGCACATACAATGCATTACACACATCAGCCAGTAGATGGCAGCAGAGTGCACAGCACATTGATCAGTCCTCAGTGTCTGCACATACAATGCATTACACACATCAGCCAGTAGATGGCAGCAGAGTGCACAGCACATTGATCAGTCCTCAGTGTCCGCACATACAATGCATTATACACATCAGCCAGTAGATGGCAGCAGAGTGCACAGCACATTGATCACTCCTCAGTGTCTGCACATACAATGCATTACACACATCAGCCAGTAGATGGCAGCAGAGTGCACAGCACATTGATCTGTCCTCAGTGTCCACACATACAATGCATTACACACATCAGCCAGTAGATGGCAGCAGAGTGCACAGCACATTGATCAGTCCTCAGTGTCTGCGCATACAATGCATTACACACATCAGCCAGTAGATGGCAGCAGAGTGCACAGCACATTGATCAGTCCTCAGTGTCTGCACATACAATGCATTACACACATCAGCCAGTAGATGGCAGCAGAGTGCACAGCACATTGATCAGTTCTCAGTGTCCACACATACAGTGCATTACACACATCAGCCAGTAGATGGCAGCAGAGTGCACAGCACATTGATCAGTCCTCAGTGTCTGCACATACAGTGCATTACACACATCAGCCAGTAGATGGCAGCAGAGTGCACAGCACATTGATCACTCCTCAGTGTCTGCACATACAATGCATTACACACATCAGCCAGTAGATGGCAGCAGAGTGCACAGCACATTGATCAGTCCTCAGTGTCTGCACATACAATGCATTACACACATCAGCCAGTAGATGGCAGCAGAGTGCACAGCACATTCATCAGTCCTCAGTGTCTGCACATACAATGCATTACACACATCAGCCAGTAGATGGCAGCAGAGTGCACAGCACATTGATCTGTCCTCAGTGTCCACACATACAATGCATTACACACATCAGCCAGTAGATGGCAGCAGAGTGCACAGCACATTGATCAGTCCTCAGTGTCTGCACATACAATGCATTACACACATCAGCCAGTAGATGGCAGCAGAGTGCACAGCACATTGATCACTCCTCAGTGTCCACACATACAATGCATTACACACATCAGCCAGTAGATGGCAGCAGAGTGCACAGCACATTGATCACTCCTCAGTGTCTGCACATACAATGCATTACACACATCAGCCAGTAGATGGCAGCAGAGTGCACAGCACATTGATCACTCCTCAGTGTCTGCACATACAATGCATTACACACATCAGCCAGTAGATGGCAGCAGAGTGCACAGCACATTGATCAGTCCTCAGTGTCTGCACATACAATGCATTACACACATCAGCCAGTAGATGGCAGCAGAGTGCACAGCACATTCATCAGTCCTCAGTGTCTGCACATACAATGCATTACACACATCAGCCAGTAGATGGCAGCAGAGTGCACAGCACATTGATCTGTCCTCAGTGTCCACACATACAATGCATTACACACATCAGCCAGTAGATGGCAGCAGAGTGCACAGCACATTGATCAGTCCTCAGTGTCTGCGCATACAATGCATTACACACATCAGCCAGTAGATGGCAGCAGAGTGCACAGCACATTGATCAGTCCTCAGTGTCTGCACATACAATGCATTACACACATCAGCCAGTAGATGGCAGCAGAGTGCACAGCACATTGATCACTCCTCAGTGTCCACACATACAATGCATTACACACATCAGCCAGTAGATGGCAGCAGAGTGCACAGCACATTGATCAGTCCTCAGTGTCCACACATACAATGCATTACACACATCAGCCAGTAGATGGCAGCAGAGTACACAGCACATTGATCACTCCTCAGTGTCTGCACATACAATGCATTACACACATCAGCCAGTAGATGGCAGCAGAGTGCACAGCACATTGATCAGTCCTCAGTGTCCACACATACAATGCATTACACACATCAGCCAGTAGATGGCAGCAGAGTGCACAGCACATTGATCACTCCTCAGTGTCTACACATACAATGCATTACACACATCAGCCAGTAGATGGCAGCAGAGTGCACAGCACATTGATCACTCCTCAGTGTCCGCACATACAATGCATTACACACATCAGCCAGTAGATGGCAGCAGAGTGCACAGCACATTGATCACTCCTCAGTGTCCACACATACAATGCATTACACACATCAGCCAGTAGATGGCAGCAGAGTGCACAGCACATTGATCAGTCCTCAGTGTCTGCACATACAATGCATTACACACATCAGCCAGTAGATGGCAGCAGAGTGCACAGCACATTGATCAGTCCTCAGTGTCTGCACATACAATGCATTACACACATCAGCCAGTAGATGGCAGCAGAGTGCACAGCACATTGATCACTCCTCAGTGTCTGCACATACAATGCATTACACACATCAGCCAGTAGATGGCAGCAGAGTGCACAGCACATTGATCACTCCTCAGTGTCTGCACATACAATGCATTACACACATCAGCCAGTAGATGGCAGCAGAGTGCACAGCACATTGATCAGTCCTCAGTGTCTGCACATACAATGCATTACACACATCAGCCAGTAGATGGCAGCAGAGTGCACAGCACATTGATCAGTCCTCAGTGTCCACACATACAATGCATTACACACATCAGCCAGTAGATGGCAGCAGAGTGCACAGCACATTGATCACTCCTCAGTGTCCGCACATACAATGCATTACACACATCAGCCAGTAGATGGCAGCAGAGTGCACAGCACATTGATCAGTCCTCAGTGTCCACACATACAGTGCATTACACACATCAGCCAGTAGATGGCAGCAGAGTGCACAGCACATTGATCAGTCCTCAGTGTCTGCACATACAATGCATTACACACATCAGCCAGTAGATGGCAGCAGAGTGCACAGCACATTGATCAGTCCTCAGTGTCTGCACATACAATGCATTACACACATCAGCCAGTAGATGGCAGCAGAGTGCACAGCACATTGATCACTCCTCAGTGTCTGCACATACAATGCATTACACACATCAGCCAGTAGATGGCAGCAGAGTGCACAGCACATTGATCAGTCCTCAGTGTCTGCACATACAATGCATTACACACATCAGCCAGTAGATGGCAGCAGAGTGCACAGCACATTGATCAGTCCTCAGTGTCCACACATACAATGCATTACACACATCAGCCAGTAGATGGCAGCAGAGTGCACAGCACATTGATCACTCCTCAGTGTCCGCACATACAATGCATTACACACATCAGCCAGTAGATGGCAGCAGAGTGCACAGCACATTGATCAGTCCTCAGTGTCCACACATACAGTGCATTACACACATCAGCCAGTAGATGGCAGCAGAGTGCACAGCACATTGATCAGTCCTCAGTGTCTGCACATACAATGCATTACACACATCAGCCAGTAGATGGCAGCAGAGTGCACAGCACATTGATCAGTCCTCAGTGTCCACACATACAATGCATTACACACATCAGCCAGTAGATGGCAGCAGAGTGCACAGCACATTGATCACTCCTCAGTGTCTGCACATACAATGCATTACACACATCAGCCAGTAGATGGCAGCAGAGTGCACAGCACATTGATCACTCCTCAGTGTCCGCACATACAGTGCATTACACACATCAGCCAGTAGATGGCAGCAGAGTGCACAGCACATTGATCAGTCCTCAGTGTCCACACATACAATGCATTACACACATCAGCCAGTAGATGGCAGCAGAGTGCACAGCACATTGATCAGTCCTCAGTGTCTGCACATACAATGCATTACACACATCAGCCAGTAGATGGCAGCAGAGTGCACAGCACATTGATCAGTCCTCAGTGTCCACACATACAATGCATTACACACATCAGCCAGTAGATGGCAGCAGAGTGCACAGCACATTGATCACTCCTCAGTGTCCGCACATACAATGCATTACACACATCAGCCAGTAGATGGCAGCAGAGTGCACAGCACATTGATCAGTCCTCAGTGTCCACACATACAGTGCATTACACACATCAGCCAGTAGATGGCAGCAGAGTGCACAGCACATTGATCAGTCCTCAGTGTTTGCACATACAATGCATTACACACATCAGCCAGTAGATGGCAGCAGAGTACACAGCACATTGATCAGTCCTCAGTGTCCACACATACAATGCATTACACACATCAGCCAGTAGATGGCAGCAGAGTGCACAGCACATTGATCACTCCTCAGTGTCCGCACATACAATGCATTACACACATCAGCCAGTAGATGGCAGCAGAGTGCACAGCACATTGATCAGTCCTCAGTGTCCACACATACAGTGCATTACACACATCAGCCAGTAGATGGCAGCAGAGTGCACAGCACATTGATCAGTCCTCAGTGTCTGCACATACAATGCATTACACACATCAGCCAGTAGATGGCAGCAGAGTACACAGCACATTGATCACTCCTCAGTGTCCACACATACAGTGCATTACACACATCAGCCAGTAGATGGCAGCAGAGTGCACAGCACATTGATCAGTCCTCAGTGTCTGCACATACAATGCATTACACACATCAGCCAGTAGATGGCAGCAGAGTGCACAGCACATTGATCAGTCCTCAGTGTCCACACATACAGTGCATTACACACATCAGCCAGTAGATGGCAGCAGAGTGCACAGCACATTGATCAGTCCTCAGTGTCTGCACATACAATGCATTACACACATCAGCCAGTAGATGGCAGCAGAGTGCACAGCACATTGATCAGTCCTCAGTGTCTGCACATACAATGCATTACACACATCAGCCAGTAGATGGCAGCAGAGTGCACAGCACATTGATCACTCCTCAGTGTCCACACATACAATGCATTACACACATCAGCCAGTAGATGGCAGCAGAGTGCACAGCACATTGATCAGTCCTCAGTGTCTGCACATACAATGCATTACACACATCAGCCAGTAGATGGCAGCAGAGTGCACAGCACATTGATCACTCCTCAGTGTCTACACATACAATGCATTACACACATCAGCCAGTAGATGGCAGCAGAGTACACAGCACATTGATCACTCCTCAGTGTCCACACATACAATGCATTACACACATCAGCCAGTAGATGGCAGCAGAGTACACAGCACATTGATCACTCCTCAGTGTCCACACATACAATGCATTACACACATCAGCCAGTAGATGGCAGCAGAGTGCACAGCACATTGATCACTCCTCAGTGTCCGCACATACAATGCATTACACACATCAGCCAGTAGATGGCAGCAGAGTGCACAGCACATTGATCTGTCCTCAGTGTCCACACATACAATGCATTATACACATCAGCCAGTAGATGGCAGCAGAGTGCACAGCACATTGATCACTCCTCAGTGTCTGCACATACAATGCATTACACACATCAGCCAGTAGATGGCAGCAGAGTACACAGCACATTGATCACTCCTCAGTGTCTGCACATACAATGCATTATACACATCAGCCAGTAGATGGCAGCAGAGTGCACAGCACATTGATCACTCCTCAGTGTCTGCACATACAATGCATTACACACATCAGCCAGTAGATGGCAGCAGAGTACACAGCACATTGATCACTCCTCAGTGTCCACACATACAATGCATTATACACATCAGCCAGTAGATGGCAGCAGAGTGCACAGCACATTGATCAGTCCTCAGTGTTTGCACATACAATGCATTACACACATCAGCCAGTAGATGGCAGCAGAGTGCACAGCACATTGATCACTCCTCAGTGTCCACACATACAATGCATTACACACATCAGCCAGTAGATGGCAGCAGAGTGCACAGCACATTGATCAGTCCTCAGTGTCTGCACATACAATGCATTACACACATCAGCCAGTAGATGGCAGCAGAGTGCACAGCACATTGATCAGTCCTCAGTGTCTGCACATACAATGCATTACACACATCAGCCAGTAGATGGCAGCAGAGTGCACAGCACATTGATCAGTCCTCAGTGTCCACACATACAATGCATTACACACATCAGCCAGTAGATAGCAGCAGAGTGCACAGCACATTGATCACTCCTCAGTGTCCACACATACAATGCATTATACACATCAGCCAGTAGATGGCAGCAGAGTGCACAGCACATTGATCACTCCTCAGTGTCTGCACATACAATGCATTACACACATCAGCCAGTAGATGGCAGCAGAGTGCACAGCACATTGATCACTCCTCAGTGTCTGCACATACAATGCATTACACACATCAGCCAGTAGATGGCAGCAGAGTGCACAGCACATTGATCACTCCTCAGTGTCTGCACATACAATGCATTACACACATCAGCCAGTAGATGGCAGCAGAGTGCACAGCACATTGATCACTCCTCAGTGTCCACACATACAATGCATTACACACATCAGCCAGTAGATGGCAGCAGAGTGCACAGCACATTGATCACTCCTCAGTGTCCACACATACAATGCATTACACACATCAGCCAGTAGATGGCAGCAGAGTGCACAGCACATTGATCACTCCTCAGTGTCTGCACATACAGTGCATTACACACATCAGCCAGTAGATGGCAGCAGAGTGCACAGCACATTGATTACTCCTCAGTGTCTGCACATACAATGCATTACACACATCAGCCAGTAGATGGCAGCAGAGTGCACAGCACATTGATCACTCCTCAGTGTCTGCACATACAATGCATTACACACATCAGCCAGTAGATGGCAGCAGAGTGCACAGCACATTGATCACTCCTCAGTGTCCACACATACAATGCATTACACACATCAGCCAGTAGATGGCAGCAGAGTGCACAGCACATTGATCACTCCTCAGTGTCCACACATACAATGCATTACACACATCAGCCAGTAGATGGCAGCAGAGTGCACAGCACATTGATCAGTCCTCAGTGTCTGCACATACAGTGCATTACACACATCAGCCAGTAGATGGCAGCAGAGTGCACAGCACATTGACCACTCCTCAGTGTCCACACATACAATGCATTACACACATCAGCCAGTAGATGGCAGCAGAGTGCACAGCACATTGATCAGTCCTCAGTGTCCACACATACAATGCATTACACACATCAGCCAGTAGATAGCAGCAGAGTGCACAGCACATTGATCAGTCCTCAGTGTCCACACATACAATGCATTACACACATCAGCCAGTAGATGGCAGCAGAGTGCACAGCACATTGATCACTCCTCAGTGTCCACACATACAGTGCATTACACACATCAGCCAGTAGATGGCAGCAGAGTGCACAGCACATTGATTACTCCTCAGTGTCTGCACATACAATGCATTACACACATCAGCCAGTAGATGGCAGCAGAGTGCACAGCACATTGATCAGTCCTCAGTGTCTGCACATACAATGCATTACACACATCAGCCAGTAGATGGCAGCAGAGTGCACAGCACATTGATCAGTCCTCAGTGTCTGCACATACAATGCATTACACACATCAGCCAGTAGATGGCAGCAGAGTGCACAGCACATTGATCAGTCCTCAGTGTCCGCACATACAATGCATTACACACATCAGCCAGTAGATGGCAGCAGAGTGCACAGCACATTGATCACTCCTCAGTGTCCACACATACAATGCATTACACACATCAGCCAGTAGATGGCAGCAGAGTGCACAGCACATTGATCACTCCTCAGTGTCTGCACATACAATGCATTACACACATCAGCCAGTAGATGGCAGCAGAGTGCACAGCACATTGATCACTCCTCAGTGTCTGCACATACAATGCATTATACACATCAGCCAGTAGATGGCAGCAGAGTGCACAGCACATTGATCACTCCTCAGTGTCTGCACATACAATGCATTACACACATCAGCCAGTAGATGGCAGCAGAGTGCACAGCACATTGATCACTCCTCAATGTCCACACATACAATGCATTACACACATCAGCCAGTAGATGGCAGCAGAGTGCACAGCACATTGATCACTCCTCAGTGTCTGCACATACAATGCATTACACACATCAGCCAGTAGATGGCAGCAGAGTGCACAGCACATTGATCACTCCTCAATGTCCACACATACAATGCATTACACACATCAGCCAGTAGATGGCAGCAGAGTGCACAGCACATTGATCACTCCTCAGTGTCCCCACATACAATGCATTACACACATCAGCCAGTAGATGGCAGCAGAGTGCACAGCACATTGATCACTCCTCAGTGTCCACACATACAATGCATTACACACATCAGCCAGTAGATGGCAGCAGAGTGCACAGCACATTGATCACTCCTCAGTGTCTGCACACACAGTGCATTACACACATCAGCCAGTAGATGGCAGCAGAGTACACAGCACATTGATCACTCCTCACTGTCTGCACATACAGTGCATTACACACATCAGCCAGTAGATGGCAGCAGAGTGCACAGCACATTGATCACTCCTCACTGTCTGCACATACAGTGCATTACACACATCAGCCAGTAGATGGCAGCAGAGTGCACAGCACATTGATCAGTCCTCAGTGTCTGCACATACAATGCATTATACACATCAGCCAGTAGATGGCAGCAGAGTGCACAGCACATTGATCACTCCTCAGTGTCTGCACACACAGTGCATTACACACATCAGCCAGTAGATGGCAGCAGAGTACACAGCACATTGATCACTCCTCACTGTCTGCACATACAGTGCATTACACACATCAGCCAGTAGATGGCAGCAGAGTGCACAGC
The DNA here is from genome assembly GCF_048569485.1 of Anomaloglossus baeobatrachus. Lineage (NCBI taxonomy): Eukaryota > Metazoa > Chordata > Amphibia > Anura > Aromobatidae > Anomaloglossus > Anomaloglossus baeobatrachus. The sequence continues at coordinate 9,342,301 of NC_134358.1, read as the reverse complement.
ACATTGATCAGTCCTCAGTGTCTGCACATACAATGCATTATACACATCAGCCAGTAGATGGCAGCAGAGTGCACAGCACATTGATCACTCCTCAGTGTCTGCACATACAATGCATTATACACATCAGCCAGTAGATGGCAGCAGAGTACACAGCACATTGATCAGTCCTCAGTGTCCACACATACAATGCATTACACACATCAGCCAGTAGATGGCAGCAGAGTGCACAGCACATTGATCACTCCTCAGTGTCCGCACATACAATGCATTACACACATCAGCCAGTAGATGGCAGCAGAGTGCACAGCACATTGATCAGTCCTCAGTGTCTGCACATACAATGCATTACACACATCAGCCAGTAGATGGCAGCAGAGTGCACAGCACATTGATCAGTCCTCAGTGTCTGCACATACAATGCATTACACACATCAGCCAGTAGATGGCAGCAGAGTGCACAGCACATTGATCAGTCCTCAGTGTCTGCACATACAATGCATTACACACATCAGCCAGTAGATGGCAGCAGAGTACACAGCACATTGATCACTCCTCAGTGTCTACACATATAATGCATTACACACATCAGCCAGTAGATGGCAGCAGAGTGCACAGCACATTGATCAGTCCTCAGTGTCTGCACATACAATGCATTACACACATCAGCCAGTAGATGGCAGCAGAGTGCACAGCACATTGATCACTCCTCAGTGTCTGCACATACAATGCATTACACACATCAGCCAGTAGATGGCAGCAGAGTGCACAGCACATTGATCACTCCTCAGTGTCCACACATACAATGCATTACACACATCAGCCAGTAGATGGCAGCAGAGTGCACAGCACATTGATCACTCCTCAGTGTCTACACATATAATGCATTACACACATCAGCCAGTAGATGGCAGCAGAGTGCACAGCACATTGATCACTCCTCAGTGTCTGCACATACAATGCATTACACACATCAGCCAGTAGATGGCAGCAGAGTGCACAGCACATTGATCACTCCTCAGTGTCCACACATACAATGCATTACACACATCAGCCAGTAGATGGCAGCAGAGTGCACAACACATTGATCACTCCTCAGTGTCTGCACATACAGTGCATTACACACATCAGCCAGTAGATGGCAGCAGAGTGCACAGCACATTGATCAGTCCTCAGTGTCCACACATACAATGCATTATACACATCAGCCAGTAGATGGCAGCAGAGTGCACAGCACATTGATCAGTCCTCAGTGTCCGCACATACAGTGCATTACACACATCAGCCAGTAGATGGCAGCAGAGTGCACAACACATTGATCACTCCTCAGTGTCTGCACATACAGTGCATTACACACATCAGCCAGTAGATGGCAGCAGAGTGCACAGCACATTGATCAGTCCTCAGTGTCCACACATACAATGCATTATACACATCAGCCAGTAGATGGCAGCAGAGTGCACAGCACATTGATCAGTCCTCAGTGTCCGCACATACAATGCATTACACACATCAGCCAGTAGATGGCAGCAGAGTGCACAGCACATTGATCAGTCCTCAGTGTCTGCACATACAATGCATTACACACATCAGCCAGTAGATGGCAGCAGAGTGCACAGCACATTGATCACTCCTCAGTGTCTGCACATACAATGCATTACACACATCAGCCAGTAGATGGCAGCAGAGTGCACAGCACATTGATCAGTCCTCAGTGTCTGCACATACAATGCATTACACACATCAGCCAGTAGATGGCAGCAGAGTGCACAGCACATTGATCACTCCTCAGTGTCTGCACATACAATGCATTACACACATCAGCCAGTAGATGGCAGCAGAGTGCACAGCACATTGATCACTCCTCAGTGTCTGCACATACAATGCATTACACACACCAGCCAGTAGATGGCAGCAGAGTGCACAGCACATTGATCACTCCTCAGTGTCTGCACATACAATGCATTACACACATCAGCCAGTAGATGGCAGCAGAGTGCACAGCACATTGATCACTCCTCAGTGTCTGCACATACAATGCATTACACACATCAGCCAGTAGATGGCAGCAGAGTGCACAGCACATTGATCAGTCCTCAGTGTCCGCACATACAATGCATTACACACATCAGCCAGTAGATGGCAGCAGAGTGCACAGCACATTGATCACTCCTCAGTGTCTGCACATACTATGCATTACACACATCAGCCAGTAGATGGCAGCAGAGTGCACAGCACATTGATCACTCCTCAATGTCCACACATACAATGCATTACACACATCAGCCAGTAGATGGCAGCAGAGTGCACAGCACATTGATCAGTCCTCAGTGTCTGCACATACAATGCATTACACACATCAGCCAGTAGATGGCAGCAGAGTGCACAGCACATTGATCACTCCTCAGTGTCCACACATACAATGCATTACACACATCAGCCAGTAGATGGCAGCAGAGTGCACAGCACATTGATCACTCCTCAGTGTCTGCACATACAATGCATTACACACATCAGCCAGTAGATGGCAGCAGAGTGCACAGCACATTGATCAGTCCTCAGTGTCCACACATACAGTGCATTACACACATCAGCCAGTAGATGGCAGCAGAGTGCACAGCACATTGATCAGTCCTCAGTGTCCGCACATACAATGCATTACACACATCAGCCAGTAGATGGCAGCAGAGTGCACAGCACATTGATCACTCCTCAGTGTCTGCACATACAATGCATTATACACATCAGCCAGTAGATGGCAGCAGAGTGCACAGCACATTGATCACTCCTCAGTGTCCACACATACAATGCATTACACACATCAGCCAGTAGATGGCAGCAGAGTGCACAGCACATTGATCAGTCCTCAGTGTCCGCACATACAATGCATTACACACATCAGCCAGTAGATGGCAGCAGAGTGCACAGCACATTGATCAGTCCTCAGTGTCCGCACATACAATGCATTACACACATCAGCCAGTAGATGGCAGCAGAGTGCACAGCACATTGATCACTCCTCAGTGTCTGCACATACAATGCATTACACACATCAGCCAGTAGATGGCAGCAGAGTGCACAGCACATTGATCAGTCCTCAGTGTCTGCACATACAATGCATTACACACATCAGCCAGTAGATGGCAGCAGAGTGCACAGCACATTGATCAGTCCTCAGTGTCCACACATACAATGCATTACACACATCAGCCAGTAGATGGCAGCAGAGTGCACAGCACATTGATCACTCCTCAGTGTCTGCACATACAATGCATTACACACATCAGCCAGTAGATGGCAGCAGAGTGCACAGCACATTGATCAGTCCTCAGTGTCTGCACATACAATGCATTACACACATCAGCCAGTAGATGGCAGCAGAGTGCACAGCACATTGATCAGTCCTCAGTGTCTGCACATACAATGCATTACACACATCAGCCAGTAGATGGCAGCAGAGTGCACAGCACATTGATCACTCCTCAGTGTCTGCACATACAATGCATTACACACATCAGCCAGTAGATGGCAGCAGAGTGCACAGCACATTGATCAGTCCTCAGTGTCCACACATACAATGCATTACACACATCAGCCAGTAGATGGCAGCAGAGTGCACAGCACATTGATCACTCCTCAGTGTCTGCACATACAATGCATTATACACATCAGCCAGTAGATGGCAGCAGAGTGCACAGCACATTGATCACTCCTCAGTGTCTGCACATACAATGCATTATACACATCAGCCAGTAGATGGCAGCAGAGTGCACAGCACATTGATCACTCCTCAGTGTCCACACATACAATGCATTACACACATCAGCCAGTAGATGGCAGCAGAGTGCACAGCACATTGATCACTCCTCAATGTCCACACATACAATGCATTACACACATCAGCCAGTAGATGGCAGCAGAGTGCACAGCATAAATCACATTGATCTTCCGTAGTGTCCACACATACAATGCATTATAGGAGGGGCTGCTGATAAGTCTTTGGCTTTACCCAGACAGAAACAAGATAGGATGATGAAACTTTCCATTTATTCCACATACTCTCCACTGATGTCACTTCTTACATTGGTATTCCATGTTCCGTAAGCCTAGCAAAAAGTAGGATTTGGGTTGTGCCTCACACCATGCATCCGTAGCAGCTATGGCATCAGAAATGGTGTTAGATTTGGTAACTTGAGGTGTTTCTTCAGGTTTGGAAAGAGATGATAGTCGGAGGGAGCTAGATCTGGTGAATAAGGTGGGTGGTCACCAGCTGGAAGCCCTGCTCTGCCAGTTTTGCCGTGGTCGCTTGTGCAGTGTGAGCGGAGGTGTTGTGTTGCAGGATTAAGATTCCTTAGGACAGATTGTCGCGCTTTTCAGCCTTCAGAGCTGCCTTCAATTGGTCTAAAGGTTCAGTGTAATACCTTGCATTGATGGTGGAACCCTTTTGAAGGTAGTCCACTAGCAGCACACCCTCCTTATCCCAGAACACAGACGCCAGCACCTTAGTGGCTGATTTTTGCACTTTTCTTTGGACGAGGAGAACCACTGTGCCTCCACTCTTTTGACTGCTCCTTGTTTTCAGGGTCATACAAATAAATCCAGGTCTCATACATAGTGACCAATCAATCCATGAATAAGCAACAAACACAAAATTTTTAAAACATGTATTAGACACATAAGGCTTTCATGTGACTTAACATTTGTTGCCACAGAAACAAAAAAGATCACAAAGCCAAAGACTTATCAGCAGCCCCTCGTAGATCTCCTCACTCATGGTGCACAGTCATCCTGGCACACTGGAACAGATCTACAGCCACATAACAACAGGTCCCTCAGCTGCAGTAGGATGGGAATCCTGATACCGTAGATTAGATACTAGTTTTCTCTCTGCACTGATGGTAGGGATGAATGAGAGAAGACGTGCAGCTGTTATACGAGGCACCTCCATCTGACCTTTACACTGATCGCAGACGATGCAGCGACACAGAGGTTGGCTTTTCTTACAGCTGTGGTGCAATCCACGAGATGCAGAATAAACTCTGTGCGGCACATGTCTGATCCGTGCTTATTCCCAGGCTGTGAGGGGCTCCACCAGAGTCGGGGGCACCATAGGGACTGCTGTTGTGCACTGGTCCTTCAATATCTCTGGGGGTCTCCTGGGGTCTGACACTGCCACTCTCTGCCCGGCCTAGACTTTATGACGCCAGGTTGCCCCGGCCTCTTTGTATGGATATTCCGGAGAAGGAGCAGGGTAGGAGGACGGGTGGAGGACATTTCATGATGTTCTTGCTTCTCTCCACAGGAAAACCCTTTAACCCTGTGATGTTCATGGGCAGCGCTGTGGGAAACATCACCAGCTCTGTGCTATTTGGGGAGCACTTTGATTACGAGGACGAGAAGCTGCAAGAACTTCTTCTATCTATATCCAGACATATCAGAGGGTTCAAGTCTCGATTCAACACGGTTGTCTATTATTATATTATTATGGGGCCATTTTCTCCAGAGCATCAGGCTGCTCCATAGTCTTATCATAGAATCACATCGTGTATGTCAGATTTTAACTTTCCATTAGAGATGAGTGGATCCATCCACGGAAGATCGACTTTGAACCACATTCCCTTACATTTATAAGTCCCTGTGAATTCAAACATTTTGCAATTAGATCCATGAGGATCAGAAAATTAAATACCCAGTGGAACTTCCCACAATGCTGAAGACCCGGAGAGCGAGATAACAATGTCAGGCGTGGCCCATAATGACATGCAGATACCATATCATGGGGCAAGAGCAGCCAATTTGGGGACTGTCATAGGGCTGTGAAAGATGAGTGCCGAGCTAAGAGCTCCAGTTTAGGATTTTACTGCTGAAGGTCACAGCGCGCAGCTCATTCCACATCACCCGTATGATATATAGGGAGGTGCTGTAGCTGTATAATCAGTGTGATATATAGGGAGGTGCTGTAGCTGTATAATCAGTGTGATATATAGGGAGGTGCTGTAGCTGTATAATCAGTGTGATATATAGAGAGGTGCTGTAGCTGTATAATCAGTGTGATATATAGAGAGGTGGTGTAGCTGTATAATCAGTGTGATATATAGAGAGGTGCTGTAGCTGTATAATCAGTGTGATATATAGGGAGGTGCTGTAGCTGTATAATCAGTGTGATATATAGAGAGGTGCTGTAGCTGTATAATCAGTGTGATATATAGAGAGGTGCTGTAGCTGTATAATCAGTGTGATATATAGAGAGGTGCTGTAGCTGTATAATCAGTGGGATATATAGAGAGGTGCTGTAGCTGTATAATCAGTGTGATATATAGAGAGGTGCTGTAGCTGTATAATCAGTGTGAATATATAGGGAGGTGTTATAGCTGTATAATCAGTGTGCTATATAGGGAGGTGGTGTAGCTGTATAATCAGTGTGATATACAGGGAGGTGCTGTAGCTGTATAATCAGTGTGATATATAGAGAGGTGCTGTAGCTGTATAATCAGTGTGATATATAGGGATGTGCTGTAGCTGTATAATCAGTGTGATATATAGGGAGGTGCTGTAGCTGTATAATCAGTGTGATATATAGGGAGGTGCTGTAGCTGTATAATCAGTGTGATATATAGGGAGGTGCTGTAGCTGTATAATCAGTGTGATATATAGAGAGGTGCTGTAGCTGTATAATCAGTGTGATATATAGAGAGGTGGTGTAGCTGTATAATCAGTGTGATATATAGAGAGGTGCTGTAGCTGTATAATCAGTGTGATATATAGGGAGGTGCTGTAGCTGTATAATCAGTGTGATATATAGAGAGGTGCTGTAGCTGTATAATCAGTGTGATATATAGAGAGGTGCTGTAGCTGTATAATCAGTGTGATATATAGAGAGGTGCTGTAGCTGTATAATCAGTGGGATATATAGAGAGGTGCTGTAGCTGTATAATCAGTGTGATATATAGAGAGGTGCTGTAGCTGTATAATCAGTGTGAATATATAGGGAGGTGTTATAGCTGTATAATCAGTGTGCTATATAGGGAGGTGGTGTAGCTGTATAATCAGTGTGATATACAGGGAGGTGCTGTAGCTGTATAATCAGTGTGATATATAGAGAGGTGCTGTAGCTGTATAATCAGTGTGATATATAGGGAGGTGCTGTAGCTGTATAATCAGTGTGATATACAGGGAGGTGCTGTAGCTGTATAATCAGTGTGATATATAGAGAGGTGCTGTAGCTGTATAATCAGTGTGATATATAGGGATGTGCTGTAGCTGTATAATCAGTGTGATATATAGAGAGGGGCTGTAGCTGTATAATCAGTGTGATATATAGGGAGGTGCTGTAGTTACATAATCAATGTGATATATAGGGAGGTGCTGTAGCTGTATAATCAGTGTGATATATAGGGAGGTGCTGTAGCTACATAATCAATGTGATATATAGGGATGTGCTGTAGCTGTATAATCAGTGTGATATATAGGGAGGTGCTGTAGCTGTATAGTCAGTGTGATATATAGCGTGGAGCTATAGCTGTATATTCAATGTGATATATAGGGAGGTGTTGTAGCTGTATAATCAGTGTGATATATAGGGAGATGCTGTAGCTGTATAATCAGTGTGATATATAGGGAGGTGCTGTAGCTGTATAATCAGTGTGATATATAGGGAGATGCTGTAGCTGTATAATCAGTGTGATATATAGGGAGGTGCTGTAGCTGTATAATCAGTGTGATATATAGGGAGATGCTGTAGCTGCAGCATCAGTGTGATAGCTAGGGGCTGGGGCTACAACCCTCAGCTGTCTGCTTTTTCTTGGCTGGTTGTCAAAAATAGAGGGGATCTCACACCATTTTTGTTTAATTATTTATTTAACTCTAAAACGCATACCTGGCGTCTTGCAGGCCTGCTAAGTTAGTTGTTTTCTATGGTAGATGTCTATGGTGGCGCATTCTAGGGTTAAAAAATAAAAAAAAAATGGAAAATGGCATGGGGTTTCCACTATTTTTGATTAACAGCCAAGGTACAGCAGCTAGAGGCTGGTATTTTCAGCGTGGGAGGGCCCATGGTTATTTGGCCACTCCCAACCTAACAATAGTAGCTCGCAGACACCCCAGAAGGGGCACATCCAACTCTGGCTCTTTACCCGGCTCTTCCCAATTGCCCTGGTGTGGTGGCAATTGGAGTAATATATAGGGTTGATGTCAGCTGTATGTAAGTATAGAGTTAAAAAAACATACACACAGAGAAAAAAGTTTAATTGAATAAACAATCCTCAATGGTCAGACATAATTTGAGGAATAAAGTCTCCATCACACTCGCTGATTCGCCAATTTATTAATTAAATAGAAATTTTGTAAGTTCCAATGTAATCAAAAGTGTAATGTCCCATGGCGCCCACAAATTCCTATGGAGCTTTGTTCTGAGAATGTTCTCACAATGAGGCTCCATACAGTCCCTGACAAAAGTTCTGTCGCTTATCCATGTTATGTAAATAAAAGCTTATAACCTGACTTTAAATTCATCCATTGGTTTTATAAGTTTCTCTTTTGAAAGCTGAAACGCTCCCAAATTTGGTTTAGGTTATGAAAATAAAGTTGCTGCAAATCTGAAATATTGATCATGTAATGAACACAGAAAGGTCAGATTTTGGTAGGACAAAAGTTTGTGAAATTCAAATAAATAATTAACTTCTAATACAGAGATATGTTGCATAACATTGGTGAATGAAGTTGTGCTGCTATTAGAGCCATATTTAATATTTTGTGTGACTTCCATGAGCTTGAAGGACTGCATCCGTGCGGTACAACAGTGATTCATACAATTTATTGATGAAGTCATCAGAAATAGCAGAGAATGCAGTCTTACATGCCTCCAGAGTTCATCTAGATTCTTTGGTTTTGTCTTCCAAGCTTCCTCTTTCATCCTACCCCAAACATGCTCAATGATGCTCATGTCTGGTGACTGGGCTGGCCAGTCCTTGAGCACCTTGATCTTCTTTGCCAGGAGGAATTTTGTTGTAGAGATAGATGTATGAGATGGAGCACCATCCTGCTGCAGAATTTGACCCCTTTTATGATTGGGAATGTAAGAGGTAGCTAAATACTTCTTGATATTTTAGGCTATTAATCTTGCCTTCCACCTTGCAAATGTTTTTCACACCCCTATACTGAATGTAACCCCAGGCCATGATCTTTCTGAGTGTATTTCGGATCCATATGGGCTCCAGTAGGTCTCCTGCAGTATTTGCGGCAGCAGTGGTGTAATTCTACTGAAGAAATCCACCTTCTGCCACTTTTCCAGCGTCCATCTGTTTAGCAGGCTGTGGGACTTGGCAAATGCCACACGTTTTTTTAATTGACTTTTGTTAGTGCTGGCTTCTGGGCACTGATTCAACCATCGAGGCCATTTTGACACAGAATCCTACAAACTGTTCTAGTTGACACAGGGACTTGAGGTGACCAGGCCTTTTGGAGCTCTGCTGCAGTGGAAGAGGTTCTGGCTTTGGATTTCCTAACCAACAAACGTTCCTCCTGAGCAGTTGTCTTGCGGGGTCTGTCGGACCTGGGCTTGTCAACAACATCTCCAGTCTCTTCAAATCTTTTTTTTTTAATTCTCTGTACTTAACGCTGAGACACATTAAAGGTGCCATCCATCTTTGCAGTGGATCTGGTCTTCAGCCTCTTGATAATCCAGGCTTTTGTCGCAGAATGGATTTTTGGCATGTTCTCAGAGTTCAAGTTGCAGTTCGAGAGAAGGTCTAGGGTGCTGGGTTTATTTTTAAAAACACACCCACTAATTAACTGATCATTTAGTGTACACAGGTGAGGATGTAAACTAGGATTGGGTGCATGTATATGACAAGGCGACAAAACTTTTGTCTTGCCAAAATCTGACCTTCCTGTGTTCATTAGATGATCAATATTTCAGCTTTGCAGCAACTTTATTTTCATGACCTAAACCAAATTTGGGAGGGTTTCAGCTTTCAAAAGAGTAATTTATAAAACCAATGGATGAATTTAAAGTCAGGTTATAAGCTTTTATTTACATAACATGGATAAGCGACAGAACTTCTGTTAGGGACTGTAGGTTACCGCAGCTCAGTGGCAGCTCGGAATTTCTCATAAGCGGTGAAATTCTGGGTCTGCCACAGACTGGCAGTGACCTATGGAGCCTTGTTCTGAGACGTCTCTCCATTACTAACCCCTGGGCTTGATGCCATTTATCAATTGAAGCTAACATAACCATTACCCCAATTGCCTCTGCAATTGGGAAGAGACAGGCAATGCACCAAAATTGGTGGTATCTAATGAATGAGCTAATTCTGGGTGGCTGTGGGTTGATATTTTTAGGCTGGGAAAAGCCAAACAACCATGGACCTTCCCAGCCAGAGAATAACGGCTGTGATCCTCTTTATTTTTGATAACCAGCCAAGGTAAAGCTGACAGCTGATAGTTGCATCCCATGGTTGTCTGCTTTACCCGCGCTGGTTATCAAAAAATAGACAGAAGCCCATGTCACTTATGTTTTGTTTATTACCTATCCACATTTATTTGCAGGGCAATTGAGCCCATTATGCCCCCCAGCCGAGTGATCTAATATAATGTGTGGTGCTGGCTTTACTATGCAGCCATCCTTACAGATTGCTCAGATTAGTCAGAATGGTGTCGGGACTTCTCATTCATTAAGGTTTAGAGGGAACAAATCTCCTAATATGTCTTCGTTCCTTCTGTTTGGACCTCTCATTCTTCTGTTTTGTCCTCTACAGCTCTGCAATATTTTCCCGATTCTTCTGAAGTTTCCGATCATCAAGCAAAGAGTCTTTAGGGAAAGCGAATTTCTCCAAAAGTTTGTGACAAAATATATTGAAAATCACAAAAAGACTCTGAATCCGGAGTCACCGCGGGACTTCATAGACCATTTCCTGCTGAAGATAAAGGAGGTAACGGGAGTCATACGAGGTGGATAAGAAGCCTTTATAATATTATCGGTGTTAAGTGACCGAGCATTACAAGTAGTGATGAGTGAGTGTAATCGTTACTATTCGCTACTCGCACGGTACCACAGTATTCGGGTTACTTGTTATATTGCAAGTTTTTGTGCACTCTACTCGCGATATTCGTATGTCCCGCCCAGTAGGTTTGGCACCTGTTTGCAGCCAGTAAACATGCTGGGCTTCTTAACCAATCACAGTAATGCCACAGCCATCTTGGTTGTGGCATTACTGTGATTGGCTGGCTGCGCAGTATCATAGGGTCACCCACATTGTTCCAGGATAAATTTATTCTCTCTCTCTGTCTCTCTCTCTCCAAGAGCTTCATACTCACCGAGTTAATAGCAGCTCATAGCTGCCACTAAGTCCTAGATTAGTCGTGGCAGGCGTCTATGAGAACTCCCATCACTAATCTGTAAGTGAAACTAAATAAACACAAACACCCCAAACATTCTTTATTTTAAATAAAAGACAAAAAGCACCCTCTTTCACCACTTTATTAACCCCCCCAAACACCCCTCCAGGTCCGTCGTAATCCACATGAGGTCCCATGATGCATCCAGCACTGCTACATCTGATGCTCACAACAAGCACCACAGGAGAAGACTGCCCACTGTGAGGTTCAGGCCACAACTGAAGTGAGCTGCGCAATCTGTGGGCATGTCACTCAGAATGAACGCCGGTGAACCCATGACGTCACTGCCACGACAGACACCGTCCTGCGGGGCCCGCAGCTTTGACGTCAGGGGTTCAGCCAAGGTCATTCTGATCGCACATCACTCAGAATGAACGTGGGAGAACCCGTGACGTCACTACAGTGACACATGCCATCCTGTGGGGCTCGCATCTGTGACGTCAACGGTTCAGCTGAGTTTATTCTAATCGTGCGTGACTCAGAAGGAATGCAGGTGAACCCATGACATTGCTACCATGACACATGCCATCCTGGAGGGCCTGCAGCTGTGACGTCAGGGGTTCAGCTGAGTTTATTCTGATCACGCGTCACTCAAAATGAATGTGGGTGAACCCGTCACGTCACTGTCGCTACACATGCCATACTGTGGGGCTCGCAGTTGTGACATCAGGGGTTCAGCCGAGTTCATTCTGATTGCGCCTCCCTCAGAATGAATGCAGGTGAACTCGTGACGTCACTGCCACTTCACACTCCGTTCTGTGGGGCTCGCAGCTGTGATGTCAGGGGTTCAGCCGAGTTCATTCTGTACGTACATCACTCAGAATGAACGTCACGTCACAGCCAAGTTCAGTCTGATCGCACGTCTGTGGTCACTCAGTGTACTTCAGAGCTGTATTCACAATTGTCCAGGATTCATAGTTTACATTTTTCTCCTCTGTCTTGTCAGTCTCTGGTTGATCTTTCTGTAATGATTTTCATTCTGGGAAGAGTCATCTTTACACCAGACTCTGTACAATCAACTTTACAGCTTGTATAATATTCCGGAGCTGCACTCACTATTCTGCTGGCTGTCAGCAGGCGTGTGTACAGATGTCCCCCGCCGCTCACCCCAGTACCTGCAGATCAGCTTGTTTCTCCAGATCGTGGTTAGATCTTACACATAACGGCCCTGGTGACCTGGGGCAGCAAATACTCTACTAACAGCAAAATATAGACAAGTCCTGAAGAATAATCACATCTGATGGGACGTTCTGCTCACACGCAGGTGGAACATGAGATGGATCCAGATATCTGTGACACCAGTCTCCTCTTGATGGTTGTAGGAATTTTAGCAGCAGGAACTGAAACCACAGCGTCCACACTGAAGTACATCCTGGTGCTAATGGCCCACTATCCAGATGTCCAAGGTATGAATCTGTTATACTCCGGAGCCGCACTCACTATTCTGCTGGTGAAGTAACTGTGTATACACATTACATTACTGATCCTGAGTTACCTCCTGTATTATACTCCAGAGCTGCACTCACTATTCTGCTGGTGCAGTCACTGTGTACATACATTACTGACCCTTAGTTACTTCCTGTAGAACTTTTATTATAAAAGTAAAAAATATAATAATTAAAGAAACAAAATAGCAATCAGAAAATAATCCATATAATGAGCTCTGTGTTGTGAACACATTTGGACTGGGTTCTGGTTTGGGACTCCCTCTTGTGGCCAGTGCTGGTAGTTGAGTTGGTCTGCTTAACAGAAGCCAGACAGCTGATGATGATTGGAAATCAGGTTATTCAGACTGGGCCTATATAACTGAGTAGTTTTCTCTTGGTCTGGGCCGCGGATCAATGTTGCTTCCTGTGGTGCTGTGGATATTCTGAAGCCTGCCCTATCTTCTGTTTCTACCTAAACTCCTAACAGATAAGTTTGGTCTTGTACCTCTGCTGGTTTTGTTTCAATTTTTCTGTTGTTTAATTTGGAGGTACCAAGGCTTGTTCCCTGATTTTGCTTGTGGAGTTCTGGGTGGAGTTGGATCATTCCCTGCTGGGAATGTCTGTGTACCTTGCTCCATATTCTGCAATGTATTTGTGTTTTGTCATGCTTGGTATTAATTTTAGTCCTTCCTCTATATTAGTGTTTTGCTTGGATCCCAGTAACACTAGAATACTGATATAGTGTGGGAGAGGCCATGTGGTCTCACTTTTTTTCCTATCAGGTGTGTTGGTTTTATTTTAGGGTATTGCGCAGCTGCAGACAGTGCTCTTTTCTGTCCTTTCCATAAATAGATAGTTTGGGCCTCATCTTTGCTGAATCTGTTTTCTACCTGTGTACTGTGTTTCATCTTGTCTCCCCGGTTTTATATGTTTGGGGGCTACTTATATCTTTGGGGAACTGCTCCGAGGCAGATTAGGTTTTCGTGTTTGTGTTTTTCTCCCTTTAGGAAGAATTAGTTCTCCAGCTGTGTCGAGGTGACTAGGTCATCGTAAGCTCGTCCCACGGCTACTTCTAGCTGTGTTGTCAGTGTGAGGTCTACAGTCAGCTGAGTTTCCAACCACTCTGGTGATTCTCTGGATTTCCTAGTTTTTTGCCTATTTTTGATTCTCCTCGGTCACTGAATCATAACAGCTCTGGTTCAGCTGCTCAATCTCTCCACTGCCCGCTCTGTCCTCCGCTCGCTCTCTCTCCACTGCTCGCGCTCTCTCCACTGCTCGCTCTCTCTCCTCCGCTCTCTCTCTCCTCCGCTCTCTCTCTCTTATCTGCTGTCTCTCCTCCGCTCTCTCTCTCCCCCGCTCTCTCTCCTCCGCTCGCTCTCTTCTTCGCTCTCTCTCCTCTATTCTCTCTCTCCTCTGCTCGCTCTCTCTCCTCCGCTTTCTCTCCTCCGCTCTCTCTCTCCTCTGCTCTGTCTCTTTCTCCTCTGCTTTCTATCCTCTGCTCTCTCTCCTCCGCTCTCTCTCCTCCTCTCGCTTTCTTCTCCGCTCTCTCTCCTCCGTTCTCTCTCCTCCACTCTCTCTCCTCCATTCTCTCTCTCCTCCACTCTCTCTCTCTCTCTCTCCTCCGCTCTCTCTCTCTCCTCCGCTCTCTTTTCGCCGCTCGTTCTCTCTCCTCCGCTCGCGCTCTCCTCACACACATTATTAAATACAACCTTCAACAGAAATATATATATATACAATCTAAACTAATAATAACTAATTACATAACCGACTTCTGGTCCAGTTGCAAAAGAAAATAACAACCAAAACAATAAATAGAATAAACAATAGCCTATCCGTCAAAGCTTTTTTTTTTTTTTTAATAGAAATAAAATAAATATTAACTATATATTTCACTAAGCTATAAAGTATCCCCCACAACACACACTCCAGACCACCATTCCCACCCCTGCGTCCGTGAACTAGATCAGGCAGCACCAGTGTGTAACCCAAACCCCAATGTCCCAAAGTCCTGGAAGATGAACCCACCTCCCCCCTTCTCCCACCACCCAACCTAACACCTACACCCATATCTATGCACAATATATGCAAAACCAACAAATCAACAAAACAGCAATAAACAACATAACCATAACCAACAAAGCCAAAGTTCGGTGCCTGTAGCCCTACATCACTGTATACAGATCAAAACAAAAATCTAGGGTGTCAGCAGCAGCCCACCACCAGGAAAGGAAACAAGTATGTGGCGCCCCTGCAGCTTCAGGCACCACAGAGTACTGCACCCCCATTAGGGTGTAGTACTCATCCTAGGTCCAAGGAAGGTCGAGGCCGGTTTACACCTACACAAACATACAGTCAAAGGGTTGCCCTCCCCGATGGGGTCAGGGTCGGATCACAGTAGGGGTCACTACAGCGGTGGGTTTACAGGATGCCACCGCACCAGGGGCTCCCCAGATCCACTGGACTGGGGACTTAGGGTCAGGGAGAAGCAACCACCAGGGGGAGTAAGGAGCACAGTGGGAAGAGCAGGTTGACCTGGTTAGAGTAGTGAACCAGTCGGTGGCAGCGGCTGGGGGCAACAGTTCAGAACACACAACACCACAACTACAAGAAGTTCAGCTTCAGACACACAGCAGATCGGATGTGCCGTGCGCAGCTCTGTGGACAAGGCGTTCACAACTCAGTCGCTGGGGAGAAGCAGGCAGCTGCTTCCACAGGACTGGTGCTGTCGGGATACAGATTCCTAGGGCAGGCATACTTCACGATGTCTACCAGCTCTCCAAGGGTCGCGGGGAACGGCTACAAAAAGTCACCAGACCCGTCCCATGAGCCTGCAGCAAATAGCACATAGGATCCGGGGTTGAGGACCGTCCCCAAAACTGAATCGCACTATCGCATACAGAACGGGACACACTGACACCGGGACCCCTAAGTGCTTCACGCCACAGGGGTCCAATACTTGGCACACAAAAGGAGGAGAGAGCTCCCAGGCTGACACACACTGGACTTGACCTTTCATGGATCCGGGATCGGCTGGAGCCCATTGTGGCAGAGATTGGTACTTCAGGCAGCGCCTGAAAGATTTGTGAGTAAAAACACCTGGAACCGCAGCCCCTGTCTCTGCCTCTCTTTTAACCGTCGCCGTCGCTCAATGTTGCGGCACCAACGGGGACTACCACTACCCCCGTCATCCTCCCAGGGTAATCCCGCTCCACCTGTGGGGAGCGACACCATCCCAACTGCACCTGACATCTGCCCCGGTGAGAGACCCTGCAGCGGCGGCCCCCATCCCTGGCCGCGTACTACAGGTGGCGTCACGATCCTAATAGACTTTCCTAAACCCCTGACTACTACCTCCTTCCTCCCTATCACCCTACAATCCTCCTTCCTGTATGCCTCGGGGCAACGGAACCAGGCCAACGGAGCGCAGGGCGACGGCAATCAGAGTCAATAGATGCAGGTTCCAGGTCTTAACTTACTGGTTCAACGCCGCACCCCAGGTACTGGTCTTTGCCGTGATGGGCTCTGGTCGATCCCGGGCAGGTGAAAGGTATGTCCAGTATGGCAGTCTGGGGTCCCTTTCTTCATGTGCGCTGTGTCGGTCCCCGTGGCATGAAGCACCCTGGGGAACCCTTGGTTGTTTAAGTGTCCCAGCTCTGTCGCAGGTGAAGCGGATCCTCACTGTGGAGTCTGACTGAATTTAGACCCCCGGACTCTATGTATCACTGTGCCTTGAGCTATGTGGGTAGTGGTGGGGAATAGAAATGGGCGAACCCCCCGATGTTTGGGAGACTCGCCCGAACATTTTATAAAGTTCGCATTCGGTTTCTGATATAACGTGAACTTGCATCTGAACCCCGAACTTGGACTTTACAGTTATGGGATGGGGCGGGGGGCTGTAAAATAAAGAATATAGTGAATAATAAACATTGTCATTATACTTACAGGTTCCACGAAGCGTCCTGCAGACTCTGTCTCCCGCCTCTTCTCCTTCCTGTGCCACCCGGTAACCAAAGGACCTTCCGTGACGTCATAGCATGTGACCAGTCACTTGTGAATTTTGTATTATCTCATTGGCTACAAACTGGTCACATGGCTATGACATCATGCTAGGTCCTGTCAGTGCATCTCGCTGGGACGCGGTGCTCGACAAGCATCTCAGTACTCGGTATACTCGGCTCCCCGTCCCTGCATGTTGGAGCTCTTTACAGAGTCAGCCATATTCAGGGATTGGCTGCCACAGCCGGTGAATCGCGGCCAGGAATCAGGTGATTGGAGATCACTGTTGCTATAGTAATCCACCCGTCAGGTTACTATGGCAACGGTGGCAGCGGTGACGTCACCACTTACCAACCTGCAGCTTCTGCTCACTCATTGAGTGATTACACAGCACAGGGGAGCAGAAGTGTTCTTCCTCCCCTGTGCTGTCTGATATAACAGAGGTGCATGGGTTGAAGAAGAAAGAAGACAGAAGACCAGGATCGTGGAGGGGTGAGAGGGAGTAATAAACATGGAGTCTCTAAGTGTGTCTGTGTATTTATTTATGACAAAGTGTCTGTGTATTTATTTCTAATAAAGTATTTTTTCTCTGTGTGGTGTCTTTTTTTTTTTTTTTTTACCCTTTATTGGAGATTCTTAATGGCCGGGTCAAACTTGCCTGACATTAAGAATCTTTGGCTTAATACTAGCTGGTAAAACAAAACTGGTATTAATCCCTTATTACCCAGCATGCCACACTGGAAGAGTTGAATACAGCTCCAGAAGTTGGTGTTTCTATGAATGCGCCACTTTCTGGGGCGGCTGTGGACTGCAATTCGCAGCGGGGGGCCCATAAAGCTTGGGCCAACCTGCGCTATGGATTTCAATCCCCAGCTGCCTAGTTGTACCTGGCTGGACACAAAAATGGGGAGAAGCCCATGTCGGGTTTTTTTTTAAATTATTTCTTGAAATTCATGAAATAATTTAAAAAAAGGGCTTCCCTATTTTTTGGTTCCCAGCCAGATACAAATAGGCAGCTGGGGGTTGGGGGCAGCCCGTACCTGCCTGCTGTACCTGGCTAGCATACAAAAATGTCATTTTTTTTCTAGTTTTTTGGCAAAAAACTTAAAAAAAAAGACTTCCCTGGATTTTCCATTGCCAGTGAAGGTAACACCAAGCAGTTGGGGTTAGCAGCCAGTATCTGCTTGGATTAACCTTAGCTAGCAATAGAAAATGCAGCGGGAGCCCACGCATAATTTTTTTAATTATTTATTTAAATAACTAACAAAAAAAAAATTGGCTTTCCTGTATTTTGATTGCCTGACATCACAGTACTGTAAAAATAAATAAATCAGTAAAAAAATGATGTAGCGCTCCGCGGTATTTTAAATTCTCAGCGCAGATAAAGCAGACGGCTAGGGGCTGTCACCCCCGTCTGCCTAATTTACCTTGGCTGGCAATCAAAATACAGGGAAGCCTATTAATTTTTATTTTAAAAAAAAATTGAAAAAAAAAATGTCTCCCAGATCTCCAGCCAGGTAAAACCAGGCACCTGGGGGCTCGGATTCTTGGCAGCCCGCAGTTTCTTAGCGCCATTTCCAGGTGCTTTACCCGGCTCGTCCAGCGGCCCTGATGGCGGTGGGTTGCTGGGTAATAAAGGGGTTAATACCAGCTTTGTACTCTCAGATGGTACTAAGCCCAAAATTCATGGTGTCACGCCAAATTAGACATGGCCACCATGAATTTCTAGGAAACAGTGAAAAAAAAACACAACACAGAGAACATTTTTTTATTAGAAATAAAACAAAAAAAAACATTTGGAAACTGCATCTTTATTATAAAAAATCCTTAGTCTGATATAATCCACAGGGACAGCAATGTCAACTCTGCTTCATCACTGTGCACGGACACAGTCTATACACAGTGAGAAGCAAAGTGCAATGTCAACTCTGCTTCCTCACTGTGCACAGACAGTGTCTATACATAGTGAGAAGCACAGAGAGCAATGTCGGGTCTGCTACATCACTCTGGACAGAGCGATGAAGCAGAGGCTGACAGTGAGGGGACGATTGCACTTGCGTCTCGCATTGCATCACCCCACTCCAACATGAGCGCCTCAGCTGTATGGAAATAAACGCAGCTCACCCGCTGCCATCGGGAGATTGTTCGCTGATCATTGATTGATATGATGACACCCGCATCACGGCGCACCAGGACCTTTGATGACATCATACTCATGTGACCAGTCTGTAGCCAATGAGGTAATACAACATTCACACATGACTGGTCACATGGATATGAAGTCACGTTCACGGCAGGTCCTTTTAGCCAGAGGTGCTTACCGGGGGGAACAATAATGATCGGACGGACGCGGAAGCAGAAGCGCTGGGAGGCAGAGTCTGCAGGACATCGCGGGACCTGTAAGTATGATCATAATGTTTTTTTAATAATGTGCTTTTCTTTTTAACATCCCCTGGACCCAAACTGTAACACGAACTGTAACACAAACGTCTCAGAAAGCTTGTGTTTGGGGTCGTGTGCACGAACACCATGTGTTCGGTACGGACCCCAAACATTACCGTTCGGGTTCGCCCATCCCTAGTCAGGAAGACATGGAATCCTCCCCCGTCCTGCAGATTTGGTTGCCAACATGAAGCATAGCTAGCCCTAGGGCTCTGCACCCTGTAGTAGCGCCGGTCCTGTGGAAGCAGCTGCCTGCTTCTCCCCAGCGACCATGTAAACTCCTATGCCCCACGAGATCTACCGGTACCAGGCTCCTTTCCTCCTGAGATCTCCAGCCTGCCCCCGGTCTGGCCGATTCTACCTGGAGGAGCTCTGAAGCACGCCCTCCGGGTGACCGTGTTCTTCCGTGTCACAGACATTCTGAGGTAATTCTCTTCCTGCTCCGGTATTTAACCAGTGATCCCTCCTTCCTCTGGATGAATCCCCAAGCTGGGGAGGTCCCGTTGTTATGGTACTCACCTTCAGCCCAATTAGTGGAGAGCACCTCCTGTCTGTGTTATGCAAGGAAACTGCTGACTCATTCTCTAACTGTGTGGTGTAAATGAGACATACCACACATTAACCTCCTCATACCTGGGATGGATACTGCGCTTTAAATAAGCTGCAGTACCCTATGGCAACCAAAGCCTCAGGGGAGCTACAAAGGTACAATGAAGAAAAAACAAAAAAGCTAGCACTAAATGTGCACTACAGCACTAAAAATTCCAACTGTACTTATTATAAATTTGA
Source organism: Anomaloglossus baeobatrachus (assembly GCF_048569485.1). Lineage (NCBI taxonomy): Eukaryota > Metazoa > Chordata > Amphibia > Anura > Aromobatidae > Anomaloglossus > Anomaloglossus baeobatrachus. The sequence goes on along the minus strand of NC_134358.1, from coordinate 9,322,256 downwards.
GATTTTTGGCAAAAAATTGCAATTTCTTGAGCCACCCCGCCACTCCACGGCAAATCTCATTTGGGGAAGTCCTAACACTAAAATATTTTTATAAAATGTGCCAAACGGCCTCACATATGAATAGTAGAACTGCTCCCAGCAGCACTCACCTGGTCTATTTCAGTCCCGTACCCATGACTTAATCATGGCTGTGGGCGGGACAGGTCCAAGCAAATGCTGCATTTAGCACATTTAGTGCTAGCTTTTTTGTTTTTTCTTCATTGAATTGGTCGGTGGCTGACCCCCACCTTGCTATGCACCCCAATTTGGGATATATTCCACCTGTCTAGTGTCATGATTGACTCCTGGCTCAGCTGGAGCTGAGCCTTTTTGTTAGTTTCACTTCTGATGCAGGTCACGTCCCATAGCCCTGGGGTGGGCGAGTCAGCTGCCTTTCCCTGCACCTGATGGCTTCCCACCGGTAACCCGCTTCCCAGCGTATATATGTGCCGGAGGAGCCCTTTTGCCCGCAGGCTCTGGCCCTTGGAACTCTAGCTGTGGCGGTAGCTGTATTTCCTTCTGCTGGTCGGACGGTTGCCTTCTATCGGGACTTGGCTGCTAGGAAACCCCTGGGGTTCCGGTCACTGACGGATTTGACCTTTAACGGCGACTCCAAGCCTGGTCGGGGTCCGCAGGCCCTGCCTGTGTGTGCTGGCTTCACTTCGCTCCCCGGTTCGGTACCGGCGGGCCACCGCCCGATCCCGGTCCTACGGTTCCGCGTTGATTCGCCTCTCCTGCAGACGGCCACCACCGTCTGCCAACCTTGCTCTTAGTGCCCGAACCACACACCCGGACACCGTCAGTTTCCTCCTCCACTACTCCACTTCACTCCTCACTCTTGCACTTCCCTAACCGATCTGCTCTGACTTCCTTTTCCCGCCTCCAGGACTGTGAACTCCTCAGTGGGTGGAGCCAACTGCCGGGCTCCACCCCACCTGGTGTGGACATCAGCCCCTGGAGGGAGGCAACAAGGATTTTGTGTCTGGCTGATGTGCCTGTCTCGGGGTGGGGATGTGTGTGTTGCAGTACCTGTGACGACCTGGCTAGTCCAGGGCGCCACACAACCCTCCTAGTCTCCTCGTAAGGTAAGAAACCTCCCTCTTGACCAGGTTCAGTCTATTCCCCCATAACATCTGGAAGAACAAACTGTAGACCCGAGTCCAGAGAGGCTCCGGCAAGATGCACACGCTGCCCAGATAGATGAGTAAAGGCAGCAGGTAAGTTTGGATCAGGTTTACCTTTTCCCTTGGGGTCAAAGACCAACCCTTTCCATTGGTTGACCTTCTGAGCAGCAATCTCAAGCCTGCTGTCTCAATTTTGTTTGGGGTAATCCCCTTGGCCAAATTCCATAGCAAGAACTTTTTCAGACCGCATGGCAACTAAAAACAGGAGGTAACGAGGCCCCCCCCCAATCGTGAGCTCCCAAGGTTATTGAGTGGTTGTCACTCGGGACTTACAGTCCTTACTGGTAGAGCTTACCACGAGGCAAAACCCCCTGTCTGGAGCCCTGACTTTTGGGAATCTCATTCTCTATGCACCACTCCTTATTTCCTTACAGGATTATTAGATACCTGGAGAAGTTCACCCCTACATCCTTGTGATAGGCCTTCATTGTATGCCTTCCCCTACAGGAAACTTATATATACCTGGAGCTATCAATGCATCATACCCCACTGTCAGAGAGCTTCTCTGCTTTTGCATGCTACTACGTTTTTCGTTACAGGAGAAACTAGCGGTCAGTTGACTGATACAACTTGGATACAATTTGCTCTAGACAAGCACATAGCCTGAGCACGCCTTGGAAATCAGGGTGGACACACAAAAATTTTGTCTGCTCAGATCTGTTCACAAATTTGTGAATTTACAGCTACACCTAATCCAGGAATTAAGTATTGAAAACTCCAACAACTACCTGGACCTGAGAAAGTCCGCCAAATATACTAGCTATCAACAAGGGAATAGTCCTAACCTCAGGGATCAACCCCCTTGTGTCTTTCCTACTAAGGAGTGATTCCAATCATATCCCCTGATGATACCCTGTACTGCGTTAGGAGGGGTGAAACGCGTCGGGAGAGCTGGGGGGTACACAAGCTAAGTGGAGCTCCAAACTCTTACCTAATGTTGCGGGCGGAGGAGGGGACGCTGAGCTCTCCAACTGCTCGGGTCCGGCTGCCGCTGCTGCTGCGGCCTGCTGCTGCTCGGTGGCTCGAGCGATGGGCCGGATCCCGGGGACTCGAGCGGCGCTCCTCGCCCGTGAGTGAAAGGGGTTTGGTTTTTGGGATAGTTTATTGTCCGTGATGCCACCCACGGTTGTGGTGATTGTATGGACACCACCGCTGCTCTGTATGGGGATCCCGGGAGCGGTGACAGGGAGCAGCAAAGTTGTTAGTTCTCCCCTCCGTGGGTAGGGGGTGGTTGTCCCGGGGCCCAGTGGTGAGGTGGGGGATGCTGGATGGCAGGGCCGGTGCAGGGCTTGGTGGGGTGCAGGGACGCGGGGGCAGCGCTGTGCCTCACGGCACTGTGGTACTCACTCAGCCTGAGACGGTGACACAGTTCTCGGTAAAACACACGGCTGGAAAGACGGTTCCCACGGACGGCTGCTGTTGCTTTTCCCCGGTAGTTGACGGTGACGGTCACTGTCCCTGCACCTAATGAAATGTTGGTAACAATGGGTTCCCACCGGTAACCCACTCCCCGGCTTGGATATGGGCCGGAGGAGCCCCTCTTTGCCCGCAGGCGCTGGCCCTGAGAAACTGGTGCCTTGGCGGTGGCGGTGTCTCTCTCTAACGGTTGGACTGTTGCCTTCAATCGGGACTTGGTTGTTGGGAGACCCAGAGGTCCCCTTCACTGACTGATTTGGCAAATTCACGGCGACTCCTAGCCTTGCCGGGATCCGAAAGGCCCCTGCCAATGGTGCTGGCTTCTCTTCGTATACCGCTCCGCTACCGCTGGGTCACCACCCGTCCACGGTCCTTTCGGCAACCTCCAAGCAGCCTCTCCTGCAGACAGTCACCGCCGTCTGCTAACCTTGCTGTTCTCAGTCCGGGGCACACACCCGGACCAACTTCAGGCTTTCTCGACTGTCACTTTCTCTTCCACTTTTACTCCTCTCTCTTGCTCCTCTACCACTTCACTTCAACTTCACTAACTGTTCTCCTCACTCCCTCACTTCCCTAGCTCAACTACTGCCCGGTTTTCCCGCCTCCAGGGCTGTGAACTCCTCGGTGGGCGGAGCCAACCGCCTGGCCCGCCCCCTGGTGTGGACATCAGCCCCTGGAGGAAGGCAACAAGGATTTTTGTGTAGCTTTGGTGTACCTATCCGGGGTGTAGGGTGTGGTGGTGTTATGACCTGTGACCCCTGGCTTGCCCAGGGCGTCACACTAACATATCCAGTAATTCTCTAATAGGGAAAAATACACCTAATAGAAGAACCCTGGACATCTAACGCATAATTGTCTTTGTCTATGGGTCTGTGTTTATGTACAACACTCTTAATCACTTTTTGGTCTGGTGGTGGTTACCCCCGCTAGAGGTCAGTAAGGACGGTGAGGGAGACTTATACATCAAATAGAAGAGGGTCCCATTTTTTGTTGAGGAGGCCCATCCACGAGTAAGGAGGGTGGATACAATATCTATATATATTAGCATCACCCCGACAGTGACCAACTAACATCTATACTCTGTCTTCCTCAAAGAACCATTATCTGGGGCTGTCCTCAGGTGAGGGTACCTTGTGACCGACACCTGCACTTTATATGTCTGTCTATATATGTGATCTTAAATGAGAAGAACAATTTAAGTGTTCTGTTTTAAAAATCTATGATATTTAAATAAAATAATATTTTTATGAGAGTAGTCTTTAAGTGGTGATTCTAGGAGATTAACTACCTCTATATTTTACCCCAGTGGTTCAAGCAAGAACTTTTGCAGAGTCTTTGGGTCCTGGAAGAGTGTCCGGGAGATCAAAACCAGAATCTTCTTCTCCGAGTCAGAGACTCTCACACTTATCCCAGTTGATCTTGAACCCGGATGCCTCCGAGTAGCGATCTACCTCTGATATTAGCCACTCTGCCTCCCCATGCTAGGAAACAAAAATGTGATGTCATCAGCATACGCCACCACCTTTAGTGTGGCTTCTGGCGCCATCTGGTCCATCCCAATTGTCCACTCTCCACCCTTCTAAGGAAAAGGTCAATCGCAAATATGTACAGCAGTGGGCTCAAGGGACAACCTTGGCAAACACCAGAAAAATCTTCAGGAAGAGAGAAAAGAAAAACTGGGCACTGCTTATAAGTGTGAATTCTCCCCATAGTATCACCAGGAGAAAAGGGAAAACACAAATGCTGGTGTATTTGCCTTACCCGGCGGTATGTGGTAGATGGTAGCCTTCACGTTGCTGAATGGCGGTGCTCACTCAGAACAGCAGAGATCCAAGTCCATGTCAATAAAAGGAGCAGAGGGCACTCACCAAGGATCTTCCCCCGCTGGAGAAGGAGAAACTTTCTCCAAACCAGCAAAACGCAGGAGTCTTTGATTGCCATTATGGCAACCTTGCATATGTCTAATAAGCCGGGTCGCTCCTATGCCAGTATAAATGGAATTGAAATGTTCCCTTATCCAAACAAACAAGGACCTAATTGTCTTGCCAATATAATACAATCTACATGGGCAGAAAAGAATATAAACCAGTCCTGCATGTTATCAAATCATTTATTTTATGTCATTGAGCACCAATTTTCAACATTTTACCAACAATATGAAAAGCCCAGAAAGAGCAATTACCAGTGGGACTTAATTTATCGAGCCGTGTGGCCTCTGGGGTGGATCGCTTTTTAATTAAAATATCCCCTGGATTTTTTGACCTTCTATAACTGATCTGTGATTTATTATATGCTATAGACTGAAGATCCTTGTCATTTTCAATGATATACCAGTGTTTTCTAATGGCCGCCCGTATTATATTGTCTAGTGGTCCATATTTAAAATTAAAACAAAATCTTTCTGGTTTAATATTGGGTACCATGTCACGAACTCTAGGTGTTGAATGCGCAGCTTTATTCAATGCGCCTGAAATCAGTTTATCTGGATAACCTCGTTCTTGCAATCTAATGCTTGTTCAAAAAAAGTTCTTTATTACTATTGAGCCTCTTGATTCTCAAAACATGGCACAGAATTTTTCACATGAACCGGATGCGCGCTGTCATGTCTCAGTAACATATTTACAGATGCTGGTTTCCTGTACATTTCTGTAATTATCAAGTCTTTTTCTATGGTCAACTTAATATCCAAAAATTCAAGGGAATTACCATAAAAAATACTAGTAAAGTACATGTTATGCCAGTTCTTTTCATTTAAAAATTTCACAAAGCCATCAAAATCTTCCCTAGTTCCATCCCATACTATCATTATATCGTCTACATACCGATAGTAGTGTTTTATGTGACGCAAAAAGGGGTTTATTGCATTATAAACCAAATCGTTTTCAAATTTTGCCAAAAACAGATTGGCCGGTATGCATGCCACGGGGGTGCCCATAGACACACCCCTGTGCTGGACATACCAAGTATTGCCAAATTTAAAAGTGTTATTTTTCAGTACTAATGACAGAGCCTCACATACAAATTCAATATGCGACTCAGATTGTCCAGTCTGTATAAGAATTGAACGGACTGCCTCTACACCGACATCTTGAGGGATACGGGTGTAGAGACTCTCCACGTCTATGGACACCAGACTGAACCCAGGATGCCACTGTACTTCCTCAAGGCAGTAGAGAAAAATCATTGGAGTCACGCACAAATGAAGGAATTTTTTCCAGGTGGGGGCTCAGCAATGATGCAGATACTCAGACAAGGGTTTGGTCACGGAGCCCACCCCTGAAACTATGGGACGACCTGGAGGGTTATCTACAGACTTATGTGACTTTGGCAAAAAGTACCAATGCGGTTTATTTGGATACAACGGCAAGAGTTTTTCAGCCTTCTTTATTGTCAAATTCACCAGAGTAGTTTGTCTATTGAGAAACGATCGTATTTTTTCTTTTATTTTCATAGTCGGATCATTAGTCAGTTTCTCATATACAGCTTCATCAGACAATTGTCTGTTTGCTTCTCGGAAGTTATAATCAGTTGTTAATAAGACCGTACCACTTCCTTTGTCCACTCTCCTTATAGTAACCTCTGTCCACGACTCCAATGCCCTCAATGCCTTAAATTCAGCCGTTGTCAGATTGGGAACCGTGTCAGGACAGGAGATCACAGCGCAGGGCTTCATACATACTTGCTCAGGTTAATACTGCTGGATGTGCAGATTCTCATTTATCCAGCACTGTGAGGGTTAAGTAGATGATATGGTCTCCTGAACTCTGAATGAAAGCTATAGCCAGCTGTTCTCTATTTCTAATTAGCTCTGTTATAAAGAATTCCCTACTAGCGCAGGTCATCACTGGTGATAGTTTTTGCTTTGTTTGCCTCTAGAGGGAACCTGTGAGCTGTGGACCAGGTAGTCATTCACAGAACATTTGCTGTGTGAACGCTGTTTGAGTTTCACCCTTCCTTACTCCTTTTTAGTTTTCCCCTCTGGTCCATTCCTCATTATTACCTCCTTGTTGTTTGGAGTAGTTTGTATTATTTCTATTTCTGTTACCCCTGTCTGTCTAATCCTTTCTCTTTAACCTAGATCAGGACTAGCGATTCCGCTGCCCTGCGCACTATAGAGGGCTGAGTCCAGGGAAATATATGAATAGCCACGTGATCGGCAATGGGGTGAAAGAACCCATATAGGGATGTTGAGGAGTGCAGGTGTAGGGGGATGACCCCTGCAAGCGTCCCTGAAGACCTGTGACCTTATACTATGTGCTTTCATATTGTGACTGTTCATTAATGTGTTATTGGTCTTATGTGTTATGAAACAATGTGTAATTGTAAATGGGTATGTTACAGTCCAACCAGCATCCACAAGATGGCGCTGTGCTCCCCTAATTAGAGGGAGGAGTGTCAGATACAAAGGGATAGTGGTGGGGTTGATAGGGCAAAAGAGATAGCGGTTACAGGAAAAAGGAGGGAAAGGTAAAAGGGACAGTTAGCTGGAGTAGGAAGAAGAAGGGGACAGTGCAGACAGAGTGGATCCTGAGTGCAAGTGAAGAGCGCTCCTGCGGAAGAAGACAGGCGGAATGTGCACGGTACGCAGAAAGCATGGTCAGCCACCGTAACCACTGATTGTAGGGACCCCTGAAGTGGGAATCACTCTAGCCAGATTGTCCAAACCCGTAGTGAGACTGCTGCGAACCATGAACCCCTTAAAAACCCCTTAGTCCCATGCAAGGAAAAGACCACACCAAAATTTTAACAAAACACTCCTTTAATGGATGGAGGTCGGTCACAGCCATAAATTGTAAACATTATAAAACTTTCATAACGGGCCAAAAGGCCAAAGCACATCTCAGTGCAAATATCAAGCACCAGCCGGACTCCCGGCGGAAGAGCAGCAAATCAGCGTTGTAAACATTTGCATGACCGCCAAGGAGGAGCAAAGTATTTATACTGTGCTCCGACCCCCACCCAGCAAGAGAAGGGCTTGCTCAATTCCGTCCTGTAGGTCGGAAAGAAAAATGTCAAGGCCTATGTCACTAAGGTGCACCCCATCGGGCAACATGAGGGACACATTGTTACCCTCGAGCTGTCTGTGCCGAATGGCGAGGCCACCTCTAAATCGAGCTAGCCTCGTCACTCTGGCATTGAGGTTGCGTCTAGAACGCTCCACCGCCTCCGCGTTCCGAGCACCCTGCCAAACGGCACGCGGAATGATCTTCGACCAGACAAAGATAAGTTCCGAAAAAATCCATGAAATTTTTCAAGGTCGGAACGCATCATCGTCCACAGCTCGGCGAAGCGGAAGGAACATAGGTCATTTCCCCCCGCATGAATGATGAGAATTAGCGGGGCTGAAACAATGCGGGACAGCGAAACCACTTCTGGCAGCACCTGAGGCCATGTAAGGCCCCGAATACCCTTCCAGAACACTTCCACTCCACGAAGGCCAAGGCATCTTCCACCGGGGCGCTGCTCCGCACGCTGAGACGCCCAAAACACATACGAGTGACCCAATATGCAGACCACCGGGTTTGAACCTATAAGGAAACACATATTAGAACAGTAATAACTCGGGTCTAATATAACGAGCAAAGCATGAAGAACGCCAACGACCAATCCTCTGAATTTCCTGATTGGAGAGGCCTACGCGAGCGGCCTCGGTAGCCGCGCCAATCCGAAAGGAATGGGTACCGAATTCCGCCGGATGTAAGCCCAGGGTACACAAGCATTTACGAAAAATAGACAAAAACTGAAAACGAGTGAGGGGGGAACCATCTTCATGGGAGAAAAAACAAAAACCGTCGCGCCGTAAGGATAGATATGTAGCAACCAACATTCTAGGGCAAACCGCGCCCTGGATGGCATACAAAGGAACCCAGGATCCAATGCCCGCAGGGTCAGTTTTGGACTTCCTTATACGAATGCGCAGACCCCCGTCGCAATAAGAAACGTCGTCAAAACGCAAACCGCCAGGTCTATTCTTTGATAAAGGGACCAGCTCCCCAATGCGAAGTGCGCCAAAAAACGCCAAGGCAAACGCAGCTGAAAAAAGGGCGGATTCAAACGGAGATGAGCAAAGGTGGGGAATCACTGCAATCAAGCGCTGCAATAAAAAAATTGAAATAGGGCGCCTGCTCTCTACCGAGATTTTGCTTCTTTTCCAACCTTTGATCACCTGACGAAAAAAAAATACTTTTGTAACATCCGGCCAGCCACGGAGACGAAAATGAAAAGACACGCCTGAGAGGCGATGCTGCGCCACAGAACCTGAAAAGCCTGACTGAAAAAGGTGGAATAAATAATCACATGTGGCCTCCAGACGACTAGCATCACAAGACATAACCGGCCTATCACCAGCAAAAACAGACCACTCGGACCATGCCTTACCGTAGGCTTGCCAGGTTGACTGTGTCACCGAAGATCTCATTAACGGCATCAATTGGGCTCCACTAGATCCCATAGGTACGATGGGCACGGAAGACCCTCCAACTGGGCTGAAGGGGACAGCTCTCTGAACGCCTGCCACTGAAAGCGAGAAAGAGAGTTAGCAGAAGAATTATGAACGCCAGGAACATGGCGGGCCCGAAGCAAGATATTCAAAAACAAACATTTCAATACCAGAAATCTGATAAGCCTAATAACCGGGGGAGAAGAAGATGTCAAGTAATTAATAGCATGGACGACACTCAAATTATCAGAGCAGAAACATATTTTTTTTATTGCGGAGCTCAGATCCCCAAATGACAACTGCTGTCACAAGGGGAAAGAGCTCAAGAAGAGTATTATTACCTATGACTGCTGAGCTGTGCCAGCTTGCGGGCCATGGCTCCGCACACCACTCGTCACCAAACATAACCCCGAAACCAGAGGATGCCACTGCATCAGAAAAAAGGGGTAATTCGTCATTAAACACCTCTGATGTCTGGAAGTAGGTCTGGCAATTATAGGACAATAGGAATTCTCTCCAAACCATTAGATCCGAACGAAGAGGGGGCGTTATGCGAATCCTGTGATGTGGAAGGCGAATACCCTTGGTGGAAAGGGACAAACGCCTGGAGAAAATCCTGCCCATGGGCATGACACGGCAAGCAAAAACTAATAGCCCAAGCAAAGACTGCATTTGCCACAGAGTAACGCTGCGAACAGAACAAAAGCCTTGAATGAGCTCAAGGAGCTTAGCAACCTTCTCCTGTGGGAGGCGAAAAAACATGCCGATGGAATCAATTTCAATTCCGAGAAAGGACAGCGAGGTCACGGGACCAATAGTTTTATCAGCGCAAAGGGGGACACCAAAAGCAGACATAAGGGAACGAAAAGAATCCAAAAGGGTCAAACAGACCTGGGAATCCCGAGGGCCAACAAACAAAAAATCATCGAGGTAGTGAATGACCGATCGGATTCCCGTTTCAAACCTGAGGACCCATTCTAGGAAGGAGCTGAAAAGTTCAAAGTAATGACAAGAGATAGAGCAACCCATGGGGAGGCAGGTGTCATAATAGAAAAAACCATCCACGGAAAGCCCTAGAAGGTGGTAACAATCCGGGTGCACTGGCAGAAGGCGAAAGGCCGACTCGATGTCAGACTTGGCCATCAACGCCCCTGGCCCCGCCTCCTTCAGTAGGGTGACCGCTCTGTCAAAAGAAACATATGAAACAGATGCATCCGCTTCAGAAATCCCGTCATTCACTGAAGAACCCTTTGGGTGGGATAAATGGTGGATTAAGCGAAATTTGCCTGTTTCTTTTTTTGGGACAACGCCCAAAGGAGAAACACGCAAATTAGGAAAGGGGATGTTATGAAAGGGGCCAATGATTCGGCCCATTAAGGTTTCGTGCTGCAGCTTTTCTTGCAGCACAAAAGGTGCGTCCTTTGCAGATTTCAAATTGGTTGCAAAAACAGGGCTCTTAGAAAAATGAAAGGGGATGAAAAAACCAAAAGTAAAACCGAAACGTAATTGGGAACCTGCGTCTTTATTGGGGTAACGGTCGAGCCAAGGCCCCATCGCCGCTACGCTCACCGGGGTCCTTGGCTTCGGATTTTTGTGAAGATTTTGACGGCAGTTTTGAAGGGGTGCGATTGCATTTGACTGCAGCATGGGGGCCCCCGCAGGCAGAGCACTCATGCTTGTACTTACAGAGACCGAAAAATCTGCAGTGGCCTTCATTGTATAACCAGCAGCAGCCAGGCCTGCGGACGGCCGCTGGCCCTGACCCGGCTGCATGACCAGGGGCCGCTGCGTGAAAGGGGGTTGTATGTTTTTGAGCTAACATAAGGCGAAGCCACGAATCAGTCGCCTTCACACCCCAACCTAAGTGTGGTTGGAGTGCCAGGCGCCTGCGAAACTCCTCATCATACTTCCACCAGGCCGAACCACCATGGGCTTTATATGAATTATAAATGGAGTCTAGGTAAATGAATAACTCGGAACATCGCTCAGGGTGTTTCTGCCCCATGACACAACCTAAAACCGCAAAGGCCTGAAGCCAATTGTTCATGGTACGGGCAACCTTCGGTCTACGTTCAAAAGGCTTATCGCCCGCTCTGCGCTCCTTATCGACCGCATGCTGATCAGTAGACACCAGGGACCAAATATCTACGTAGTCGTTAGCCCAAATTTTGTCTATTGTTTCCTGGTCTAAGTGGGAGCCAAGAGGAGAAACACCACAGAAGAATGCATCCTTGTGTATGTCAGCACGCACCGGGGGGGGGGTTTTGAGTAATTTGGTTGAAATAGGGGTTAATGTGAACCTTATTAGGCCCAGGGGGTTGGACCTGAGTGGTTAAGGCTTTTAAAATAGGAATGATAGACGGATTATTCCCCCAAGCCCCAGCATAAGAGTACTCACCACTTCCTTGAGGAACCGGGGGAGGCTGGGTGGGAGCGGGTGACATCGGCAGGTCCACTTCAGCTCTATTATGGCGAGACGACCGATGAGACCTCTGACCCGCGCTGCGGCGTGGACTCTCTGATGACCATGACGAATTGTCAGAAGAAGACGGCGAGCGCCACCGTGAAGATCTTGAACGATGGCTCCTGGCTGAAGCCCTGTGACGCCGCGAACGGCTGCTCCGGCTACCATGAACCCGGCTACGCGGGCGACGCCGGCCAGCGGTGCGAGATGGCGAGGAAGAAGCGGAGGAGGATCGTGCGGAGCGGGTACCACAACCACGATGGCGATGACGGCGTGACGGGGATCCAGCACCCGCACGTTCAGGATCGGTGTCTCGGGGTAGGATGGTAGCAGCCGTACCAGCAGGGGGCATCGCAGGCAGACAAGGGGTTAATAAAGAGGGGTGAGGGGGTAGGGGTAGTAAAGGAGCAGCACCTAAGCAGCCAGAAAGGGGGTGGGTGATGGGGGGGTTAATAACAGCAGGAGCAGTAACAACGGCTGCATTTAATATAGGGGGGTTTATAGTAACAGCCTCAGCAATTGGCTGAGGCTGAGAAACAGGGACCTCGCTGGAGGATCCACTTGAGCTGGCTTGTGCTCCCATTATAGCAGCTGGCAATGGAGGATATTGCAGCAGAGCTGTGGGGCTGAGGGGGTTAATGCCAGTAGTGCTAGGGACAGTGGATAATGGCGGCGCCGCTCTCCCAACGTGACAAACAGGAGGCGCGGCCACCGCACTTAGTGACTGACAGGTGGGAGGAGGCAATCGTGCTTGGGTGAACTGTGAGGTTTGAAAAAGAGCGGGTCGCGTCCCACGTGACCGCTGCGTAGGCGTGGCCGGGTAAGTAGGAGGGAGTTCACAGCGCTGCGGCTGCAGACGCAGGGGAGCAGAGCTGGAAGTAGGAGCTGGGGGCGCGGCTACCGCGCTCCTTAACTGACAGGTAGGCGGTGCAGGGGGATTGACTGGGGCTGTAGGGGGCGCGACTATGGCTGCAGGGGGCTTAACAGTACGGCGTGAACGCCGAGGTTGTGAAGGGGGACTAAGGGAACCTGGGGACCGGGAACGCTGCGCATGGTGCTGGGGTGCAGAATCAGGGCTTAAGCGCACAGGGGGGCGAGCGCGCCGCGCTGACCGCCTGCTGGCAGGGATGGACACAGGGGCAGGAGCTATATTCTCAGGAAGGACGGGACGCTGGCTAACAACAAGAGATGACAGCCATGCATCCCCTTCCCTCCTGATGCGCTCAAGGATGGCAGCGGTTAGAGCGTCCGCCATTACTCACTCTCTCCAGGGGCACAGCGACACAGCTGCCTCCGGGTCTTGCAACAGCAAGGAGAGACCGGACAAGCTGGACACTGGGAATATAAGGAGGAGGAAAGGTGGGGGGAGAATCCCATTGGACCCCATTAAGCAAGGGGGAGGAGAACTTGCATGGGACAGAATTAACCCCATCAATGCTGGTCACAGCAGTCAAAGGCACCCAGTTAAAGGACTGGAGTGCCCATAGAAGGGCCAGTGCTCCAGGAAGCCGGTGAGACTCTATGACTGCCAAAATGGTGAACATGATATGGAAATGTATGTCCTGTCCTGAAGAGAAGTTGTGCCTCCCTTATGAGGAAGAAGTTGTATCTGAAGTTGTGACCTGTAGTAAAGTTCAAGTGTTGGAAGGAAGCACAGCGTCTGTCATTGATTTGTGGGGACGACTATCGATTATAAAGGTAGTGGAACAACAATGCCTGAGAGTGTGTCCCCCACTACCTATATTCCACATTCAATCCCTTTATCATGTTGACCAGGGACACGACTACTACCCCAGTCCTTGGCTGAACCCCCGACCGACCCTACACAGACATCAGCTTCAGGTGAGTTTAGGAGGTGATCCTGCTCCCCTTTCCCTAGTGCCAGGGCCACCCATTATATCATGTACCCTTTATGTTGCGGCGCTCGCCAGAAGTTCTTGTGTATATGCCAGAAACCTGGTAGTCAATGTGTGACACTGAGTTAATGAAATTGCTGGTGCCCGCCCTTATCATCTCCCACCTCATCTACTGCAACATCCTTCTTTGTAGCCACTTATCTGGCTCTCTCACACCTCTCCAGGCTGCCTGTGACTGCACTGTCCACTGAATTCACCTCTCCCTTTGCTACGACTCCACATGCACTCTCCAACAATCCCCTTACTGGCTTCCTTACCATAACAAATCCAGTTTAAACTACTAAAACTGACCTATACACCCTTCCATAACATGTCTCCACCATATATTTCCTAAGTGATCTCCTGATACTCCTCAGGTGTGTCTCCTCACGAAACCGCCTTCTCTCCTTTGCTCTCTTATGTCCTCACACATCTATCTCCAGAATATCTCCTGTGGTCCCCTTGGAATTGTGTGCCCTAACACATCCAATTGTCTCCCCAACCTTCAGAGGCAGCCTGAAAACTCAGCTCTTTAGGAAGGTTCACAACCTGCAATAGCCCCGCTGTCATTACGAGCAGAGCTGCTCCAGGCCCACGTCCTACTGTCTCCTTTCTCATACCATGCAGATTGTAAACCAACAAGTTCAGGGTCCTCTTCCCTCTATAAAAAAATAATAATCTGATCTTTGTCTCTCAGCTAAAGTTCAGCAGGAGATAGATGAGGCGACCAAATCCCTGCGAATCCCCGAGATCATGGACAAGCCTCAGCTGGCATACACAAATGCCGTCCTCCATGAATCACAGCGAGTTCTCGACCTGGCATCTACGACTCTGTTCCATGCCGTCACTGAAGACATCAAGTTCAGAGGCTATACTATCCCGAAGGTACAGGGCATTTCCGACAATACGCATTTTCTAGATTTTGTTTAAAAGAAGTTTCAGGACAATTTTTGACCCATTATATAAACAATTTCAAATATTAAAAAATTATTTCTTAGACCAAATCATTCCCATAAACAGCTGATATCCAGCACATTGTATAGATACCCTCAGCTTCACAATCATGGACACCTTCATGTACTTATTTTGTAACTTTTCTGTAGAAAACCCTTCAGAATATATGATTATTTCCCAATTTGATTATCTGGAGTTTATAAATTGTGTTCTATTCTTATTACATACAGTTCGGGTATAATACCTGACTAGAGATGGTTGGATCGGTTCCCGTGTTTCCGGTCTATCAGATGGGTCAATGGTCTCTGTCCTCTGGATGGGAGGATCTAGAATCTCTCACCTTCGGGGATCCCTGGTGCGGCTTTTGATTAATCTCACTACGTCATCACTGCGGAGTGACGCACAGATGATATTGCACCAGCCGGGATATTCAAAATCCGCACCAAGGATCCCAGAATCTAAGAGAATTCCAAGCCTCCTGTCCAGAGACCACTGACCTGTCTGATGGACCATCTTCACGATGACCAATTCGTCCATCTCTATAGCTGAGCAATGGGAGATATTTAGGAAACTCTTGGTCTATTACGATCCTCATAAACTAAACAAATCCATGTAACACCTAATCTTTCCTGTAATCAGGGAACGACCGTGATCCCCTTCCTCACATCAGTCCTGCAAGACCCATCTCAGTGGGAAACTCCTGAAGATTTCAACCCCGGGCATTTCCTGAATGAGGACGGGCAGTTCCGCACCAGGATGGCGTTCATGCCGTTCTCAGCAGGTAAGAACCAGAGATGGAAAGATCATAGAGTGGAGAGATGGAGAGTCTGGGACTCGGGGCACAGAGAAGACTTGGAGTCATCTGATAGCAACACATTCCAGATGCAGGAGGTATAATGAATGTCACTACACATTGTGGATGATTGAGAATGTAGCGGAAAGTGTCCCAAAATATCATATTCTCGGGTTACAAATAATGATGTACAGAGACATGCAAAAGTTTGGGCACCCCTGGTCAAAATTTCTGTTGTTGTGAACAGTTAAGGAAGTTGAAGATGAAATGATCTCTAAAAGGCAGAAATGTAAAGATGAGGCATTTCCTTTGTATTTTAGGCAAAAAAAAATACAAATAAAATATTTTCATCTTTTACATTTTTAAATTAACAAAAAGTAAAATGAGCTCATGCAAAAGTTTGGGCACCTTGCACGGTATTACTTAGTAGCACCCCCTTTGGCAAGCATCACAGCTTGTAAATGATGTTTGTAGCAGCAAAGAGTCTTTCAATTCTTGTTTGAGGGATTTTCATCCATGGAAAAGTTTTCAAGTTATTTATGGTTTCTGGCTCATGTTCCCATTCTGTGAGATTCCTGGCCTGTCTTCCAGTTCTGTGAGATTCCTGGCTTGTCTTCCAGTTCTGTGAGATTCCTGGCTTGTCTTCCAGTTCTGTGAGATTCCTGGCTCGTCTTCCAGTTCTGTGAGATTCCTGACTCGTCTTCCAGTTCTGTGAGATTCCTGGCTCGTCTTCCAGTTCTGTGAGATTCCTGGCTCGTCTTGCATGCTCTGCTCTTCCTTGGAGACGTCTTCCAGTTCTGTGAGATTCCTGGCTCATCTTGCATGCACTGCTCTTCCTTGGAGACGTCTTCCAGTTCTGTGAGATTCCTGGCTCATCTTCCATTTCTGCGAGATTCCTGGCTCATCTTCCAGTTCTGTGTGATTCCTGGCTCTTCTTCCAGTTCTGTGAGATTCCTGGCTCGTATTCCAGTTCTGTGAGATTCCTGGCTCATCTTGCATGCACTGCTCTTTTGAGGTCTAGCCACAGATTTTCAATCATGTTCAGATCATGGGACTGTGGGGGCCATTGTAAAACCTTCAGCTTGCGTCTTTTGAGGTTGTCTATTGTGGATTTTTATGTGTGTTTATGATCATTATCCATTTGTAGAAAGAAGCCAATCTTATTTTCTCCTCTTCAATATCATCTTTTTACGGATGGTGTTATGTTTGCATCAAGAATTTGTTGAAATTTCATTGAATCCATTCTTACCTCTTCCCGTGAAATATTCCTTGTGCATTGGCTGCAACATAACCCCAAAACATAATTGACCACCATGCTTAATGGTTGGCGAGATATTCTTTTCCTGAAATTCTGTGCCCTTTTTTTCCACACGTACCTTTGATCACTGAGGCCGTAGAGTTCTATTTTATCCTCATCAGTCCACAGGACTTGTTTCTAACATGCATCAGGCTTGTTTAGATGTTATTTTGCTATTTCTCATGCTGAATTTTATGGTGAGGACACAGGAGAGGTTTTCTTCAGATGGCTCTTCATTGAAAGCCATATCTGTGCAGGTGTCTCTGAACAGTAGAACAAAGCACCACAACTCAAGAGTGTGCTAAATCTTCCTGAGGGTCTTTTGCAGTCAAGTGGGGGTTCTGATTTGCAATCCTACAAGTATCTTCCACAGAAATTTTGTTTGGTCTTCCAGACCTTATCTTCACCTCCACTGTTTCTGGTATCTGCTATTTCTTAACTACATTTCGAACTGAGGAAAAGGCAACTTAAAACGCTTTGCTATCTTTTTATATCCTTTTCGTGCTTTGTGGGCCTCCACCATTTTGATTTTCAGAGTGCTAGGCAGCTGCTTAGAAGAGCCATGGCTGATGTTTTTGGTACAAGGTTAGATGAGGCCGGGTTTTTATAAAGCTGTGAAATTTGCATCTCCGCCTTTCCTAAAAATGATAGTGAACGAGACATAACACTAACAGGATAATTAAGGTCTGGAACCACGGTAAAAGTTATCTGAGCACACAAATCTCCCACGGTGCTCACACTTTTGCATCTGCCCATTTTCCTTTTTGTAATTTTTAAAATTTAAAAGATGAACATAATTATTACTTTTTGCCTAAAAAACAAGGAATTGCGTCATCTGTAACTTTCTGCCTTTTAGAGATCATTTCATCTTCAACTTGCTTAACTGTTCACAATAACAGGAATATTGACCAGGGGTGATGTGATTTGTCACTTACAGTCACGTGATGACGAGCTGCTCTTAATAATTCTCTCAAAGTTCAATTAGAATAATAGGAAGAAAAGCTAATTGTCACATGCAAGTATGAAAATCACATATGAGTGGCTATGTGATCACTGCTGGAACCAGCGAGCAGAGCTGAATCCTGACAGTGAGTATATTAGAACTGGGGATGCTACACTGCTTAATTTTAAAATTAAAGGCCTTGTCCAGATTTATGACTCTAGGTGACTGCAGGCTTCTGAATCCTCACAACTGCACACTTTTAGGATTCTCCGGTGCCAGTGACGAGAGTGGAGGGTCATGTGAGTGCAAGTATCCTATCTGTATACTTCTGGCTACATTCTGATTTGACGTGTCCGGCCTTTTATTGAGCGAGGACACACATGTCTAGTCAGCGGCACATGACTGCATGTATGTAAATCACATAGTTGCGGTTTCTTGATCTCCCACTCTCACCGCCGGCACCAGAGAATCCTGACTGACAGTGTGCAATGTGCGCCCTGTGAGAACTCAGAAGTCTGAAGTCACATAGCGGGACACATGGAGTGACTGCAGACTCATCACAAACTTGGACAACCCCTCTAATGCTCCTAACATAAATAAAAACTTTGAAACCCTTACCAGACGGCACAAGACTTTATTAAAGAGGTTGTCCACTAATTTAACATTGATGGCCTATCTTTAGGATTGGATTGATGACCTATCTTTAGGATAGGTCACCAATGTCTGATCGGCCAGGTTCCAGCAGCTGGCACCCCAGCCAATCACCTGTTCTAGGTGCTGGTGGCGGCAGGTGGTTGAGAGTGCTCAGTTCCGGATCAGCTCCATCTTCTGATGGCAGCAGCCTCCTATTCAAATCAATGAGGAGGATGTGCAGTAGCCGGCCGCGGACAGTATCAGAAGACAGAGCAGATCCAGAACTGAGTACTTCTGGCCACCTGCACCAATAACAGCTGATCAGCGGGGATCCTGGACCCTGGCAGATCAGACACTGATGACCCATTCTAAAGATAAGACATCAATGTTAAAGTAATCTTACAATTTATGAATTGTTACTTGTCGTTCAGGATCAGAACTAATAACAGCACCAGGTCCACCAGAGGTACAGAAATACATTATTAGAACACCCCATCACTACAGAAACCCAGCATCACAACCACCAACAGTACAGAAATTCATCACCAGAACCACAAGCAGTACAGATATAAATCCATATTACACCATCAGTACAGAAACACAGCATCAATACAGAAAGACATCATCACCACTGTGGACACAGGGGTCAGTGGGTGCTCTCCTGTGGAGACACTGTGTCAGTGGGTGCTCTTGTCCGCTGGCCCGGCTGCCTTTAGAAAGACAGCGTGGCTCAGGGCTCATCCCAACTGAATGCCCGACCTCCTTAACCGTGGGCGGAACACTACTCAGACAACACAGGGTGAGGGAATCACAATATTAAGACTTTATTGGATCCCAAAACAATGAACGGCACATTACACATAACCAGCAAATCACACAAATGTAACAGGCAACAGAGTCTCACCCTTCCGCTGCTCACCAGGGATTAGAATGTCCATGCCTGAGAGGTTCCAGGGCTACTTACTCCAAACCAGCAGCACCCCACATTCGGCGGGCACCCACCAAGAATGGAATAACGCCAGATTTAGGAAGCTGGCTGAGGGCCGCAAAGCCTGTAGTGAGGTGATGGGATTGTCCCAAGCTGGATTCCTTCCTTAGGTAGTCCTTGACATCTCAGCTGAATCCTTGCATTCGGTGCTGAAGTCCATGTAGCATTATAATCCAGGTTCGGTTATAGCTTGCCAATCGGATCCGCATATCCTAGATTGTATAATGTAGCAAGAGTCTCCCTGGGCAATGGACAGTCCTCCTTCTTATACCCCTGAGCTCTCCATTCAGACCATTGGGGTCTTCACGATTGGTGGATAAGACTGGGTTCTTATTGGCTAGATTTCAAGCCGTATACAAAATATCCCTAGTAGTAATGGTCTCTGGCAGAGATGAGGGAGGGACAGTTTAAGTTACATCGCATCTAGCAATACACATAGTGATACAATGGGAGGTTCGCATAATTGATTTGTCTGGGTATCTGACCTTCACTGGCCAAGGCAATTACATAAGTCAAAAAGAACTTTAACACTAGACTGCTAAGAGTCTTGTAGAAACAATGACGGGCTTATCCCCCTTTTATAAACAAACTATCATCATGTCTGGCTGAATTTTAAGAAACTTAACCCATGCTAGGCACTGACAGAGTCCATGTTGTCACAACCACCACCAGCAGTACAGAAATACATCATCAGAAATTCATCATCAGAACCACAATCAGTACAGAAATACATCCATATAACCCCATCAGTAAAGAAACACAGCATCAATACAGAAAGACATCATCAGAACCACAAGCCATACATGGCACATCAATTGCAATGTCAGGTCAGACCCATATACTGTACATCTGTATTTCCAGAACTACAATTTCCAGTACATCCTTAAAGGGAATCTGTCACCAGTTTTTTAACACCTAATCTGAAAGCAGCATTATATAGGGGGAGAGATCCTGATTCCAGCGGTGTCTCACTTACTGGGCTGCTTAGTGTAGTTTTGATAAAATCACTGATTAATCAGCAATATATTTCAGGACTACTTGGTGTGCTGCAGATAGTCCAGCATATTCATGAGTTCTGTATAACTGTTAGATCTGCAGCAGAGGAGATAGCAGACAGCTCCGCAAGTGACACATCGCTGGCATCAGTGTCTCTGTCTCTACATTATGCAGTTCTCAGATGGGGAAGCAAAACCCTGGTGACAGATTCCCTTTAACAATGGTAAGGAGATACTTGGGAGTTATCAGTCATCATCAGACTGCGTAAAATACAGGAACCTCAGTAAGGCCTCAGTTCCATTTGTGTTTTGCATGGACGAGTGCAATCCGATAAATCATCAGATTGCACTCTTATCAGTGTAAAACTATAGAGCAGTGTCCATTTGTGATTGATTTCTCAATATCCCATATTGGAATGAGAAAAGAATCGCCACATGCTGCGATTGACAACGAGTCTCGGGCTCACACGCACCCATACAAGTCTGTGTGCATGTGAAATATCGCACTGCACTCGGATGTCATCAGACTGTAGTGTGATGTACGCAGAGACAGGCCGGGGAGGAGATGGGGAGAAGTCCCCCCCCTCTCCTCCGCAGCGGGGACATGATCACAAGTCCCATGGCACGCGACTCACACAGTCAGCAGAGCGGGAGCCGAGGTCATTAGCATATAGCACAAGTGGGACCGAGGCCTAATGATGAGAATTAGTCAGTATCACAAATAAACATTTACATCCAGCCTCATTTATAGATCACATTGTCTCTGATTGGAGTAATTTTTTTCTTTTCTTCATCTTGTCCAGACACCATGATTACTTTTCACATTCACAGCTAGACTCTGCAGACTTCCATCTTCTCCGGTCTTCTGCAGCATATTCTGGCACAATACCCTTAAAAATAGCAGAATGATTAGAATACTCCTATAAAAAAAATATCTGCCCTATGCTGTGCCCCAGAATAAATAATTGCACCTCACTGTATTCCCTGCACAAAATATGACCCAAGCACTGTCCCTCTCTTCTCTCTACTGAGCCTACTCTTCACACTCTCCTCTCACACTGTGTCCCCTTATACTGCCCAGCCTTTATACTGTGCCCAGTCCTCACACTCCCCCGCCTCGCTATGGCTTCATATTGTATTCACAAGCTATCCCCTCTCCATACCACCCCACCTGCCACTACCCATTCTCTATTCTGTGCCCCCTCACATTTTTCTCAGTCTATACTGTCTCCTCACTACCTCCATACTCAGCCCCTCTCACTCCCCATACTGTGTCCAGATATATTTCCCCCTCGCTCCCCATACTGTGTCCGCAGCCATTCTGCACACTTGTTCCTCATACCGTGTTCTCAAATTTCCCCTTTGCTCTTTATTCTGTGTACTCAAAACTTTCCACTGTTTGCTCCATATACTATGTATAAATTCCCCATACCATGTCTGTATACATCACCCCTTACCCCCCATACTATGTCTATATACATCACCCTCACCCTCTCACCCCACACTGTATCCATATTTACTTCCCCCTCCCCACCCTCTCTCCCACCATACTGTGTCAATAGATACTTTCCTCTCTCCCCACACTGTGTCTATAGATACTGCCCCCCTTAACCCATACTGTTCCTCTTTGGTGTCTTCAGCTCTACTGGAGCATTTATCATCAGCGTTGTCTGACCTGATTGCACTACAGACGTTGCTCTGACCTTGAAGTGTCAGCGGTCACTGCTTCATTTGTCCTCGATTTGGAAAGATATGTGGACAATTAAACAGTGGGAGCCGTGCGCTGCACTTCCTCTGAGTCTGAGCTGTCAGCTGAGACTCAGAATAGCTGGCTCCCACTATGGGACAGCAAAACACAGCAACCAGGTAGACTCTGAGATTGCCGCATCAGGCGGCCCGATGGCGCCCCCAGACAGTTGCGCCTGGTGCCAGCCCCCCTAGATACACCTCTGCCAACAATAAATGATAAGAAAACACCGAAAGGCAATCCAAACAATACACACAATATCAGACCCAGATATCACATGTATGGAACCTAGATATGAGCGAATAAATCCGGAGGATCCTTATCCAACAGCCCGGTAAGTATTTCCCACTGGACAGGAGCCCTGTGAGCACCTCCTGGTGTATCCCTGGCTCTGTTGTTGATTAGACAGCACAACATCATTGTAGTGGAATAATGCACACAAGATCACACCAGGACGGCTAATCAACAAACGAGCTACAGACTTTAGAAGGTAGGAGGTGGTTTGCAGGACTCCCATCCAGCAGCCCCAGCAGCCATGAAATACTGCCAGGCCACTTGCCAAGAGGTCCAACCAATCAATTCACTCAAGCTTAGCAGAAGCCAAAAACACCCAGAAGCCATTTCTGCCATATTCCACCATGCTGTCAATCATCCCAATGTGCGTTTTGCATGCTGCTTCATCAGAGGATACTGGTAGAATGTTGGCTTGGGTACACTCATCATAGATGAGATATGCGGGTCAGTTCCCATTGACATCAAATGATCCTGTCCACCATTCCCATTTGCCATTCGCATTGCAAAGGCATGAGCAGACCAATACCTGGAAATGTAAGGGGGGCTTTACACGTTGCGACATCGCTACCGATATATCGTCAGGGTCACATCGTTAGTGACGCACATCCGGCGCCAGTAGCGACATCGCAATGTGTAAAGCCTAGGTGCGACGATGAATGAACGCTAAAGTGACAAAAATTGCTGATCTGTGTCACGTCGTTCATTTTCATAATGTTGCTCCTGCCGCAGATACGATGTTGTTTGTCGTTCCTGCAGCACCACACATCGCTATGTGTGACACCGCAGGAACGACAAACATCTCCTTACCTGCCTCCACCAGCAATGCGGAAGGGAGAAGGTGGGAGGGATGTTACGTCCCGCTCATCTCCGCCCCTCCAATGCTATTGGCCGGCGGTTTGGTGACATTGCTATGATGCCGAACGCACCTCCCCCTTGAAGGAGGGATTGTTCGGCAGTCACAGCGACGTCACCGACCAGGTATGTGCGTGTGAAGCTGCCGTAGCGATAATGTTTGCTACGGCAGCAAACACCATATATCGCATGTACGATGGGGGCGTGTGCTATCGCGCTCGACATTGCTAGCTCGACATTACCCGCCTAAGAGGTAGCTAATACTTCTTGATATTTTAGGCTATTGCCTTCCACCTTGCAAATGTTTTGCACACCCCCATACCAAATGTAACCCCAGACCATGATCTCTCCACCACCAAACTTAACTGTTTTCTGGGTGTATTTTGGATTCATACGGGCTCCAGTAGGTCTCCTGCAGTATTTGCGGCAGCTGTGGTGTAATTCAACTGAAGATTCATCAGAGAAATCCACCTTCTGCCACTTTTCCAGCGTCCATCTGTTTAGCAGGCTGTGGGACTTGGCAAATACCACACGTTTTTTTAATTGCCTTTTGTTTAGTGCTGGCTTCTGGGCACTGATTTGACCATGGAGGCCATTTCGAGACAGAATCCTACAAACTGTTCTAGTTGACACAGGGACTTGAGGTGACCAGGCCTGTTGGAGCTCTGCTGCAGTGGAAGAGGGGCTGGCTTTGGATTTTCTAACCAACAAACATTCCTCCTGAGCAGTTCTGTTGCGGGGTCTGCCGGACCTGGGCTTGTCAAAAACATCTCCAGCCTCTTCAAATCTTTTTTTTATTCTTTGTACTTAACGCTGAGACACATTAAAGGTGCAGCCACCTCTGCAGTGGATCTGGTCTTCAGCCTCTTGATAATCAAGGCTTTGGTCGCAGGGTGGATTTTTGGCATGTTGTCAGAGGTCAAGTTGCAGTTCACGTGAAGGTCTGGGGTGCTGGGTTTCTTTTTATACACACCCACTAATTAACTGATCATTTAGTGAGCACAGGTGAGGATGTAAACTAGGATTGGGTACATTATATAACAAGGCGACAAAACTTTTGTCTTGCCAAAATCTAACCTTTCTGTGTTCATTAAATGATCAATATTTCAGCTTTGCAGCAACTTTATTTTCATAACCTAAACCAAATTTGGGAGGGTTTCAGCTTTCAAAAGAGTAATGGATAAACGACAGAACTTCTGTCAGGGAGTGTACAGGGAATCTGGGGTAGTCTGAGACACACCTCCAGGCTCCTGATTGGTTCATACTGCTCCTCTCTCCCTCCTTGCTGCAGTTCTCCCTCCACTGATTGGCCACAGTGTATAAACACATGCCCAGTATATAGTGACACAGAGAGAACATAATTCCTTATTACATACAGTTGTGTTTGTCTTCTAGGGAAGCGAGCTTGTCTTGGAGAGAACCTGGCCCGCATGGAGCTCTTCCTCCTCTTCTCCGCTTTACTCCAGAAATTCACCTTCACCCTCCCCCCGGGGACAGAACGTCGGGACTCGAAATATCTGAACCTAAACAAGATTGAAATCATTTCCTTGGCCCAGATATGCGCGGTGCCTCGTGCCTCGTCCAAGTGATCAACTATGATCCAGCTGCCCAATGTGGGCGAGAATATAAGAGAATAATCCGGATCATGCGACAAAAAAAGACAATAATGAAAAAATGTTTGAAAAAATTGAGAAAATTGTGATATTTCATTGCAGAATTTCAGCCAAATACAGGAAAAATCATATGGTGGATGAGTAAGGCGACCCATTCACGGGAGTGCTTGTATCTGTAATAGCCAAGACGATTCTCCCACTTGTGACAAAACTACAAATAAATAAATAAAACCTTGTGCCAAATCACCACGGTGCAACAGAATTTTAGTTTCACCTGTCCAGTGATTTGTCCATTACTTATCGGTTGTATTTTTGTGTCTTCGCCTTGGCTTTCTCTTTCCCTTATACAGCAATGGCACTTGTGCTCTCGTCAGCTGTTTCAGCCGGATCGTCATAAGAAATGAGGAGTTTTGAACGGGTCAGTTGGCACCGGCGTTGTGATCTGCTGCAGTCTTCTTGTCTATGCTCCACCTGTTGTTAAGAATTTTTCTTGAGCGCGTGCCTGGACATCTTCTGTCAATTCTTTACGCCCACAAGATCTCCTTTCGTTGAATATTTTTCCTTGATCACACCATTTTGGCTCAATAAGACTATAGATGACGCCTATGGGAGAAATAGCATGAAATGAGAAGTGTAAATCTTGTAGAGAGCAGGAACAGACTGGGGAAGAAGTCAGAAGACTAAACTCAATACTCGAGCAATACCTGGAGTATCAAGTGTCCTGAAGTGGGTCCAAAAGGAAACAAGATGGCGTCCACAATAAAAACATCAACTATCTTAATTTATGGTAAGGTCAGGTGCAAAATAGCAGGCTTTAGTGGAAAGAAGTGAAAATGCAGCACAACGTCTTATCACCCTTAGTGGTCAATCAGCAGAATCCGGACAGAAGTATTGAGGTCTTGAGTATTATGGGGCTGTTGTGGTCACTAATGTTTTCGGAAGGTCCAAGAGTCCTTTCCAAAACAAAGCCTAGGACTACATCACTGCCTAATGAAGTCAGCCACAGTGTATGAGCGGCATCCCAACCCCACAAGTGGTACATGAAGCTGAACATGACCAGGATATTGTAGTGTCCCACGCACAATAACCACACAAACGCCAAGTGACGATGAACGTATACGGCCACAGCAGCCATTATTAATTACAATTAAGAACATACTCAAACCTTTACTCTGAGGAGATCCTGGAAGGCCTGAACCACGAAACAGCACCAGAAACCATCCACAGTTGCACCGCTCTGACTAGGGGCTGACAAATGTCACAGTGGGGTCCCTTCCAAATTTTAACCTGTTCCCTGGGAACCGTCCCAGCCGGAACTTAACCATAACCAAGTATGAAGGGTCAGCATACCTCCGATGTGACCCCTTACTCCATTAACCAAAGTCATCTCTGACCTCCTCACCTCAGCTGCCGTGACATAAAAGCAACATAGCAATCAAGACCACCACTTTACCGCCATCAATGAAGTATACTTTTGTTTAATAATTTTTTTTTTAAAGAAATTCTCTTAACCACATTAAATAAGGGCAGGTGGGCAGGTCATTCACCGGTCCTGGATCCATGAGACAGGATGTCCAAACGCTTCTTCTTCTTATAAAGGTACGCCATCCTCCTTCTCCAAACCCCTTCCTACAAACTTCCCACCAATCCCATTTCCGACCCTAACCATGTGAACATTCAAATCCCTATTACTCCCCCATATCCTGCCGAGCAAAACGTGCTAAATTCCCTGCTAACCTTTTCCTGCTCAAACCCCCTATTAACCCTATCTGTGCCTGGCCTTACAAACCCGTCATGTCCGTCCTTCCGCTATGGCTGCGCCCCTGCTCCATCCCTTCTCTATCTGAAGAAAATCAAATAATCACTTGTGAGAGATAGATGGACGACCTGAATAGCAGATTCCTTACAGCAAAACCCAAATAAAACTGGCAATACAAATACATAAAGCTTTAGACTACTAACCATGCCCGCATTCTCCACCAAATATTATGGAAATGTTGACGAAGTGTCTCTCATCTCATGGACTGAAAGCGATAGGCGAAAGATTTTTGAGAAACGTAGCTCCAGGAAAAGGGTAAGAAGGAATCAAAATAATTAACGAGCCCGGACCCTGTGGAGCTTCTGCAGAACGGCAAGCGGCAGAGATCCAAATACAAAACCGAAATCACTAGATTTTAATCCAATTTGTGGCCAAATGACACGGGTGGGTTATCATACAAATAATAGGAATTTAAATTTACATAAATGATGATGCTGTAATGTAACATCTGTGCCGACACCTGCTTCAACCACTAGGTGGTGCCCCACTGATCGTATCAAGCCTATTTATTACTGGGACTTGTAGCTCTGCCCATAGGAAAAACATGTTTGCAGCACCTTCGGTAGAGCCTTGCAATCATGTGTCACAGATGCTAGTCAGCAAGGGGGGGGGTGCACGTCAAGTCCAAGGGATCCACTTGGAACAAAAACATACCAAATCCAAGAATAGCACACCATCCTAATGGGTGACATTTTCAATCCGTCTCTATTGTGTTACATTTCGACCACTAATAGATCTTTATCAAGCCTGTATATTAGGCTCCTGAACCAGATGTAAATAGCAAAATATATCAGCTGAGTACTAATCAAACGTGTATCCACCCCCAACATAACAATAAACCAATCACAGAAGTACCTTAGTTATATACATATAACAACAAACATCATCAGTATTACAACCACAACACCCATGATGGCATACATGTGCTCAAATATCTAAATAGACATAGTCATATGAGAAAGATCATAACATGAACGCTTACATCTCCATAAGTGTAACAGTCCATTAACCAGCTCCGGCAGCGATCCCATTACCAACTAGACCATCCACCAATGGCCATATTGTAGCAGAGTCATGTGTTCTGGTGATCCAATCCGTAGGTCTCGCAAATGTTCAGGCGTCAGTGTCTTTCATCAGAAGACTTGCAACTGTCATTTGTACACGCGCCTATCCGTTGAGGCGCCACATCTGACACGCCCACCAGGGCCGTGGGGCACGCAGAACCAGACCGGTTCAGTCCTGGGAAGATGTCACGGTGGCAGGGCCCGCCTCCATGACCCTGGTGGTGTCGTTTAAAATAGTGGTGGGGGAATATTTACGTGGGACAATTCGCCACCCATGATATGCAGCCAGATATGGGCCGCTTCCGCGATTCAGTTCCCCTGGGGTCGGTGCTGATGCAGCTAAGCTGGTATAGCTCTCCACAGGTAGAATTGATGGACTCTCTGGGCCCTCCAGAGGGTTTCACATAAGAAACCAGCGGTACTGAGTTGCTGAGGAGCTGTCAGGGAGGAATTCCCTGTCACCTGTATACTGCGGTATGCGCAGGGATTCCTCGAAAGTGTGCATTTACTCACCCATTGGAGGTCTCCTGTGGCAGAAACTGAGCCGTGGGCTCCCTGGACCCCTGGGTGCCCTGTGTGTGAAGGATTATACCAGACCCAGTGAACCAGGACGCAGCAGTTGCTAGGAGATGCAGCTACAACAAGCTCCTGACAGGGCTGTGTCAGAGCAAGTAGAAACTCTCTTCCCTGACAGAGGGTCAGCAAAGCAGACGATAAGGAGACTGTCAGATAAGGGCTGGAGAGGGACAGAGAGGTCTCTCCAATGCAGGGCCAGAGTGCAAATAAAGCGATCACAGCACAGCCGCGGAGGAGTGGGAGAGACAAATCTCTTTATCTCTTCCATTGTCAGATGATGCAATTGTGGCGCCCCTGAGGCTTCAGTCGCCACAGAGGTACTGCACCTCAGCCAGAGGTGTGGTAACCCATTCCTGGGTAAGGAGGAGGTCGACCACTGGTACACACAAAGCACACAACACTCTCAGTTAGCAGCTCTTCACCGGGACATTAGTTGGGTGGCCAATTAATACTAGAGATGATGGAACCCCATTCCGGCATACCCGGGGGTGGAGCATAGTGAGTGGGATGGAAGTGTGTGGCGTGAGAGAGAACCGAGCAGGGAGTAGAGGAGGAAAGACCTGTATTCTGGAGCTGGGACAGCTCGACCCAGGTGCAACGTGGAAAGGGGGTCCTAGAGCCCACGGGAAGTGCGCCAAACACCCGTGGACTCATTCCACTTATAGCAAACTGAGTGGAGGGACTCAGACGCAAGAACGGGGACTGGAACCCTTGACTAGGAGAGAATAACTACATGCTCTACTAGTAAACCAGAGGCTTAGGATACTTCAAGTACCAAAGACGAACCCGCGCACGACTCCACTGAAAGGTGGCCACATAGGGCCAGGGGACAGAGCTTCTAGCCACCCCCGTAGGGCCTACTGACATTGGCTCAGGGCAGTGTGCGCATTGGCGCATGTCAAGCGGGAGAGGTCAGTGTAGGAAGACGACCAGGAAAGGACATAAAGAAAGGTGCACTGGTCAAGACCTCTGAACTACCCGGAATCGGCTGCAGCCCATCATAGCAGAACCTCGGCACTCCAAAGGTGGTCACTGACATATCGTGCTCCAATGGAACTTATCACAGTGAGTAAAAGCTTTGAGACTGCACCCCTGTGTTGCTTCCTTTCTTCATTCACCTCCAACCCTGCACTCCTCTAACAGAGTGGACTACTATTCCCATCATCCCTGGGACCTAAGCTCTGCCTGTGGAGAGCTGCACCAACCAAGCTGCGCCATCATCTGCCCCAGCAGAGAACTCACGCAGTGGCGGCTCCTATATTAGCCGAATACCACAGGTGGCTTCACGAATACAAACTCTCTCCCCTGTAAATATTCCCTTCCCTCCATCTTTTATTGACACCGCCGGGGTCACGGAACCGATCCTGGCCGCTGTGACATCCCTCCCCTACACTGGCCCGGTGACGAGTAATCCCAAGACCCCGTGGGCGCGTCTCAATTATCGCACTGCACTCCGGTGTCATGCGAGTGGAATGCGATGTTTCTCTTGTGCCCATAGACTTGTATGGGTGCGAGTGAAAACAAATCTGATTCCACCCGCAGCATGCTGTGACTGTTTTCTCGGTCTGATTAGGGCTGAGAAAAAAAATTGCTCATGGGAGCGGGCACACAGAGTAACCTGGGTCCAGGTGGATTTTTTTTATCACATTCCACTCGCTCCGTTTTACTCGCTGTGTGTGCTCAGCCTTAACAAAGCCTGGGTGTAATACTACTGTATGAACTGAGGATTTCGATTGCGTTAGAGCCTACCAGGGTCGGAGCAAAGGGGAATTCCCGGGGCCACGCACCGGACTCCCCTAGGGAGACCACCAGGAGCGAACCCCTATACAGGGACTGTCTGGCGATCACCCCAGAAGGCCTAAATGCGCAGCAGCCGGGACACGAAAGGGCAACAAGTATAGTCCAAAAATGTCCGTACGTGATGTGAGTCCTAGGGTGGATATAAAACGGAAGGAACCGGGCAGAAGTGCCGACCAGAGACGGCAGACGGAGTGCGGGCACAGCTTGATGAGACCAGGTGAAGTCCAGAGCCAGTGTCGGGTGTTTTCAACAGGATCCAAATATCAATCAGGAACCAAGAGCAGCAGGGCAGAAGTACACAGGAAGCAGTATACTCAGGCTAGACTAAGCTTAGGGGCGGGCTTTTAAACAGATGAACAGGAAGTAGGGCAACAGAACAGAAAACTCCATGTTAACAAAGGGCAAGATCCTTCAAAAGAAAACTGGAAATCCTGGGACTCTGACAGGTTTCTAGAAACATAGCATTACTTGTCACTACAACAATAGTAACAAAAGCCAGGAAACATTGTTACTACATAAGAAATAAATATCTTTGATATCACTTGAAAGGCTTTAAAGAATATCAGACTTCAGCAACGATTTGTAGATTGTGTTCAACACTACAGAAACGTGACACAAGATGTTATCGTTTTTAATATTTACTATTTACTAGGGAATATTTGGCTATTAGATGAGATATCAATTTAAGTTAAAGAAAAAAAAAGAAAAAAGTTAACAAAACGGGAAGGAAGCAGATGAATAAATAAAAAATAATTTCTTTTGAAAGCAAATGGTGAAAGGAAATTCTAGCCAAAAAATGTACAGTATACAAATACATCTACTACTGAATCTCTTCCAGAAGAAAATAAATCTAGGCCCCAAAGGGAAAGGAAATCCCAATCGCATTCATCTTGTAACACGGCTGCAGCAAAATATATTAGTCCTCCAAAATTTCAACATACGACAAAGGCTTTAGAGCAAGAAGATGAAAATAAAGGGATCCAAATATCTAAAAAAGAATATAAAACTGACACTATAACAATACCTTCTTCAGCTAGCGAGCGAAGGAACTGGACTCAGGGAGAACCAGATTAGCAAACTCCATGTCTGAAGGTGAAGAAAATGCAGAGTTGGATTCTTCTCCATCACTAAGTCCTGAGAGAAAACCTAGACAACGTAGCAGGCCTGAAGCAACGGAACTTGATACAGGAGCTAAACCTGTGGAGGTCACCTGAGCTGTAGTATGTTTGTTTAAACGTAATAAGAATATCTGTGTATATAACTAAATCAAAATGTAGATGTAGATGCAAAATTATCTGTCTGTCTATGTAGCCATTGCACAGACCTATAGTGTAATTTAAAGTTGTATAATCATGAAGGAGTTAACCAAAGATGAAGCCAGAATGTGAAGCTGTAAGAAGTGTTATCAGTAATGTTCACATAGAAAGAATGTTTTAATGAACATCTGCTGGGAGAAATAGGGGAGTGACACTCCCATAAATTCTGTGTAACATTTTCAAGGCCGAAGGTGTCTTCTGTAATAATTAAGTTTCTTTCAATATAATAATGAGCTCAGTGGGTATTGCTGACTCAAGGAGAGAGCATGTTGTCTGTGTGTTCTTTGTCTTATATACATTGATATATATCGGCATTAATATACAGTTAATGGGGCACCGTCTCTGGTTATCCCAAATAAAGACTCCATTAGCAGTCTTGACCCAAAATTCCTTCCCTGACAGTTTGGCGCACCCAACGTGGAGCTCCTTCAAGGACGCAATACCGACCTGCAAATACCGATCGTTTGGATGTCACGGACTGAGACCTCCCTCCACTCCAACCAGGCTGATCACCTCCGACCCCACAGCTAAGTGTTACATACTGTGTATTCACTACCATTGTGGTTGGTTTTGGAGAGGAGGGAGTGACGGGCTGTGTGTCCATATCGCTGTTAAAAGGTACCTGATTATGACTCAGGGGTGTTGCCCGCTGGAGCTCAGAGCACGATCCCAGCCCTGAGGTGTGGATCGAGAGTGTCACACGGGATCCAGAGGACGGTTGTTAGGGCAAGAAAGACGGTGGTGGCTGGATATAGCTAGTTAGACTGACCCGGTCTGTAATTAAAGACGCGGGGGGGGTTCCCGTTACTGAAGATAGGGATTAGGACTGGTACAGACCGGTGGGACAGACCATACTGGAGAACTGGTACAGACCAGTTAGGACATTAAGTTTGATACAGTTGACCAAGTCTGGAGGTCGGGACATTCTTGTATATGCATGTACATTTTTGTACGTCCTCCTCCTTTCATGAGACAGATCCTCAATGAAAGAAGATAGGGATTAGGACAATAAAAAATATTGGTGCAGCTGATCAAGTCCGGAGGGAATACATTTTGTACCCCTCCTCCAAGCGCGGGATACCCTTATTACTATATAGCTGAGGAGTTGCCAGCTAGTATAGAGGTGTAGCCTTAGGTGCCGGCCGGACTCTAACGTTCACCGCATAGTCATATATTAGTGTAATCCAAACACCACCAAGATAGTAAAAATGTTTAGAACAGAGAAGACAAGGTTAAGAAAGCTGAGGATTCACAGTGGATTTAGTAAGCATTCCTTAGGGAGGGGCACGTGCTGGAGACAGTTCAGCTGTGTAACGTGCCCCGGAGATTTCCAGAGTATTATTTGTTAATTGATGCTGAATTGTTTAACAGAATAACGCAGATATTGCTATCAGAAAGATATATTGAGGTCGAAGATGACGATGAGCGAGGAGATGTTGTGTTTTTCTATATGTTACCCGAGTCTGAGGACAGATCTGAGGGTCCTCCGATAGGTTGTTTTGTTGCTGCCCCACAACCTGATCCCCATTCTATTCCCCGTCCCGGAGATATTCACAGATGCTGCAGTCAGTAGACAGCATCCCTTAACCCTTTCCACACCCATACCCCTTTTCCCTCCCATACCTGCAATGCCGTCTCTCCCCATACCGGCCAGTCTGCCGTCACACTCCCCAATTACCAATCCCCTCCCCTTGGATCCCCCTTTTTCCCTTAGGACACATAGTGAGCCTTACCCCGAATCTAATGAGGAACAGCCCTCATTTAAATATGTCCCTTTCAACCCCACCCAGTCAGCGGCATTAATCCCCTGCCTGCCAGATCCCAGCATTAACCCTATGCGATTTTATAGGAAGATGCTACAGGTCCACCAGTTATACTCAGCTGCGCGGAAGGACCTAGATAATCTCACCAAAGTAAAAGCAGGAGACAGTTTTTGGCCCTTAATGGAGCCCCATCTCACAATGCACCCAGGCACTGATGACACTATTTTTTAAAGTGGACAACAGTATTGTGCCGCTTTAAAAAGATGGGCTCAAGATCAATTTGTGTATACAACCACGCCGGTGCAGCCCATGCCCCAGCAGGGCCCAAACCCCGTATACATAGCTCCCAATCAACAAAACCAGCAGAGCCAGCAATGGAATTGTTGGCGTTGTGGTCAGCCCGGTCACTATCAAAGAAAGTGTCACACCCACAAATCTCAGTGTTTGGCCAGGTACCCTCAAAACCGTAACCAAAACTTGCAACACATAAATTTACAATACAGGTGTTCCCTGTAGATCCAGTAATGATCTACCTGAAGCCAGGTGTGCCTTTTCCCAGAGTATCATAGTATCCCTTTAAATCAGTCCCAGGAGATTTCCCAAGATACTGCCCACAGTCCGGCTGCACCCAGGAGTCTGCCCCAACCTTCCCTAATGACACAGGGGGGAGCCCCGGACTGCTTGTTTTTGTTGCAGTGATTTCCAGTCCAAAGCTACCCGCTCTAATGATGTTCTCCATTCCACTCCATCAATCTTAAGGTCTCTATAATATATGTTTCTGTAGTACTTTTGTTTCTGCTGGCTGACACGGTACAGAAATATATTTTATATATTTCTATAGTGAAAGTTCTGCCCATGGTTATTTTTCTTGTATCTGTTTTTCCCACCAGCTGTTCTAACATCGCGCATCCTGAAGGAGACATGGGGGGCATAAGTCAGCGCAGGGATGTGTGGGAGTGTTTTCAGTAAGCTGCTGCTAGTCACAAGTTGTAGAGAAAAAAAAAAAAAAAAGGTAGTTTCAGCAGATTTACAAAGCTGTTTCTGTCTTATGTACTAACAAGTGCTTTTTCCGGCTGGTGGAGGGGATTTTATTTAATCCTTAGAGTTCAAAATTTCATAGGAGATTATCAATAGTATTCTGCTGCTATTTAAATAATTAACTTAGTTTTGCAGGGAAAAGTATATTTTTTAAAATATACAAATTAGGTTTTTTTGTTTTTATCGTTATGTTTTTGTTTTGTATTATTTTTGCATACAAACTGCCAATATTGATTATTTTCCTTTTTTTTGTAGCTACAAAATATCTATGAACCCTGTTGTAAGGTTTTAAAATTTCCCGGTAGAGTATAAGTTATCTTTATCGGTTGGTTAATCATATTGTTTACTGTTATAGACCTATATATTTTGTCAAAGTAGTATATAAAACAAAAAAATAAAAAGGGAGGAAGTAGATATCTATTATATTTTTCTAGCAGCAGATATATTGGATAGGCTTTAAAGCAGGCTTTCAAGCTGGCCTTTCTTTTGCAACAGTTATGTCATGTTTATTGGATTATTATGAATGTAGGAATATGTCTGTTATAGGAATAATCTAATCTATATTTCTTTTAGTTTTTGTTTTTATAGATGGAATCAGATGGTGGTCGATTCTGCACTGGATATGCTACAGTTTACACAACATGAGGTAATCTAAATTTGGGCCACTCCCTCCCCTCCTATCGGTACGGAAGGAAGTGACGTAAGTGCCTCTCTAGATGGGTGGAGCAGAGGTCGGTAAGATAGTCAAAATGTATGTAGAATGTAGATCTTTCCTGTTGTCAAATAAGCTAGGTACGCCGAAAAGAAAGTCTAGATCTGAGCTGATGGAATCGGATGGAGATCCCCGTACAGGTGCAGCTGACCAAGAAGCAGTGAACGGGCCTAGAGTTGAGGAGTCCTTTACCATGCATAGAGACCATGCCTCGGTGACATTTGTCACGTCAGTGACTTCTGTCACTCCTTGTGTTCTTAAATCCCTACAGGAACAAGCGAATCAACAAGGAGTGGAGTGCGAGATGCAGGGAGCCGGCTGACTGAGGAAGGTCTGTGGATGAAGGGCGGTAAGCTTTCTCTGCCATGAGAGCTCTTCTTAATGATGGCCCAAGTAACATGGACTAACATCTGTGACAGTTGAATATCAGTGTGCGCTTTGGTGACGCCAGGGTTCAGTACCCAGGTAGGCAAACTCACCCGGTGTTGTGAAGCACGTTCTTAAAACAATGAGGAAAAACTGTAAAGAGTCAGTAGAAACACCCTGCACCTGCTCTACCCATTCTTAGAGACTGCAAACTGATTATAGATGTATATCATGAGCACGTTGTATGCAAGTCTGTGCGTGTTGTGTAGATTTCTTTCCAGGTCTGGTCAGAGGCATTCCAGTGCAGAAAACGACGTCATTGCTGAAAATCCACATAATGCAAGTGGTATGTAAAAAAAAACAAAAAAAAACAAACAAACTGATAAGTTGTAAATCAATGCGTGTTATATTTCTCTTTAGTGTGTGTTGTGTTTCTCTTTAGTGATAAACAGGTTCCAATGTAAAATGTTTTTCTTTGGTCTAGCGCAAACCATGTATAATTTTCATATGATTGACTAATTAGAGAAATAAACAAGTGTATTTTCTAATTCCAGATCTTAAATCAGAGTTAGTAGTATATGGTTTTCGGTCAGGAGACTGATTAATCCTAAAAGGACACAGAAATTTTGATAAAGCTCAACAGCAGGACAACATGGATTCACGCCCCGCATTGCAGAAGGGTCGATCCACCGGAGCTTCACTAAGCGTCCTACTCATATTTATCCTTTACAAAAAGACCTGTACAGTCCCAAACCATCATTGCCAAAACAGTTAGAAGAGAGGACTTAGAGAACCTTGAGACATGGGAAAGTCCAACTACAAAGGGTGAGGACTCGCCTAGGGGTCCTTGGTCTCAAACCGGTGAAGAAATCCCATTCCCCTCTCCACCCATGCCTCAACGTTCAGTCAGGCAGGATTTCCCAACAGATCTTTTTTCCTCTTTTCCTAAGGGAACACAGTACCCTTAGTATTTGAAATGGCAGAAGTAAGTCAAGGGGGACTGTTGAGGGTACGAATTGAGTAACCTAAAATACTTAATTCAGCCATTTCATAGACCCAAAAATGTAGTTTGGTTAATGTAATCTAACCATTTACAAATGCTTTTGTCTCCTACTAACTCATATGAATATATTCAGTGATTTTCCTTAATATAAAATGCTAGCTATGGATTCTCTCATCTCAGGAAAAGTTTTGGAGGAGCCTATCCCATCAGGCTGATGTCTCTCCGCCTAGTCTGCTGAGCACTGGTAATGACACGCGAGTTGACGTCACATCTCAGAAACCAATGGACCCGTCACAACCGAAGCAGAAAGCGTCCGCTATTCAACCCATCATCCCAGAAGGTTTTTCCAAGTCTGCGCCACAAACTGTTCACATGAAGCCTCATCATGTTTTGTTGTTTTTCTATCAAGAGCAGATTATCCAGGTTCACAAAGTGGCCCTAAGTGGACTAGCACTGACTTTGCATCCTTCTTTTTGTTTCATATCCGGAAAGAAGAACCATGGACAATTTCCAAATGTCCTTTTGTTTTTTTGTTTTTTAATTATGTGCTAATTTTTAAAAAAGGTTTAGATTCAATTTTTCTTAATCAGGATAATGTGCCCTAATGAGAGTAATAACGCCACTTCTAATAGCCCCTATAAATCATAAAGTTATGTTTAATAAATAAAAATAAGTACTTAAGGGGGGAGCTAAAGCCTGTAGTGTTAAATTAAACAACAATCCCATAGAAAGCCCACATATATAGATATGGATATAATTAAAGTCCCAAGGGCAGTAGGTCACAAATAAGTCCCAAATAATAAAATATATCTAAATGGGGAAAATTTTTAAATTTAAGGTTGATAATATTCACAGATATTTTATTAAGGGGGGACTGTGGAGGTCACCTGAGATGTAGTATGTTTGTTTAAACGTAATAAGAATATCTGTGTAGGGACTTCCGGGAGGCGGAGCTACGAGGTAGCTGCTTTTATCATGAGCTCCTGCAGCAGCCTAGGCCAAAAACGTTATCCAGGCCCATCCTAAAATCTCAAGGCTGCAGGGATAAGGACAGGACAAGGGGCGCACATCAGGCCCGGCTCTCCTGATACTCCGGAGGTGAAAGGTGTATACTGCACCACAAAGAAAGGAGTGCTCTGACACAAAGCACCAGGCTGCAGGCTGTGGGCTGTGCTGCACAGAGGAACGCTGCCCATCCTCCCTGCTCCCCCTGCAGCTGTGCCACGGCAAACGGAAAGCACCCGGGACCTGGTAAGAGAGGGGTTAAATATCGGGCACTAACATCCAGAAGGAGACAGGGAAGGGGACTGAAGTGCTTCCAGCGGCAGCCATAGTTTTCAGTGAACTCTCACACACTCCCCTCCCTGCCACAGAAGAAATAGTGAAACACCGAGCAGCAGCAAGCTCAGCAAACAGGACTGCACGCTGTGTTTACCTGTCACACAGAGCTCTGTGGACAGGCCCATCGCCTGAGATACTGTGAGTGAGGAGGGAGCTGACAGCCCCTGGAGACATTCGGCTGTGAGAGCAGGTCAGGAGATAAACAGGGGGCTGTGAAGGGGGCAGATACATCCCTGCAGGTCTCATCTTAATTGGCTGCTGCACAAGGCCTGTAATCTGCAACAGTAAACAGAGGCAGATAAGCCTGAAGTGCATCACAGCTGAACTTGATTAACCCCTACTTCACCACTTCACCAGCACTGACAGTATAGAAGAGGGTGAAAAACAAAAAGAAGTGGGATCAGTCATCTGGCCTGCCTCCTGCCCTTCTGACTGGTCTTTTTCAAGTAACATCTATACAATCTCATACACAGCGTGGAAATAATTGTGAAACAGCCAAGTTTACCACACAGATGTAATTAAGCTTATGTTATTGTGACGTCACCACAGTCTCTAAAGAAGCTCCATATTTACAGTTCTTACTATGGATAAATTTGTGGGTAAGAGCAATGCCACACAACCAAGTAAAGGAATTAGACCGCAAAGACGAAACCAAAATGCACCCCCATCACCAGGGGCTTCCCCTGAGGCGACTACAGACCCACCCCAGGTCAGTGTAGGAAGACGACCAGGAAAGGACATAAAGAAAGGTGCACTGGTCAAGACCTCTGAACTACCCGGAATCGGCTGCAGCCCATCACAGCAGAACCTCGGCACTCCAAAGGCGGTCACTGACATATCGTGCTCCAATGGAACTTATCACAGTGAGTAAAAGCTTTGAGACTGCACCCCTGTGTTGCTTCCTTTCTTCATTCACCTCCAACCCTGCACTCCTCTAACAGAGTGGACTACTATTCCCATCATCCCTGGGACCTAAGCTCTGCCTGTGGAGAGCTGCACCAACCAAGCTGCGCCATCATCTGCCCCAGCAGAGAACTCACGCAGTGGCGGCTCCTATATTAGCCGAATACCACAGGTGGCGTCACGAATACAAACTCTCTCCCCTGTAAATATTCCCTTCCCTCCATCTTTTATTGACACCGCCGGGGTCACGGAACCGATCCTGGCCGCTGTGACATCCCTCCCCTACACTCGCCCGGTGACGAGTAATCCCAAGACCCCGTGGGCGCGTCTCAATTATCGCACTGCACTCCGGTGTCATGCGAGTGGAATGCGATGTTTCTCTTGTGCCCATAGACTTGTATGGGTGCGAGTGAAAACAAATCTGATTCCACCCGCAGCATGCTGTGACAGTTTTCTCGGTCTGATTAGGGCTGAGAAAAAAAATTGCTCATGGGAGCGGGCACACAGAGTAACCTGGGTCCAGGTGGATTTTTTTATCACATTCCACTCGCTCCGTTTTACTCGCTGTGTGTGCTCAGCCTTAACAAAGCCTGGGTGTAATACTACTGTATGAACTGAGGATTTCGATTGCGTTAGGGCAATGATAACCAGAGACGGGTTCTTGGTGCAAAGACGTTTATAATATGCAACCAACAATATGTACACAAAATAGAACATAAACACAGTAGAACATAAACACAGTAAATACCTGCCAGGGTCGGAGCAAAGGGGAATTCCCGGGGCCACGCACCGGACTCCCCCAGGGAGACCACCAAGAGCGAACCCCTATACAGGGACTGTCTGGCGATCACCCCAGAAGGCCTAAATGCGCAGCAGCCGGGACACGAAAGGGCAACAGGTATAGTCCAAAAATGTCCGTACGTGATGTGAGTCCTAGGGTGGATATGAAACGGAAGGAACCGGGCAGAAGTGCCGACCAGAGACGGCAGACGGAGTGCGGGCACAGCTTGATGAGACCAGGTGAAGTCCAGAGCCAGTGTCGGGTGTTTTCAACAGGATCCAAATATCAATCAGGAACCAAGAGCAGCAGGGCAGAAGTACACAGGAAGCAGTATACTCAGGCAACTAGACTAAGCTTAGGGGCGAGCTTTTAAACAGATGAACAGGAAGTAGGGCAACAGAACAGAAAACTCCATGTTAACAAAGGGCAAGATCCTTCAAAAGAAAACTGGAAATCCTGGGACTCTGACAGGTTTCTAGAAACATAGCATTACTTGTCACTACAACAATAGTAACAAAAGCCAGGAAACATTGTTACTACATAAGAAATAAATATCTTTGATATCACTTGAAAGGCTTTAAAGAATATCAGACTTCAGCAACGATTTGTAGATTGTGTTCAACACTACAGAAACGTGACACAAGATGTTATCGTTTTTAATATTTACTATTTACTAGGGAATATTTGGCTATTAGACGAGATATCAATTTAAGTTAAAGAAAAAAAAAGAAAAAAGTTAACAAAACGGGAAGGAAGCAGATGAATAAATAAAAAATAATAATTTCTTTTGAAAGCAAATGGTGAAAGGAAATTCTAGCCAAAAAATGTACAGTATACAAATACATCTACTACTGAATCTCTTCCAGAAGAAAATAAATCTAGGCCCCAAAGGGAAAGGAAATCCCAATCGCATTCATCTTGTAACACGGCTGCAGCAAAATATATTAGTCCTCCAAAATTTCAACATACGACAAAGGCTTTAGAGCAAGAAGATGAAAATAAAGGGATCCAAATATCTAAAAAAGAATATAAAACTGACACTATAACAATACCTTCTTCAGCTAGCGAGCGAAGGAACTGGACTCAGGGAGAACCAGATTAGCAAACTCCATGTCTGAAGGTGAAGAAAATGCAGAGTTGGATTCTTCTCCATCACTAAGTCCTGAGAGACAACCTAGACAACGTAGCAGGCCTGAAGCAACGGAACTTGATACAGGAGCTAAACCTGTGGAGGTCACCTGAGCTGTAGTATGTTTGTTTAAACGTAATAAGAATATCTGTGTATATAACTAAATCAAAATGTAGATGTAGATGCAAAATTATCTGTCTGTCTATGTAGCCATTGCACAGACCTATAGTGTAATTTAAAGTTGTATAATCATGAAGGAGTTAACCAAAGATGAAGCCAGAATGTGAAGCTGTAAGAAGTGTTATCAGTAATGTTCACATAGAAAGAATGTTTTAATGAACATCTGCTGGGAGAAATAGGGGAGTGACACTCCCATAAATTCTGTGTATCATTTTCAAGGCCGAAGGTGCCTTCTGTAATAATTAAGTTTCTTTCAATATAATAATGAGCTCAGTGGGTATTGCTGACTCAAGGAGAGAGAATGTTGTCTGTGTGTTCTTTGTCTTATATACATTGATATATATCGGCATTAATATACAGTTAATGGGGCACCGTCTCTGGTTATCCCAAAGACTCCATTAGCAGTCTTGACCCAAAATTCCTTCCTTGACAGTTTGGCGCACCCAACGTGGAGCTCCTTCAAGGACGCAATACCGACCTGCAAATACCGATCGTTTGGATGTCACGGACTGAGACCTCCCTCCACTCCAACCAGGCTGATCACCTCCGACCCCACAGCTAAGTGTTACATACTGTGTATTCACTACCGTTGTGGTTGGTTTTGGAGAAGAGGGAGTGACGGGCTGTGTGTCCATATCGCTGTTAAAAGGTACCTGATTATGACTCAGGGGTGTTGCCCGCTGGAGCTCAGAGCACGATCTCAGCCCTGAGGTGTGGATCGAGAGTGCCACACGGGATCCAGAGGACGGTTGTTAGGGCAAGAAAGACGGTGGTGGCTGGATATAGCTAGTTAGACTGACCCGGTCTGTAATTAAAGACGCGGGGGGGTTCCCGTGACTGAAGATAGGGATTAGGACTGGTACAGACCGGTGGGACAGACCATACTTGAGAACTGGTACAGACCAGTTAGGACATTAAGTTTGATACAGTTGACCAAGTCCAGAGGTCGGGACATTCTTGTATATGCATGTACATTTTTGTACGTCCTCCTCCTTTCATGAGACAGATCCTCAATGAAAGAAGATAGGGATTAGGACAATAAAAAATATTGGTGCAGCTGATCAAGTCCGGAGGGAATACATTTTGTACCCCTCCTCCAAGCGCGGGATACCCTTATTACTATATAGCTGAGGAGTTGCCAGCTAGTATAGAGGTGTAGCCTTAGGTGCCGGCCGGGCTTTAACGCTTACACCGCATAGTCATATATTAGTGTAATCCAAACACCACCAAGATAGTAAAAATGTTTAGAACAGAGAAGACAAGGTTAAGAAAGCTGAGGATTCACAGTGGATTTAGTAAGCATTCCTTAGGGAGGGGCACGTGCTGGAGACAGTTCAGCTGTGTAACGTGCCCCGGAGATTTCCAGAGTATTATTTGTTAATTGATGCTGAATTGTTTAACAGAATAACGCAGATATTGCTATCAGAAAGATATATTGAGGTTGAAGATGAAGATGAGCGAGGAGATGTTGTGTTTTTCTATATGTTACCCGAGTCTGAGGACAGATCTGAGGGTCCTCCGATAGGTTGTTTTGTTGCTGCCCCACAACCTGATCCCCATTCTATTCCCCGTCCCGGAGATATTCACAGATGCTGCAGTCAGTAGACAGCATCCCTTAACCCTTTCCACACCCATACCCCTTTTCCCTCCCATACCTGCAATGCCGTCTCTCCCCATACCGGCCAGTCTGCCGTCACACTCCCCAATTACCAATCCCCTCCCCTTGGATCCCCCTTTTTCCCTTAGGACACATAGTGAGCCTTACCCCGAATCTAATGAGGAACAGCCCTCATTTAAATATGTCTCTTTCAACCCCACCCAGTCAGCGGCATTAATCCCCTGCCTGCCAGATCCCAGCATTAACCTTATGCGATTTTATAGGAAGATGCTACAGGTCCACCAGTTATACTCAGCTGCGCGGAAGGACCTAGATAATCTCACCAAAGTAAAAGCAGGAGACAGTTTTTGGCCCTTAATGGAGCCCCATCTCACAATGCACCCAGGCACTGATGACACTATTTTTTAAAGTGGACAACAGTATTGTGCCGCTTTAAAAAGATGGGATCAAGATCAATTTGTGTATACAACCACGCCGGTGCAGCCCATGCCCCAGCAGGGCCCAAACCCCGTATACATAGCTCCCAATCAACAAAACCAGCAGAGCCAGCAATGGAATTGTTGGTGTTGTGGTCAGCCCGGTCACTATCAAAGAAAGTGTCACACCCACAAATCTCAGTGTTTGGCCAGGTACCCTCAAAACCGTAACCAAAACTTGCAACACATAAATTTACAATACAGGTGTTCCCTGTAGATCCAGTAATGATCTACCTGAAGCCTGGTGTGCCTTTTCCCAGAGTATCACAGTATCTCTTTAAATCAGTCCCAGGAGATTTCCCAAGATACTGCCCACAGTCCGGCTGCACCCAGGAGTCTGCCCCAACCTTCCCTAATGACACAGGGGGGAGCCCCGGACTGCTTGTTTTTGTTGCAGTGATTTCCAGTCCCAAGCTACCCGCTCTAATGATGTTCTCCATTCCACTCCATCAATCTTAAGGTCTCTATAATATATGTTTCTGTAGTACTTTTGTTTCTGCTGGCTGACACGGTACAGAAATATATTTTATATATTTCTATAGTGAAAGTTCTGCCCATGGTTATTTTTCTTGTATCTGTTTTTCCCACCAGCTGTTCTAACATCGCGCATCCTGAAGGAGACATGGGGGGCATAAGTCAGCGCAGGGATGTGTGGGAGTGTTTTCAGTAAGCTGCTGCTAGTCACAAGTTGTAGAGAAAAAAAAAAAAAAAAAAGGTAGTTTCAGCAGATTTACAAAGCTGTTTCTGTCTTATGTACTAACAAGTGCTTTTTCCGGCTGGTGGAGGGGATTTTATTTAATCCTTAGAGTTCAAAATTTCATAGGAGATTATCAATAGTATTCTGCTGCTATTTAAATAATTAACTTAGTTTTGCAGGGAAAAGTATATTTTTTAAAATATACAAATTAGGTTTTTTTGTTTTTATCGTTATGTTTTTGTTTTGTATTATTTTTGCATACAAACTGCCAATATTGATTATTTTCCTTTTTTTTGTAGCTACAGAATATCTATGAACCCTGTTGTAAGGTTTTAAAATTTCCCGGTAGAGTATAAGTTATCTTTATCGGTTGGTTAATCATATTGTTTACTGTTATAGACCTATATATTTTGTCAAAGTAGTATATAAAACAAAAAAATAAAAAGGGAGGAAGTAGATATCTATTATATTTTTCTAGCAGCAGATATATTGGATAGGCTTTAAAGCAGGCTTTCAAGCTGGCCTTTCTTTTGCAACAGTTATGTCATGTTTATTGGATTATTATGAATATAGGAATATGTCTGTTATAGGAATAATCTAATCTATATTTCTTTTAGTTTTTGTTTTTATAGATGGAATCAGATGGTGGTCGATTCTGCACTGGATATGCTACAGTTTACACAACATGAGGTAATCTAAATTTGGGCCACTCCCTCCCCTCCTATCGGTACGGAAGGAAGTGACGTAAGTGCCTCTCTAGATGGGTGGAGCAGAGGTCGGTAAGATAGTCAAAATGTATGTAGAATGTAGATCTTTCCTGTTGTCAAATAAGCTAGGTACGCCGAAAAGAAAGCCTAGATCTGAGCTGATGGAATCGGATGGAGATCCCCGTACAGGTGCAGCTGACCAAGAAGCAGTGAACGGGCCTAGAGTTGAGGAGTCCTTTACCATGCATAGAGACCATGCCTCGGTGACATTTGTCACGTCAGTGACTTCTGTCACTCCTTGTGTTCTTAAATCCCTACAGGAACAAGCTGTCACAAACCACCGGGGGGGTCACTCAGAAATCCCCCGCGCTGGCTACCAGTACGTCACAATCGGGGGGTAGCAAGGGGGTGTCACCCCTCCTTTATACCTCCCGACAGACAGAGCACATGACGCGCTCTCTAGCGCCCCTCTTATAGTCAGGCCAATTATGGAATTGCCCGACAATAAGCAAGGAGGCCGCTATACTACTTATGCCGATTATTGAAGGGTCCCCGGTGAGAGTAAGGTATATATTCCCCCGACCTCCGCGGGCGGAATATATAATATCTTCCCGAATCTCACTGGCCTCCCCACAATAATCCTTGGCACACTTCGCTGCCACCAACCGATTTACGGTAACTATTAGCCGAACACACAGACGTGGGATTCAAGATCGAGATAACAGAACAGCCCAAGATTAATTATATAATTTAATCAGCCTAAAGCACACTAGAACTACAATATATACAATAGGGAATCTACAGAATATACATATGTCAGAGTACAGTTACAGATAAAGCATGGGTTACAAACAGGTATACAATTACATCAGTTACCTTGTGTGTCTGGCCACAGGGGGGCGCTGTAGACCAGGTTTCCAGGAACCCCCTCACAGGTCTTTCCCAACCAGGCCCCCGAGCAGAAGAACCTTGGAAAATGGCCGAAGCAGGGTTATCAACCTGGGCAAATCCAGGTCTCCTCCTACCTTAGTGACCTCACGGGGAAGCACTGCCACTCCCCCTGCATGGATCAGAATTATCCAGAAAAGGGGATTTTGGCCATAACTGTGCCTG
Source organism: Anomaloglossus baeobatrachus (assembly GCF_048569485.1). Classification (NCBI taxonomy): domain Eukaryota; kingdom Metazoa; phylum Chordata; class Amphibia; order Anura; family Aromobatidae; genus Anomaloglossus; species Anomaloglossus baeobatrachus. Next base: position 9,277,308 of record NC_134358.1, on the reverse strand, counting down.
GGAGCGTCGTAGACGGACGCCAATGCTCTCATTGTGACAGTTATGAATTTAGCTGCAGAACGAGGGGACTCATGACCTGTCTACGAGTTCCCATATGGCTGATATCACGTTTGGTGTGTTTCCCAATGTCCTACTTCCATAAAATGGGTGTGCCAGCATCGTCCACATGCGGAGACACCATTTTTATGGTTGCCATATTTATCGGAAATATGGCTTGCGAGATATGAACCATTTTTTACTGGAGTCGTTCTGTCTGGCTATTTCCATAGCCTTGCTAACTAGCTAGCAGCTCCTACTACAGGGTGACGGCAGGGAGTCATCCTGTATCCATTGTCCTAAAGCCACCTAATTTCCATATCACAGGACATGGCCATGGATTTGTTGCTAAACCAGTTGTGTGAAGGGAAGGGGGTAGTGACACCAGGAGAGGGCTTCCTGACATGACTTGAATGTCATGATTTATCGTCATATCTCCGGATTTACCTCACACCTCCCCCCTTTTGAGGGCGCTAGGGGGCAGCACACTCCGGTGTTCCCCCGTGCGCCCGTCCGCGACCTCTCCTTGTCGGGACAGCCCGTCTGCGTTACCGTGGTCACGGCCCCTTTTGTGGCGAATGGTGAAGTCGTATTGCTGGAGCGCAAGGCTCCATCGCAACAATCGCCCATTCGTCCCAGAGACGGTGTGCAACCAGCTGAGGGGATTGTGGTCCGTCTCCACGATGAAGTGGCGCCCGTATAGATAGGGTTGCAGACGCTGCAGGGCCCACACTATGGCCAGGCACTCCTTCTCCATTGTAGAATAGGCCACTTCCCTTGGTAACAGCTTCCTGCTCAGGTACAAGACTGGGTGCTCTTGGCTCGCAGAGTCCACCTGGCTGAGCACCGCACCGAGGCCGAAGTCACTGGCGTCGGTCTGTACTACAAACGGCTGCGTGAAGTCGGCTGCCTGTAGCACGGGCGGGCTGGACAGGGCGTCCTTTAGGGCCCGGAAGGCTGTCTCGCAGTCCACTGTCCAATCGACTGCAGAGGGCAGCTTCTTCTTGGTGAGGTCCGTCAAGGGCTTTGCCAGGCTACTATAGCATGGAACAAACCTCCTATAGTACCCAGCGGTCCCCAAGAAGGACATCACCTGCTTCTTGGTCCTGGGGGTGGGCCAGGATGCGATGGCCTCCACTTTCTCAGGCTCGGGCTTCAGCGTTCCCCCACCTACCCGGTGACCGAGGTACTGGACCTCGCTCATGGCCAGCTGACACTTTCCCGGCTTGATGGTCAAACCTGCCCGGTGGATCCGCCTGAGCACCTGTGCCAGATGCTCTAGGTGGTCCTCCCAGGTGGGACTGAAGACGGCAATGTCATCCAGGTACGCGGCCGCGTACCCTTCAAGTCCCTTGAGCAGGGTGTTGACCATCCGCTGGAAAGTGGCAGGGGCATTCCTCATCCCGAATGGCATCACCGTGGACTCGTACAGTCCAAATGGGGTAATAAAGGCAGAGCGTTCCCTGGCCTTGCGAGTCAGGGGGATCTGCCAATATCCCCGGCTCAGGTCCATGATGGTCAGGTACTGAGCCCCGGCCAACTGATCGAGCAGGTCATCGATGCGTGGCATTGGGTACGCATCGGCGACCGTGACAGCATTGAGCCCCCTGTAGTCCACGCAGAACCGAGTGGTTCGGTCCTTCTTAGGGACGAGGACTACAGGCGAGGCCCAAGCGCTGTTGGATGCCTGGATCACCCCCAGCTCCAGCATCTCGTCAATCTCCTGGCGCATGTGTTGCTGCACCTCCAGGGAGACCCGATATGCTGAACGCCGGATCGGGGGATGATCCCCAGTGTCCACGTGATGGACAGCCAAGTCAGTCCTTCCGGGCTGGTTGGTAAACAACCCCCGGAAGGGGTGTAGGGTGGCCCACAGCTGGGACCGTTGGTCCTCCAAGAGCTGGTGGCCAACCTCCACATCCTCAATGGATCCGCCTGCCCTAACCTGGGCTAGCATATCCAAGAGGGTTTCCGCTTCTCCCTCCTCGGGCAGGTTGCACACGGGGAGCGCACATGCCTCCCGCTCATGATGTGCCTTCATCATGTTCACATGGAAGGGCTTCCGCCTTCCACGGGCAGGGTCCAGGGTGACCAGGTACGTTACAGGGTTGAGCTGCTGGTACACGAGGTATGGGCCTTCCCAGGCTGCCTGAAGCTTGTCCTGTGGTACGGGGACCAGTACCCACACCTTTTGACCCACTTGGTAGGTCCTCTCACAAGCGTTCTGGTCGTACCAACGCTTCTGATCGGCCTGGGCTTGAGCCATATTGTCGTGTACCAGTTGCGTCAAGGCCTGCATTTTGTCCCGGAAGCGCATGACATACTCGATAACCGACACTCCAGGGGTGGCCAAATCCCCTTCCCAAGCCTCTTTCACCAGAGCCAGGGGGCCCCGCACACGTCGCCCGTACAGGAGCTCAAACGGTGAGAATCCTGTTGAGGCCTGTGGAACCTCCCGGTAAGCAAATAACAGGTGTGGGAGATACCGCTCCCAGTCACGCCCATGGGAGTCGACCAACATCTTAAGCATCTGCTTTAAGGTGCCATTGAACCGCTCGCACAGGCCATTAGTCTGTGGATGGTACGGGCTGGCCACCAGATGTCGCACCTGGACTTGCTTACAGAGGGTCTCCATCAGCTGGGACATGAATTGGGTCCCCCGGTCGGTGAGCATTTCCTGGGGAAAACCCACTCGGGAGAAAATCTCCAGCAATGCGGTGGCCACCTTGTCAGCCCGAATGGACGACAAGGCCACTGCTTCTGGGTACCGGGTGGCATAGTCCACTACCGTCAGTATGAAGCGTTTCCCGGAGCTGCTGGGGATGGCCAGCGGGCCGACCAGATCCACAGCCACCCTCCTGAAAGGCTCATCGATGATTGGCAGAGATACTAGTGGGGCTTTGGGGTGTGGCCCCGCCTTCCCCACTCTCTGACAGGTTTCACACGAACGGCAGTAGGCAGCCACATCGGCCCCCATTTTTGGCCAGTAGAAATGCTGGTTTAACCTGGCCTTGGTCTTAGCGATCCCTAGGTGTCCGGCCATCGGAATCTCATGTGCGATCCGCAACAACTCCGTCCGGAACGGATAGGGTACCACCAACTGTCGGTCCCTGGGCCACGCCTCCGGTGAACCCTGCTGGACCGTGGCCCGGTACAGCCGTCCTTGGTCCCAGACCACTCGCTCCGGGTCCGAGTCCGAGGGAGGCTGTGCCGCCTGCTCCTTTAGAGCTTTCAGGCTGTCGTCAGCTTCTAACGCTGCCTGAAACCCCTGACTAGATGTGGCCAGAATCGACGAGACTGTCACATCTTCGGTCAGTACCCCGGGACCTGTGTCCTGGCCTCCACCCGACTCGGCTGCCACTTGGTCAGAAGGGGAAGAGCTATCGGACCTCCGGGAGGCCCCTTGGCTTCCAGCACTCCCACTGCGGGTGACAGCGGCCACAGCCGCTGCGACCGTGGGTCGTGCCTGCTCCTCCTCCGTTCCTGACCAAGTCGCCGGTTCAGGCAGACCTACCTGGCTTCCTGACACCCCGGTTGTGGGGGAACCATGCACCGAGATCTTACCTGGGAGCACTTCCGCTCCTGGACCGGCCCCAATCTCACCTGCCTGTTCCCCTCCTGCAGCAACAGAACCCCGCTGTGAAATCTCTGGGGACCCCACATTTGCTGTGGTAGCCCCCACCCCACACACTGGTCCTCCCCCTGCAGCACCCTGCTCTCTGCTTATCCCTGCAGAGGGCAACAGATCCCAGCTCACAGGCTGATTACTTGTAGAGGCATTGTCACACCTTTCTCTGACCCCCTCCCCTCCTGTCACAGCTGCAGCTGCGTGTGTGTCTATGGTGTCTGTGCAAGCAGAAATATCAGAGTTCACTCCCTCCTCCCTTACATCATTCATAGATAACACATTAACATTGTTAGGAGTCATGTCAGTACGGGCTGAAGGTTCAGCCCTTGGTTGGGGCCCAAACTGGGAGGTTATCTGCCCCAAATCTGTCCCAAGTAGCACGTTTGCAGGGATCCGATCAGTTACCCCCACCTCCCTCACCCCTCGCCCTGCGCCCCAGTCCACATAAATGTTAGCAACAGGCAGCGCCGGGTCAGTGCCTCCAATCCCGGAGACAGCGAGGGTTTTTCCAGGGATCAAGTCTTGGGGGGACACCATCTCAGGCCGCACCAGAGTCACCTCCGAGGCGCTGTCTCGCAGTCCTATGGTCACAGACCGGCCGACGGTGACAGGTTGGAAGCTGTCCAGGGACCTACCACCACCCCCACCCACACAATACACCTTGGGCGGCCCTTGGGACGGGGACGGAGCCGGGGCCTTGGGACGCTGAGGGCACATGGCCTTGAAGTGTCCAGGTAGGTTGCACTGGTGGCACCGTCTTGGTTCTGCCACGGGCCTGGAGAGGGGAGTTGAGGGGGACACCCCCTGCAGTCTAGGGGCAGGTGGGGCAGTCGCAGAGTTCATCTTACCCCCTCTCCAGGTGCTGCTGGTGGCTGCTCTCCTGGCTTCAGGAGCCCGATTGTTGGTGTAGTCATCTGCCAGGGCAGCTGTAGCCGTGGATCCCTTTGGCTTCTGGTCTCGGATGAACTGGCGGAGATCCTCAGGGCAGTTCCACAAGAGTTGCTCCGTGATGAACAAGTCCAGGATCTCCGGTCCGGTGGAAAGCTGCAGACCTTGGGTCCAGTGGTCGGCAGCTCGGGCAAGTGCCCGCCGGTGGTCAGCCCAGGAGTCCTTTGGTCCCTTCTGTAGGCTCCGGAACTTCTTGCGGTAGGACTCCGGGGTGAGGTTGTACTGTTGGATCAGGGCCCGCTTGATGGTGTCGTAGCCCTGATCTGCCTCAGCAGGCAAGTCCCCAAGGATATCCAGGGCCTTACCCCTTAAACGGGGGGTCAGGTATTTGGCCCACTGGTCCTTGTTCAGATGGTGCTGCAAGCAAGTCCGCTCAAAAGCAGTCAAGAAAGAGTCCAAGTCTCCATCCTTCTCCAGCACTGGGAAGTCCTCAACACGGACCTTTGGAAGTTTGGTGTCTTGAAGGTCACGTGTGGCTGATGAGGGCCGGAGCTGAGCTAGCTGCAGCTGGTAGTCACGCTCTGCCTGGCGCTCTTCACGCGCTGCCTGCCGCTCTGCCCTGCGCTCTGCCATGAGTATCTCGTAGGTATCCCGGTCTCCAGCCTGGAGAAGGGCCATAGCCATTTGAAGAAGGCTATCCGAGCCTCCCAGGCTCGGTGGAATGGCACGTGGTGATCTGCGGCCCGCTGCGGAGCCTGGTGCTTCACTGTCCATTGCAGAGCGGAGGGCTGGCATCTGGCTCGTTGAGGAACCTTGGGCGAGCTCCTCCTCATCTTGTCCAGCAGTGCCCGGTTGTGCAATGTCCTCGGCAGAACGGTTTTCTGGCGTCGAGCTCCTGGAGGGCTCGTGGACAACCTCCTCATTGCTGTCCACAGCACCGTCCTCCCTCTCTTCGGCTCCTGCCTTAGCATTGGCCAGTTGCATAGCTCTGCTCCTGGTGCCATCAGCCATTCTTGCAGACTTTTGGTCACTGACACAGAACTGACACCTGATGCCTCCACACACCTTACAGTATCTGCACTCTGACACTCTAGTGTTGAGCTAGTCTGAAGACCCCAGCAGCCACAGCTGCTGCAGGCAGTCTTTAGTGTCTGGGAGTATGGGTCTCACACTCACACACACTATTATCTCGATCCCACCGCTGCCACCAATATGTCACAAACCACCGGGGGGGTCACTCAGAAATCCCCCGCGCTGGCTACCAGTACGTCACAATCGGGGGGTAGCAAGGGGGTGTCACCCCTCCTTTATACCTCCCGACAGACAGAGCACATGACGCGCTCTCTAGCGCCCCTCTTATAGTCAGGCCAATTATGGAATTGCCCGACAATAAGCAAGGAGGCCGCTATACTACTTATGCCGATTATTGAAGGGTCCCCGGTGAGAGTAAGGTATATATTCCCCCGACCTCCGCGGGCGGAATATATAATATCTTCCCGAATCTCACTGGCCTCCCCACAATAATCCTTGGCACACTTCGCTGCCACCAACCGATTTACGGTAACTATTAGCCGAACACACAGACGTGGGATTCAAGATCGAGATAACAGAACAGCCCAAGATTAATTATATAATTTAATCAGCCTAAAGCACACTAGAACTACAATATATACAATAGGGAATCTACAGAATATACATATGTCAGAGTACAGTTACAGATAAAGCATGGGTTACAAACAGGTATACAATTACATCAGTTACCTTGTGTGTCTGGCCACAGGGGGGCGCTGTAGACCAGGTTTCCAGGAACCCCCTCACAGGTCTTTCCCAACCAGGCCCCCGAGCAGAAGAACCTTGGAAAATGGCCGAAGCAGGGTTATCAACCTGGGCAAATCCAGGTCTCCTCCTACCTTAGTGACCTCACGGGGAAGCACTGCCACTCCCCCTGCATGGATCAGAATTATCCAGAAAAGGGGATTTTGGCCATAACTGTGCCTGGGAGCGTCGTAGACGGACGCCAATGCTCTCATTGTGACAGTTATGAATTTAGCTGCAGAACGAGGGGACTCATGACCTGTCTACGAGTTCCCATATGGCTGATATCACGTTTGGTGTGTTTCCCAATGTCCTACTTCCATAAAATGGGTGTGCCAGCATCGTCCACATGCGGAGACACCATTTTTATGGTTGCCATATTTATCGGAAATATGGCTTGCGAGATATGAACCATTTTTTACTGGAGTCGTTCTGTCTGGCTATTTCCATAGCCTTGCTAACTAGCTAGCAGCTCCTACTACAGGGTGACGGCAGGGAGTCATCCTGTATCCATTGTCCTAAAGCCACCTAATTTCCATATCACAGGACATGGCCATGGATTTGTTGCTAAACCAGTTGTGTGAAGGGAAGGGGGTAGTGACACCAGGAGAGGGCTTCCTGACATGACTTGAATGTCATGATTTATCGTCATATCTCCGGATTTACCTCACACAAGCGAATCAACAAGGAGTGTAGTGCGAGATGCAGGGAGCCGGCTGACTGAGGAAGGTCTGTGGATGAAGGGCGGTAAGCTTTCTCTGCCATGAGATCTCTTCTTAATGATGGCCCAAGTAACATGGACTAACATCTGTGACAGTTGAATATCAGTGTGCGCTTTGGTGACGCCAGGGTTCAGTACCCAGGTAGGCAAACTCACCCGGTGTTGTGAAGCACGTTCTTAAAACAATGAGGAAAAACTGTAAAGAGTCAGTAGAAACACCCTGCACCTGCTCTACCCATTCTTAGAGACTGCAAACTGATTATAGATGTATATCATGAGCACGTTGTATGCAAGTCTGTGCGTGTTGTGTAGATTTCTTTCCAGGTCTGGTCAGAGGCATTCCAGTGCAGAAAACGACGTCATTGCTGAAAATCCACATAATGCAAGTGGTATGTAAAAAAAAACAAAAAAAACAAACAAACTGATAAGTTGTAAATCAATGCGTGTTATATTTCTCTTTAGTGTGTGTTGTGTTTCTCTTTAGTAATAAACAGGTTCCAATGTAAAATGTTTTTCTTTGGTCTAGCGCAAACCATGTATAATTTTCATATGATTGACTAATTAGAGAAATAAACAAGTGTATTTTCTAATTCCAGATCTTAAATCAGAGTTAGTAGTATATGGTTTTCGGTCAGGAGACTGATTAATCCTAAAAGGACACAGAAATTTTGATAAAGCTCAACAGCAGGACAACATGGATTCACGCCCCGCATTGCAGAAGGGTCGATCCACCGGAGCTTCACTAAGCGTCCTACTCATATTTATCCTTTACAAAAAGACCTGTACAGTCCCAAACCATCATTGCCAAAACAGTTAGAAGAGAGGACTTAGAGAACCTTGAGACATGGGAAAGTCCAACTACAAAGGGTGAGGACTCGCCTAGGGGTCCTTGGTCTCAAACCGGTGAAGAAATCCCATTCCCCTCTCCACCCATGCCTCAACATTCAGTCAGGCAGGATTTCCCAACAGATCTTTTTTCCTCTTTTCCTAAGGGAACACAGTACCCTTAGTATTTGAAATGGCAGAAGTAAGTCAAGGGGGACTGTTGAGGGTACGAATTGAGTAACCTAAAATACTTAATTCAGCCATTTCATAGACCCAAAAATGTAGTTTGGTTAATGTAATCTAACCATTTACAAATGCTTTTGTCTCCTACTAACTCATATGAATATATTCAGTGATTTTCCTTAATATAAAATGCTAGCTATGGATTCTCTCATTCTCGGGAAAAGTTTTGGAGGAGCCTATCCCATCAGGCTGATGTCTCTCCGCCTAGTCTGCTGAGCACTGGTAATGACACGCGAGTTGACGTCACATCTCAGAAACCAATGGACCCGTCACAACCGAAGCAGAAAGCGTCCGCTATTCAACCCATCATCCCAGAAGGTTTTTCCAAGTCTGCGCCACAAACTGTTCACATGAAGCCTCATCATGTTTTGTTGTTTTTCTATCAAGAGCAGATTATCCAGGTTCACAAAGTGGCCCTAAGTGGACTAGCACTGACTTTGCATCCTTCTTTTTGTTTCATATCCGGAAAGAAGAACCATGGACAATTTCCAAATGTCCTTTTGTTTTTTTGTTTTTTAATTATGTGCTAATTTTTAAATAAGGTTTAGATTCAATTTTTCTTAATCAGGATAATGTGCCCTAATGAGAGTAATAACGCCACTTCTAATAGCCCCTATAAATCATAAAGTTATGTTTAATAAATAAAAATAAGTACTTAAGGGGGGAGCTAAAGCCTGTAGTGTTAAATTAAACAACAATCCCATAGAAAGCCCACATATATAGATATGGATATAATTAAAGTCCCAAGGGCAGTAGGTCACAAATAAGTCCCAAATAATAAAATATATCTAAATGGGGAAAATTTTTAAATTTAAGGTTGATAATATTCACAGATATTTTATTAAGGGGGGACTGTGGAGGTCACCTGAGATGTAGTATGTTTGTTTAAACGTAATAAGAATATCTGTGTAGGGACTTCCGGGAGGCGGAGCTACGAGGTAGCTGCTTTTATCATGAGCTCCTGCAGCAGCCTAGGCCAAAAACGTTATCCAGGCCCATCCTAACATCTCAAGGCTGCAGGGATAAGGACAGGACAAGGGGCGCACATCAGGCCCGGCTCTCCTGATACTCTGGAGGTGAAAGGTGTATACTGCACCACAAAGAAAGGAGTGCTCTGACACAAAGCACCAGGCTGCAGGCTGTGGGCTGTGCTGCACAGAGGAACGCTGCCCATCCTCCCTGCTCCCCCTGCAGCTGTGCCACGGCAAACGGAAAGCACCTGGGACCTGGTAAGAGAGGGGTTAAATATCGGGCACTAACATCCAGAAGGAGACAGGGAAGGGGACTGAAGTGCTTCCAGCGGCAGCCATAGTTTTCAGTGAACTCTCACACACTCCCCTCCCTGCCACAGAAGAAATAGTGAAACACCGAGCAGCAGCAAGCTCAGCAAACAGGACTGCACGCTGGGTTTACCTGTCACACAGAGCTCCGTGGACAGGCCCATCGCCTGAGATACTGTGAGTGAGGAGGGAGCTGAGAGCCCCTGGAGACATTCGGCTGTGAGAGCAGGTCAGGAGATAAACAGGGGGCTGTGAAGGGGGCAGATACATCCCTGCAGGTCTCATCTTAAATGGCTGCTGCACAAGGCCTGTAATCTGCAACAGTAAACAGAGGCAGATAAAACTGAAGTGCATCACAGCTGAACTTGATTAACCCCTACTTCACCACTTCACCAGCACTGACAGTATAGAAGAGGGTGAAAAACAAAAAGAAGTGGGATCAGTCATCTGGCCTGCCTCCTGCCCTTCTGACTGGTCTTTTTCAAGTAACATCTATACACTCTCATACACAGCGTGGAAATAATTGTGAAACAGCCAAGTTTACCACACAGATGTAATTAAGCTTATGTTATTGTGACGTCACCACAGTCTCTAAAGAAGCTCCATATTTACAGTTCTTACTATGGATAAATTTGTGGGTAAGAGCAATGCCACACAACCAAGTAAAGGAATTAGACCGCAAAGACGAAACCAAAATGCACCCCCATCACCAGGGGCTTCCCCTGAGGTGAGTACAGACCCACCCCAGTCCACTGCTAAGGCCATCACGGATCTCTTGATGCCGGTGATTGATGGGCGGCTGGCAGCCTTCCAGTCTTCATTAGACGTTATAGTCACCCAAGTTAATGCCCAGGGTTCAAGGCTAACAGATGTGGAGCAGAGGGTCTCTGACATGGAGGACTCTGTAAAGGAAATTTCAGAGATGCTGGAGAGCAGGAATAAGGACATTGCTGTATTGCTGGACAAGGTAGATGATCTTGAGAACAGGTCCAGACGCAATAATTTAAGGTTGGTGGGCGTCCCTGAATCGGTTCGGCAAGCTGATCTACTGAAACTCACTTCAGAATGGCTACCAGGAGCTTTGAAATTGGATCTAAAGTCGGGGCCAATTGCTATTGAAAGGGCCAGACAAGTAATTTTTAAGGTCCTGGACTTCCAAGACAAGATCGGATTGCTGACAGCATTTAGAAAAAATCGCTCACTTACCTACAATAACTCTAAACTGCTTTTGTTCCAAGATTACTCAGCAGCCTTGACAACAAGACGCAAAGCCTTCAATCCAGTATGCAAACTATTGGCGGAAAAAGATATTCGCTTCAGTCTACTGTATCCTGCTGTTCTACGCTTCACTACAGGGGGAAAGAATTGGACTCTTGAAGATCCTAAGTTGGCTTTAAATTACCTTCTTCAGGAAAATGGAGCTTCGCCAGCAGTCAACACAGACACTTAAATCGGAGACGTCACGGTGCTACAGTTCTGATGTTCATCCTGTTTTTCCTTTTTTTTTTCAGTGTCAGGACTGCCAGAGAGGCAGGTGACATTGTCATTAGATTAAGGTTTTTGTTTAGATGGGAAGGGGTTAGGGGGCTCTGCGTGCGTACCTTTAGTTTAGCTCTCATATGGGTTGTCGCGTTTACTCGCTGGGATGGACGAGGGAACCCAAATAGGTTGTTTATAATTTTACAATTAATTCCTCCTTCTGGAATAGGATAAATGACTAACACAGAGAGCACAAATGTGTCCACGATTAAATCGCTGTATTGGTGCTCCTGGAATGTTAACGGGTTAAACTCTCCTATTAAGAGGAAAAAAGTTTTAAATTATCTACATCGTTTAAATTGTCATATTGTCTTCTTACAGGAAACACACTGGATGAAGGGCAATCACCCATTTCTTCACAGCAGAAAATATGCCATATGCGCAGAAGCGTCATTTACGAGAAAACAAAGAGGGGTAGCTATATTGATCAATAAGCATATTAGTCATGAAGTTCTGGAGGTTTCAGAAGACCCTATGCGGAGATTATTATTGGTGAAAGTGAAGATAGAGGGCACTATCTACAACTTAGCAAACATATATGCACCAAATATTCCTGATCCACAGTTCAGAGCCAGATTGATCGAAAGTATCACAGGTTGGGATATGACTAATTTAATTGTAGGCGGAGATTTCAATGAGGCTCATGATGGAATTTTAGACAGGTCAAGTCCCCAGCCATCTCCTCTATTGGCGCTCCATAGTGGTTTGCAATATCTCGTCAATCAATTGGGACTAATAGACACATGGCACATGCAGCACCCAATAGATAAAGATTATACATTTTATTCACATGTCCATGACTTACATACACGGATTGACTATTGGCTACTAAGCCCAGCACTGATGCCACATTTACTTTCCTCCAACATCCTAGACATCTGTATTTCGGATCATGCACCGGTTACTTTTAATTTATTATCTACCACAATACTACGGGAAAGAAGGTGGAGGTTTCCTTCATATTTATATCAATCTGAGGATTTCAAACCTTCTTTACAAAACTACTGGAGCTTTTATGAGAAGGATAATCACGAGCATAGTGGGGACGCTGGTTTGTATTGGGCTGCCTCCAAGGCAGTAGTAAGAAGTGTCGTGGAAACCCTTTTCCTGGGAGAGCTAATTTAGGGTGAGATGCAAAGTGATCTCCAGATCTGCCAATGTTGGTCCAATTAATAGCGATGCATCGGAGACAAACACAAGAACACACAGCCATTGTCCGTGTACCAGGCTTTGTCTGAATCTCTGATGCCCAAATAGTAGTTTATTAAAACCACAAAAGATAAGGGGACGGCTTAGTACATGACCAAAAATGGAATGAAAGTTGGAAATAACAAAATCGTAAATTATGGATCCTGCTGAATTCCTTAAAACCAGATCTGTCCAGTTTTCTGGACCTTCAGTAACAAAGAAACTTTAGACAAAGACCTTTTTAAAGAGACTACACCCAGTGCTATTGCTTTTATGAATAACACTTATAAAGCTAATACAAAAATACAAAATTATTAAACATAAATAAATTGCTTAAATGATAATCAAAACTTAATATAAAATATTAACCATAACAATTCCTCCCTTTTTATTATTTACAGACAATTTATCCATCAGCTATATCCCCATGCTATGACAGCATGGAGGGGCCAACCCCGTTCACCAATAGATATCTTGTTTGTAAATTTCATCATATATATTTACTAAGGGAGCACTGAGATATTTTTCACATGTTGTAACTGACGGCCTGTGATACTTGATCTTACATGTCTCTTTTCATAGTGTTGGCATAACAAATATACCAATTCTAGCAGCTACATACACTAATAGTACCAACATTCCCATGTGTAGAATGCCCATCAGCCACCCAGTGATACCTGAGAACCAAATTGTCGGAGACATTTGTCTGCAGCTCGGTTATATAGGGAATGTTTGGATAAAGCACTTATATCTAGAACACCATGAGGAAATATGAAGGTAGCGGCATAAGGCGTGCAGAGGTGTCGATCCCCTCTGCGCCCCCGGGAAGTCATTTATAGGCCTGGTGACCACATACTAGATATAAATCCTTAGGAATTATGCAGTGTATTATGTCAGTGGTTCTCCCAACACAACACATATAAGTCAAACGTCCTTTGCCTCGAAGGTTTGGCACACCAATTTCAGCAGGTTTTGAGACAGACCTCATTCCTTCAGAATGTTTTAGACTCAAAATGTTAGTTAAATTGGTAAAGTTGTTCACAAGTCTACACAGAATGTGTAAACCACAGTTCACTATTGCTCAAAACATCCTTGGTCACTTTTCTGGAAACAACTATCATTACCAATAATTACGAGTAATTGAAGTACTCTCACAGTTTTTCCAGTCCTAAGAGTGTGAGCATCACAGGCGTAACTTATAGTCCTCATATAGGGTCAGGGGATCTGCAAGATATGGCGTAGAATCAGAAGATATTGGGCTCGGAGTGCATATCCAACAGTTCTTAGTGCTTTAGAGTCCATATCTTGGAACAGAACTTGGTGATGCTTTATCAGTTTGTTATCACAGTCCTCTTTTAGTGCCTCATTGATAGGACAAGAGGTACAGTTGCCATCAGCATAATCCAAAAGGCAGAGTGGTTATCTTTGTATCTTTGCCTTGGATCTTGACAGAAGTGGCAGTGGTTAGCATCACTTAGAATTGTTCCCTGGATCTAGGCTCCAATGGTCTCCTTATGTGTCTCTTGACCACGACCCAGTCGCCTGGTGCCGGTGTGTGTGCGCCGCTTATAAACTTGGGGTCTGGGATGGAGGAAAGAACACAGTTATGAGTAACAGTGAGATGTTTGTGCAACTCAGGGACATATTCAGTGAGAAAAGCATACGTGGCCTGCAATTGCTGTGGGAAATATAATTCTGTCTCAGGAACACTACCAAACATTAATTCATATGGGGACAGCTTCTTTATACCTCTTCGGGCAGTTCTCACTGAAAGCAATGCGATGGGCAAGCAATCTACCCAGGACAAGTGTGTTTCCTCCATGCACTTTAATTTAAGAGTACCGTTAAAGCGTTCCACCTTCCCACTACTTTGTGGGTCATAGGGAACGTGGAAAGCATGTTCTAATCCCAAAGTAGCCATGATCTGTTTCATTTAATTCTCCATTGAAGTAAGCACCTCTGTTACTTTCTATAGTTTTGGGAAACCCATATCTGCAAACCACCTTACTTATTACTTTCTTGATGGTAATTGTGGTCTTTGTATTATCTTTCATCATGGTCTAAGCTTCAGACATACCAGAACATATTCATAAGTACCCACCTTAGGCAGCAGTATGTAGTCCACCTGCAGTCTCTGAAATGAGTAATCTGGTTTTGGTGCTGAATTTCTGCGGAACTCAAATAGGCCTACCGGGGCTGTGTTTTGCACAAACAAGACATACTTTGCAGCCATATTCGGGAACCCTGGGGCACATCAGTTTTGCAGCACTACCGCACACGTCACACCTTTGCACCGGGGAATGTGCCAGGGCAGCCATCATGGGGAACAGGCAGCGAGGGAGGTAAATCCGGGTGTTTACCTGCCATACCACTGACTCTGAGCGTACAGCGCATTGCATTCTGTTCGTTTGAGGGGGCCTGGGTCTGGAAGACCTGAAACAGTTCACGATCAACGGCCACTGGGGCCGGTACGGTGCCAGCCTCCTTTGCTGAAAGGTGGCGCCCCGCATTCTCGGTCACTAAGCTCCCTTAGAGGGCTATGTCTGTTATGGCCAGGATTCCTGACAGAGGTAGTCTCGCTGCTTCTTTAGCCGGCTTGTCGGCCAATGCATTCCCTACTGCAAGGGGAGTTTGTTCCCGCGCGTGTGCCGATACTTTGACTATGGCTGCCCTTTGGGGAATGGTGAGTGCTGCGAGTAGCTGCTCTACTGTCTGCGCATACTTTATGGGTTTGCCAATAGAGGTCAGGAAATTACGGCTCCGCCAAATGACGCCAAAGTCGTGTGCTACCCCAAAAGCATATTGTGAGTCAGAAAATACATTACTCTTCTTACCTTTTCCCAGACTGCACATTACAGCGAATGCCTTCAGCTCAACCTCTTGCGCAGAGTAGCTCGAGGGGAGTGGTTCTTACTGCCTTACCATTGTGGACTACTGCATACCCGGTGATGAACAGTCCTTGATCATTGTCCAAAGCTCTGGAACCATCTATAAAATACTCAGCAGAGGGGTTAGTGAGTGGTACATCAGTGATATTTGCCAAGTCCTTTGTTTCTGCCTCCACCAATGCCTGACAGTCATGTGTCATATCAAACTGAACTTCTTCTGCTAGTTTGAAAAACAGGGGCAAGTCTTGTCTCACGGTCTCTCCCACAGGGGCAGGTCTTGTCTCATGGTCCCTCCCTCAGGGGCAGGTCTTGTCTCATGGTCCCTCCCTCAGGGGCAGGTCTTGGCTCACGGTCCCTCCCACTTCCCCATCCAAATATTCTCCTCCCTTTTCTACAATCCACTGTTAATCATGCAGCTGGATTTAGACCATTACAGTTTGAGAGCATTATGGGGGAATGTAAAGAGGGAAAAACTTAATATTTGTTCGGCCTTTATACTCAAAGATGGTGGGTCTGAGCCTGTTGGAGTCTTTCAGATACAGCATAAGGAGCTTGGAGTGAGGGGGCAGCTTAACACTATGTCCTCTGTCTTTCTAATAGAGTCCTGAAACAGCTGCCCAGCTCTTACACAAGCAGGGGTCACTGTAATAACTGAATGTAGCCTCCCAGAGTAATACTCTGGAGGGTGCTGTCTGCCACCGTGTTCTTGGGTGAGGACGCCGGCTATATGTCCAACCTGCTTGTGGCGGTAAAGGGTTAAAGGTTTTTCCCACGTCTATTTTGCTTATGTGACCACAACTGTCTGGGTTTATTCTCGAGTCAAACAACTAGCTTTGGGAATTGTCAGTCAGGATTCGGAGACTACACAGGGCGCCTTCTTTTAAGGGGGGTGGTCACCTTGGGCCCAATTAGGGTAAATTCTATGCAGGTCCCAATTTTCTGCAACACGTCTGTCCTTAAATTAATAAGTGAATATGAGAAAACTAAAACCTGGGTCACAAAATAGGAACAGTGAATATAGTCCCCGGGGGATGACAATGGGGTTGTGGGAGACATCTGAATTGTCAGTTTCCTATGGTGGTGGGGGTCACGATAGTAGTTGTTGCCTTTTTGGGACACTTGTCCCCTCAAAAAAAACAAAAAAACGTTTTGCCCACAAGCCCAACCTTTTACATTTGTCACGCTTCCCGAGTCCCCTGTCCAGCTCCCCGGCTCCCCTGCCACGCTCCCCGGCTTCCCTGGCTCGCTCCCTGGCTCCTCTGTCCGGCGTCCCCCGCTCCACAGCCTCCAGGCCTCCTCACCTAGGATCCCCAGGCGTCCCGGTCCCCGCTCCCAGCGTCCGCTGTCAGCTTCGCTCGAGCCCGGCTCCCCTGCCTCCTGTTCGCCGCTCCCTGCCCTGGCTTCTGGCACCCGGGCCGCGCGCATGCGCATTAGGGCGCGCGCGCGGTCGTTGACCCTTTCTTAAAGGGCCAGCGTCCACAGACAGGATATTGAACACACAGGTACAGGGTATAAAGGGGTTTAATTTCCAAGTGGGCGGAGCCTGGTCTTCGTGTTTCCTAAGCTAGGAGTCAGGTCTCCTTGTCTCTGTGATATACTCACCTCTCTCTCTTCTAGAGCCGCTCCTGCCTCGCCATCCGGTCCTGCCGATTCCCGAACCCCGAACGCTGACTATCTGCCATCCCGTCAGTCCGTACCATCTATGATCCCTGTGGTGACCCGTCCTCTCGCTCCATCGGTTCTGGACTCTGCCTGACAACATCTTGGCCTCCGAACCTGAGCTCCGTCACCCGGACTACCATCAGTGACTCCGTGGTCCCAGGGACTTCTACATTCCACTATTTTGCACGGACTATCCTGCTACCTGTAGTGCTCCGGCTACCGGACTCCTTGCCTTCAGGAAGGTGTTCGGTCCAGTGGATCCACCTCCTGGGTCTGCCCGTCCACCTGGCCCTAACAGTAAGAACAGGCCATGGATCCCGCCGAAGCACTAGCGGCCTTGCAGGAGGAACTCACACGCCAGCGTGAGACCCAGACCCGCATGCTGAACTTTATGTCTTCTGTGGACGCCCGCCTGAACACGCTACAAGCGTCGGTTACATCTTCGGCATCTCGAGCTTCCACTGGACAATCCACGGCCCCAGCTCCCATGGCAGCCTCCTCGGATGCTTCCAGGCTTCGTTTGGCCTCACCACCCTGGTACGCCGGAGATCCCAAGACCTGCAGGGGATTCATAAACCAATGCTCCCTCCATTTCAAGCAGCTGCCGCATTTGTTTGCCTCCGACCAAGCCAAGGTCGCGTTCATGATGTCCCATCTAGAGGGTGAGGCACTGGCGTGGATGAACCCCTTGTGGGAGAAGGAGGACCCTGTGACCACTAACATCCAGGAGTTCCTGCAGGCATTTCGTGGCACCTTTGACGAGCCCGGACGCGCCTCCGCGTCTGCCTCATCTCTCCTCCGGTTACGTCAGGGGACTCTGACGGTGGGTCAATATGCCATCCGTTTTCGCACCTTGGCTTCGGAACTCGGGTGGAACAATGAGGCTCTAACCGCCGCCTTCTGGGAACGTCTCTCGGGTCGAATTAAGGATGAGCTGGCTGGTCGTGACGTGCCGTCCACCCTGGATGCCCTGATTGCCCTAGCAACTCGAGTGGACATTCGCTTTCAGGAACGATCCAAAGAAGTGTCCCGTGAGAGACGTCCGATACGGCATTCCTCTCCTCCGCAGAAGCCCGCCGTACTTCAGTCAACGGCGTTTGGTGTCTCCGTCCACGAGCCCATGCAGATCGACCGTTTGCGGCAGTCTGAACAACGCCGAGCAGAACGGCTCGCCAAGGGCCTCTGCTTCTACTGCGGAGAGGGCACACACCTTCTACGCTCCTGTCCAGAGAGGCCGGGAAACTCCAAAGCCTAGGGTTGGTAGGAGAGGCCACCCTAGGTGCTGGGACTCTCTCAGACCCGGTTACGTGGACTGTTCAAGTGACAACGGGAGAGACGCGGTTCACGGCTGAGGCGTACCTCGATTCCGGGGCAGCAGGCAATTTCATCCAGCAGGCCACGGTGGACAAGTACCAGGTGCCTGTTACTCCACTCGACAAACCCCTCATGATTGCCTCTGTGGATGGGAGACCCCTTTCTGACACCATCTCGTGGATCACCAAGCCGGTGGAACTGCGTATCGGTGCCCTGCACACCGAGAACATCGCTCTCTACGTCCTCCCACACATGTCCCATCAAATCCTGCTGGGACTCCCCTGGTTATGGACACACGAACCGTCAGTCAGCTGGGGCACTGGTGAAATCACCCGATGGGGCTCCTCTTGCCACGAGAACTGTCTGAAGACCATACAACCCATCCGACGACATCCGGTTCCAGAGTCCCTACCGGGACTGCCCTCGGCCTATTGGTCCTTCGCGGACGTCTTTGACAAAAAGGAATCAGAGGTACTTCCGCCACATCGTCCTTACGATTGCGCCATCGACCTGCTCCCGGGAACTACACCACCTCGAGGACGGATATATCCGCTGTCTCCTGCCGAAACAAGGGCCATGTCTACCTACATCACAGAGAACCTGGCAAGGGGATTCATTCGGAGATCCTCCTCTCCTGCTGGAGCAGGCTTCTTCTTCGTTAAGAAGAAAGAGGGCGACCTACGCCCATGCATAGACTACCGGGGATTGAACCAAATCACCGTGAAAAATAAGTACCCCCTGCCGCTCATCCCCGAATTGTTTGATCGGCTTAGAAGAGCTCGTGTGTTCACCAAGTTGGATCTTTGGGGTGCCTACAACCTGGTCCGCATCCACTCAGGGGACGAATGGAAGACCGCGTTCAATACTCGCGATGGGCACTATGAATACTGTGTGATGCCCTTCGGCCTGTGTAACGCACCAGCAGTCTTTCAGGAATTGGTGAACGATGTGTTCCGAGACGTTCTCTACGTCTGTGTGGTGGTGTATCTTGATGACATCCTGGTCTTTTCTCCGGACCTCCAGACCCACAGAGAGAACGTGCAGCTGGTACTACAAAGACTGAGGGAGAATCGTCTGTACGCCAAGTACGAGAAGTGTGTCTTCGAGCAGTCTTCTCTTCCCTTCCTGGGTTACATTATCTCCGATACCGGCCTGCAGATGGATCCGGAGAAGGTCTCTGCCATTCTCGACTGGCCCCCTCCTTCTGGACTGAAGGCAATCCAACGCTTTCTGGGATTCGCAAACTATTACCGTCAGTTCATCCCTCACTTCTCTGCTCTGACTGCACCTCTCTCCGCCTTGACCAAGAAGGGGGCTAATCCAAAGGACTGGTCACCTGCGGCCGACGCCGTGTTTGGCTCCATGAAGCGGGCGTTTGCTTCCTCCCCTGTGCTCCACCGTCCGGAGTTAAACCAACAGTTCACCTTGGAGGTGGATGCCTCCTCCTCGGGAGCCAGAGCAGTGCTCATGCAGAAGTCCTCCTCCGGGAAGATGGTGACTTGCGGTTTCTTCTCCAAAAGTTTCTCTGCGCCTGAACGCAACTACACCATCGGTGACCGAGAGCTATTGGCAGTCAAACTGGCTCTGGAGGAATGGCGCTACCTTCTGGAGGGAGCAGTGTACCCCGTAATCATTTACACGGACCACAAGAACCTGGAATACCTGCGGTCTGCTCAGCGACTGAACCCACGGCAAGCCAGGTGGTCCTTGTTCTTTGCCAGGTTCGATTTCCAGCTCCATTTCCGACCCGCGGACAAGAATGTACGCGCAGATGCCTTGTCCAGGTCATTCATGCCCATGGAGCAGGAGGAGGAGACATCCCAGCCCATCATCTGCCCTAGTAAAATCATTCCGGTGGCTCCTGTCACCCTGGCCCAGATACCGCCCGGGAAGACCTATGTCTCTGAGACCGACAGGCAAAAAGTGTTGCACTGGGGCCATGCCTCAAAAACAGCCGGCCATGCTGGTCAGAAGAAAACATGGAGTACAATTGTACATCACTACTGGTGGCCATCCCTTCGCACCGACGTCGCTTCTTTTGTCTCAGCCTGCTCCTCTTGTGCCCGGAACAAGACGCCCAAACACCTGCCATATGGTCGTCTTCTGCCTCTGCCTATACCCTCCGTTCCGTGGCAACACATTGCGATGGACTTTATTACGGACTTGCCCCTGTCCTCCGGACACACAGTCATATGGGTCGTGGTGGATCGGTTCTCCAAAATGGCTCATTTCGTCCCTATGGCTGGACTGCCCTCAGCCCAGGAACTCGCTGACGCCTACATACAGCACATCTTCCGGTTGCATGGCTTTCCATCACACATTGTGTCCGACAGAGGAACTCAGTTTACCTCCCGCTTCTGGAGGGCTCTCTGCAAACATCTGGGAGTGACTCTGGACTTTTCTTCAGCCTACCATCCTCAATCTAATGGCCAAGTGGAACGAGTCAATCAGATCTTGACCTCCTTTTACGTCACTACGTCAACGCCCATCACGACGACTGGTCCACGCTTCTTCCTTGGGCTGAATTCTCCCATAAACACCACGTCAGTGAGTCCTCCTCCAGCTCTCCCTTCCATGTCGTTTACGGACTTCAGCCTTCCGTTCCATTACCTGTATCCTCTTCCTCGGATGTCCCTGCTGCTGATGCTGTAGCACGTGACTTTGCAACAATTTGGAACTCTGTCAAGACGTCCCTTGGACGTGCGTCCCTTCGGATGAAGAGACACGCAGACAAGAGGCGTCTGGATCCCCCGTGTTTCTCTCCAGGAGATCTGGTCTGGCTTGCCTCCAAGTATGTCCGATTGAAGCTACCATCTTACAAGCTGGGTCCTCGCTACATCGGGCCGTTTAAAGTCCTCAGCAAAATAAATGAGGTCTCCTACAAGCTGGAGCTCCAGGCCATGATGAGGATACCCAACTCCTTCCACGTCTCCCTGCTCAAGCCGGTTGTCCTTGGTCCCTTCTCCGCTGCTGCCAGTTCGGCTCCTCCTCCTATTGCCGATGACGACATCTATGCGGTAAGGGATATCGTGGCCATGAAAACCGTACGGGGCCGGCAGTTCGTCTTGGTGGACTGGGCGGGGTATGGTCCTGAGGATAGGTCCTGGGAACCCCGGGAGAATGTGGGTACTCCTCTGATACGTGCCTTCCTGTCCCGGTTGCGGGGAGGTGGGTGTGGGGGGGGGGTACTGTCACGCTTCCCGGGTCCCCTGTCCAGCTCCCCGGCTCCCCTGCCACGCTCCCCGGCTTCCCTGGCTCGCTCCCCGGCTCCTCTGTCCGGCGTCCCCCGCTCCACAGCCTCCAGGCCTCCTCACCTAGGATCCCCAGGCGTCCCGGTCCCCGCTCCCAGCATCCGCTGTCAGCTTCGCTCCAGCCCGGCTCCCCTGCCTCCTGTTCGCCGCTCCCTGCCCTGGCTTCTGGCACCCGGGCCGCGCGCATGCGCATTAGGGCGCGCGCGCGGTCATTGACCCTTTCTTAAAGGGCCAGCGTCCACAGACAGGATATTGAACACACAGGTACAGGGTATAAAGGGGTTTAATGTCCAAGTGGGCGGGGCCTGTTCTTCGTGTTTCCTAAGCTAGGAGTCAGATCACCTTGCCTCTGTGATATACTCACCTCTCTCTCTTCTAGAGCCGCTCCTGCCTCGCCATCCGGTCCTGCCGATTCCCGAACCCCGAACGCTGACTATCTGCCATCCCATCAGTCCGTACCATCTCTGATCCCTGTGGTGACCCGTCCTCTCGCTCCATCGGTTCCGGACTCTGCATGACAACATCTTGGCCTCCGAACCTGAGCTCCGTCACCCGGACTACCATCAGTGACTCCGTGGTGCCAGGGACTTCTACATTCCACTATTTTGCACGGACTATCCTGCTACCTGTAGTGCTCCGGCTACCGGACTCCTTGCCTTCAGGAAGGTGTTCGGTCCAGTGGATCCACCTCCTGGGTCTGCCCGTCCACCTGGCCCTAACAACATTGCTGTAGTCTAAGCCTTTAAAGCCTCTAGGGCTGCGACAACCCCACACCCTGATGAAGGTGACACTAATCACAAAACCACACATTGGTTCTGGACATCACACACCAACAAGATGTCCGTAGCGAGGCACCATCCTCTCACACATTGTGTTATCTTCCTATGCAGCATGGCTGACATACCTTCAGTCTTTTTAGCTGACACATTTACCATTGCTACTGCTTGCACATTTTCTCTTTTTTTTTTAGCACCTTACATTTACACCATGTCCTTTTGTATGGTTCTTCATACATTGCTGCTGTAATATACTTCACCATCATTCCATTCTGTTCTATAAACTCATTGCCTTACATACACACGCAGCATGTTACTTTTGTATGTTTCTTCATACATTGCTACTGTAATATACTTCACCATCATTCCATCCTGTTCTATAAACTCATTGCCTTACATACACACGCAGCATGTTACTTTTGTATGGTTCTTCATACATTGCTGCTGTAATATACTTCACCATCATTCCATTCTGTTCTATAAACTCATTGCCTTACATACACACGCAGCATGTTACTTTTGTATGGTTCTTCATACATTGCTGCTGTAATATACTTCACCATCATTCCATCCTGTTCTATAAGCTCATTGCCTTACATACACACGCAGCATGTTACTTTTGTATGTTTCTTCATACATTGCTACTGTAATATACTTCACCATCATTCCATTCTGTTCTATAAACTCATTGCCTTACATACATACGCAGCATGTTACTTTTGTATGTTTCTTCATACATTGCTACTGTAATATACTTCACCATCATTCCATTCTGTTCTATAAGCTCATTGCCTTACATACACACGCAGCATGTTACTTTTGTATGGTTCTTCATACATTGCTGCTGTAATATACTTCACCATCATTCCATTCTGTTCTATAAACTCATTGCCTTACATACACACGCAGCATGTTACTTTTGTATGGTTCTTCATACATTGCTGCTGTAATATACCTCACCATCATTCCATTCTGTTCTATAAACTCATTGCCTTACATACACACGCAGCATGTTACTTTTGTATGGTTCTTCATACATTGCTGCTGTAATATACTTCACCATCATTCCATCCTGTTCTATAAGCTCATTGCCTTACATACACACGCAGCATGTTACTTTTGTATGTTTCTTCATACATTGCTACTGTAATATACTTCACCATCATTCCATTCTGTTCTATAAACTCATTGCCTTACATACACACGAGGCATGTTACTTTTGTATGGTTCTTCATACATTGCTGCTGTAATATACTTCACCATCATTCCATCCTGTTCTATAAACTCATTGCCTTACATACACACGCAGCATGTTACTTTTGTATGGTTCTTCATACATTGCTGCTGTAATATACTTCACCATCATTCCATTCTGTTCTATAAACTCATTGCCTTACATACATACGCAGCATGTTACTTTTGTATGGTTCTTCATACATTGCTGCTGTAATATACCTCACCATCATTCCATTCTGTTCTATAAACTCATTGCCTTACATACATACGCAGCATGTTACTTTTGTATGGTTCTTCATACATTGCTGCTGTAATATACTTCACCATCATTCCATTCTGTTCTATAAACTCATTGCCTTACACACACACGCAGCATGTTACTTTTGTATGGTTCTTCATACACTGCTGCTGTAATATACTTCACCATCATTCCATTCTGTTCTATAAGCTCATTGCCTTACATACACACGCAGCATGTTACTTTTGTATGGTTCTTCATACACTGCTGCTGTAATATACTTCACCATCATTCCATTCTGTTCTATAAACTCATTGCCTTACATACACACGCAGCAAGTTACTTTTGTATGGTTCTTCATACATTGCTGCTGTAATATACTTCACCATCATTCCATTCTGTTCTATAAACTCATTGCCTTACATACACACGCAGCATGTTACTTTTGTATGGTTCTTCATACATTGCTGCTGTAATATACCTCACCATCATTCCATTCTGTTATATAAACTCATTGCCTTACATACATACGCAGCATGTTACTTTTGTATGGTTCTTCATACATTGCTGCTGTAATATACCTCACCATCATTCCATTCTGTTCTATAAACTCATTGCCTTACATACACACGCAGCATGTTACTTTTGTATGTTTCTTCATACATTGCTGCTGTAATATACTTCACCATCATTCATTCTGTTCTATAAACTCATTGCCTTACATACATACGCAGCATGTTACTTTTGTATGGTTCTTCATACATTGCTGCTGTAATATACCTCACCATCATTCCATTCTGTTCTATAAACTCATTGCCTTACATACACACGCAGCATGTTACTTTTGTATGGTTCTTCATACATTGCTGCTGTAATATACTTCACCATCATTCCATCCTGTTCTATAAACTCATTGCCTTACATACACACGCAGCATGTTACTTTTGTATGTTTCTACATACATTGCTGCTGTAATATACTTCACCATCATTCCATTCTGTTCTATAAACTCATTGCCTTACATACATACGCAGCATGTTACTTTTGTATGGTTCTTCATACATTGCTGCTGTAATATACTTCACCATCATTCCATTCTGTTCTATAAACTCATTGCCTTACATACACACGCTGCATGTTACTTTTGTATGGTTCTTCATACATTGCTGCTGTAATATACCTCACCATCATTCCATTCTGTTCTATAAACTCATTGCCTTACACACACACGCAGCATGTTACTTTTGTATGGTTCTTCATACATTGCTGCTGTAATATACCTCACCATCATTCCATCCTGTTCTATAAACTCATTGCCTTACACACACACGCAGCATGTTACTTTTGTATGGTTCTTCATACATTGCTGCTGTAATATACTTCACCATCATTCCATTCTGCTCTATAAACTCATTGCCTTACATACACACGCAGCATGTTACTTTTGTATGCTTCTTCATACATTGCTGCTGTAATATACTTCACCATCATTCCATTCTGTTCTATAAGCTCATTGCCTTACATACACACGCAGCATGTTACTTTTGTATGCTTCTTCATACATTGCTGCTGTAATATACTTCACCATCATTCCATCCTGTTCTATAAACTCATTGCCTTACATACACACGCTGCATGTTACTTTTGTATGGTTCTTCATACATTGCTGCTGTAATATACCTCACCATCATTCCATCCTGTTCTATAAACTCATTGCCTTACATACACACGCAGCATGTTACTTTTGTATGGTTCTTCATACATTGCTGCTGTAATATACTTCACCATCATTCCATCCTGTTCTATAAACTCATTGCCTTACATACACACGCAGCATGTTACTTTTGTATGGTTCTTCATACATTGCTGCTGTAATATACCTCACCATCATTCCATCCTGTTCTATAAACTCATTGCCTTACATACACACGCAGCATGTTACTTTTGTATGGTTCTTCATACATTGCTGCTGTAATATACTTCACCATCATTCCATCCTGTTCTATAAACTCATTGCCTTACATACACACGCAGCATGTTACTTTTGTATGGTTCTTCATACATTGCTGCTGTAATATACCTCACCATCATTCCATCCTGTTCTATAAACTCATTGCCTTACATACACACGCAGCATGTTACTTTTGTATGGTTCTTCATACATTGCTGCTGTAATATACTTCACCATCATTCCATCCTGTTCTATAAACTCATTGCCTTACATACACACGCAGCATGTTACTTTTGTATGGTTCTTCATACATTGCTGCTGTAATATACTTCACCATCATTCCATCCTGTTCTATAAACTCATTGCCTTACACACACACGCAGCATGTTACTTTTGTATGCTTCTTCATACACTGCTGCTGTAATATACTTCACCATCATTCCATTCTGTTCTATAAACTCATTGCCTTACATACATACGCAGCATGTTACTTTTGTATGGTTCTTCATACACTGCTGCTGTAATATACTTCACCATCATTCCATCCTGTTCTATAAACTCATTGCCTTACATACACACGCAGCATGTTACTTTTGTATGGTTCTTCATACATTGCTGCTGTAATATACTTCACCATCATTCCATTCTGTTCTATAAACTCATTGCCTTACATACACACGCAGCATGTTACTTTTGTATGCTTCTTCATACATTGCTGCTGTAATATACTTCACCATCATTCCATCCTGTTCTATAAACTCATTGCCTTACATACACACGCAGCATGTTACTTTTGTATGGTTCTTCATACACTGCTGCTGTAATATACTTCACCATCATTCCATCCTGTTCTATAAACTCATTGCCTTACATACACACGCAGCATGTTACTTTTGTATGCTTCTTCATACATTGCTGCTGTAATATACCTCACCATCATTCCATTCTGTTCTATAAACTCATTGCCTTACATACACACGCAGCATGTTACTTTTGTATGGTTCTTCATACATTGCTGCTGTAATATACTTCACCATCATTCCATCCTGTTCTATAAACTCATTGCCTTACACACACACGCAGCATGTTACTTTTGTATGCTTCTTCATACACTGCTGCTGTAATATACTTCACCATCATTCCATCCTGTTCTATAAACTCATTGCCTTACATACACACGCAGCATGTTACTTTTGTATGGTTCTTCATACATTGCTGCTGTAATATACTTCACCATCATTCCATTCTGTTCTATAAACTCATTGCCTTACATACACACGCAGCATGTTACTTTTGTATGCTTCTTCATACATTGCTGCTGTAATATACTTCACCATCATTCCATCCTGTTCTATAAACTCATTGCCTTACATACACACGCAGCATGTTACTTTTGTATGGTTCTTCATACACTGCTGCTGTAATATACTTCACCATCATTCCATTCTGTTCTATAAACTCATTGCCTTACACACACACGCAGCATGTTACTTTTGTATGGTTCTTCATACATTGCTGCTGTAATATACTTCACCATCATTCCATTCTGTTCTATAAACTCATTGCCTTACATACACACGCAGCATGTTACTTTTGTATGGTTCTTCATACATTGCTGCTGTAATATACTTCACCATCATTCCATTCTGTTCTATAAACTCATTGCCTTACATACACACGCTGCATGTTACTTTTGTATGGTTCTTCATACATTGCTGCTGTAATATACTTCACCATCATTCCATCCTGTTCTATAAACTCATTGCCTTACATACACACGCTGCATGTTACTTTTGTATGGTTCTTCATACATTGCTGCTGTAATATACTTCACCATCATTCCATTCTGTTCTATAAACTCATTGCCTTACATACACACGCTGCATGTTACTTTTGTATGGTCCTTCATACATTGCTGCTGTAATATACTTCACCATCATTCCATTCTGTTCTATAAACTCATTGCCTTACATACACACGCAGCATGTTACTTTTGTATGGTTCTTCATACATTGCTGCTGTAATATACTTCACCATCATTCCATCCTGTTCTATAAACTCATTGCCTTACATACACACGCAGCATGTTACTTTTGTATGCTTCTTCATACATTGCTGCTGTAATATACTTCACCATCATTCCATTCTGTTCTATAAGCTCATTGCCTTACATACACACGCAGCATGTTACTTTTGTATGGTTCTTCATACATTGCTGCTGTAATATACTTCACCATCATTCCATCCTGTTCTATAAACTCATTGCCTTACATACACACGCAGCATGTTACTTTTGTGTGGTTCTTCATACATTGCTGCTGTAATATACTTCACCATCATTCCATTCTGTTCTATAAACGCATTGCCTTACATACACACGCAGCATGTTACTTTTGTATGGTTCTTCATACATTGCTGCTGTAATATACTTCACCATCATTCCATTCTGTTCTATAAGCTCATTGCCTTACATACACACGCAGCATGTTACTTTTGTATGGTTCTTCATACATTGCTGCTGTAATATACTTCACCATCATTCCATCCTGTTCTATAAACTCATTGCCTTACATACACACGCAGCATGTTACTTTTGTGTGGTTCTTCATACATTGCTACTGTAATATACCTCACCATCATTCCATTCTGTTCTATAAGCTCATTGCCTTACATACACACGCAGCATGTTACTTTTGTATGGTTCTTCATACATTGCTGCTGTAATATACTTCACCATCATTCCATCCTGTTCTATAAACTCATTGCCTTACATACACACGCAGCATGTTACTTTTGTGTGGTTCTTCATACATTGCTGCTGTAATATACTTCACCATCATTCCATTCTGTTCTATAAACGCATTGCCTTACATACACACGCAGCATGTTACTTTTGTATGGTTCTTCATACATTGCTGCTGTAATATACTTCACCATCATTCCATCCTGTTCTATAAACTCATTGCCTTACATACACACGCAGCATGTTACTTTTGTGTGGTTCTTCATACATTGCTGCTGTAATATACTTCACCATCATTCCATTCTGTTCTATAAACGCATTGCCTTACATACACACGCAGCATGTTACTTTTGTATGGTTCTTCATACATTGCTGCTGTAATATACTTCACCATCATTCCATCCTGTTCTATAAACTCATTGCCTTACATACACACGCAGCATGTTACTTTTGTATGGTTCTTCATACATTGCTGCTGTAATATACTTCACCATCATTCCATCCTGTTCTATAAACTCATTGCCTTACATACACACGCAGCATGTTACTTTTGTATGGTTCTTCATACATTGCTGCTGTAATATACTTCACCATCATTCCATCCTGTTCTATAAACTCATTGCCTTACATACACACGCAGCATGTTACTTTTGTGTGGTTCTTCATACATTGCTGCTGTAATATACTTCACCATCATTCCATTCTGTTCTATAAACTCATTGCCTTACATACACACGCAGCATGTTACTTTTGTATGGTTCTTCATACATTGCTGCTGTAATATACTTCACCATCATTCCATCCTGTTCTATAAACTCATTGCCTTACATACACACGCAGCATGTTACTTTTGTATGGTTCTTCATACATTGCTGCTGTAATATACTTCACCATCATTCCATTCTGTTCTATAAACTCATTGCCTTACATACACACGCAGCATGTTACTTTTGTATGGTTCTTCATACATTGCTGCTGTAATATACTTCACCATCATTCCATCCTGTTCTATAAACTCATTGCCTTACATACACATGCAGCATGTTACTTTTGTATGCTTCTTCATACATTGCTGCTGTAATATACTTCACCATCATTCCATTCTGTTCTATAAGCTCATTGCCTTACATACACACGCAGCATGTTACTTTTGTATGGTTCTTCATACACTGCTGCTGTAATATACTTCACCATCATTCCATCCTGTTCTATAAACTCATTGCCTTACATACACACGCAGCATGTTACTTTTGTATGGTTCTTCATACATTGCTGCTGTAATATACTTCACCATCATTCCATCCTGTTCTATAAACTCATTGCCTTACATACACACGCAGCATGTTACTTTTGTATGGTTCTTCATACATTGCTGCTGTAATATACTTCACCATCATTCCATCCTGTTCTATAAACTCATTGCCTTACATACACACGCAGCATGTTACTTTTGTATGGTTCTTCATACATTGCTGCTGTAATATACCTCACCATCATTCCATCCTGTTCTATAAACTCATTGCCTTACATACACACGCAGCATGTTACTTTTGTATGGTTCTTCATACATTGCTGCTGTAATATACTTCACCATCATTCCATCCTGTTCTATAAACTCATTGCCTTACACACACACGCAGCATGTTACTTTTGTATGGTCCTTCATACATTGCTGCTGTAATATACTTCACCATCATTCCATTCTGTTCTATAAACTCATTGCCTTACATACACACGCAGCATGTTACTTTTGTATGCTTCTTCATACACTGCTGCTGTAATATACTTCACCATCATTCCATTCTGTTCTATAAACTCATTGCCTTACACACACACGCTGCATGTTACTTTTGTATGGTTCTTCATACATTGCTGCTGTAATATTCTTCACCATCATTCCATTCTGTTCTATAAACTCATTGCCTTACATACACACGCTGCATGTTACTTTTGTATGGTCCTTCATACATTGCTGCTGTAATATACTTCACCATCATTCCATTCTGTTCTATAAACTCATTGCCTTACATACACACGCAGCATGTTACTTTTGTATGCTTCTTCATACATTGCTGCTGTAATATACTTCACCATCATTCCATTCTGTTCTATAAACTCATTGCCTTACATACACACGCAGCATGTTACTTTTGTATGGTTCTTCATACATTGCTGCTGTAATATACTTCACCATCATTCCATTCTGTTCTATAAACTCATTGCCTTACACACACACGCAGCATGTTACTTTTGTATGGTTCTTCATACATTGCTGCTGTAATATACTTCACCATCATTCCATTCTGTTCTATAAACTCATTGCCTTACATACACACGCAGCATGTTACTTTTGTATGGTTCTTCATACATTGCTGCTGTAATATACCTCACCATCATTCCATTCTGTTCTATAAGCTCATTGCCTTACATACACACGCAGCATGTTACTTTTGTATGGTTCTTCATACATTGCTGCTGTAATATACTTCACCATCATTCCATCCTGTTCTATAAACTCATTGCCTTACATACACACGCTGCATGTTACTTTTGTATGGTTCTTCATACATTGCTGCTGTAATATACTTCACCATCATTCCATCCTGTTCTATAAACTCATTGCCTTACATACACACGCAGCATGTTACTTTTGTATGGTTCTTCATACATTGCTGCTGTAATATACTTCACCATCATTCCATTCTGCTCTATAAACTCATTGCCTTACATACACACGCAGCATGTTACTTTTGTATGGTTCTTCATACACTGCTGCTGTAATATACTTCACCATCATTCCATCCTGTTCTATAAACTCATTGCCTTACATACACATGCAGCATGTTACTTTTGTATGCTTCTTCATACATTGCTGCTGTAATATACTTCACCATCATTCCATCCTGTTCTATAAACTCATTGCCTTACATACACACGCAGCATGTTACTTTTGTATGGTTCTTCATACATTGCTGCTGTAATATACTTCACCATCATTCCATCCTGTTCTATAAACTCATTGCCTTACATACACACGCAGCATGTTACTTTTGTGTGGTTCTTCATACATTGCTGCTGTAATATACTTCACCATCATTCCATCCTGTTCTATAAACTCATTGCCTTACATACACACGCTGCATGTTACTTTTGTATGGTTCTTCATACATTGCTGCTGTAATATACCTCACCATCATTCCATCCTGTTCTATAAACTCATTGCCTTACATACACACGCAGCATGTTACTTTTGTATGGTTCTTCATACATTGCTGCTGTAATATACTTCACCATCATTCCATCCTGTTCTATAAACTCATTGCCTTACATACACACGC
This sequence comes from Anomaloglossus baeobatrachus, assembly GCF_048569485.1. NCBI lineage: Eukaryota > Metazoa > Chordata > Amphibia > Anura > Aromobatidae > Anomaloglossus > Anomaloglossus baeobatrachus. The sequence goes on along the minus strand of NC_134358.1, from coordinate 9,245,748 downwards.
AGCATGTTACTTTTGTATGGTTCTTCATACATTGCTGCTGTAATATACTTCACCATCATTCCATTCTGTTCTATAAACGCATTGCCTTACATACACACGCAGCATGTTACTTTTGTATGGTTCTTCATACATTGCTGCTGTAATATACTTCACCATCATTCCATCCTGTTCTATAAACTCATTGCCTTACATACACATGCAGCATGTTACTTTTGTATGGTTCTTCATACATTGCTGCTGTAATATACTTCACCATCATTCCATCCTGTTCTATAAACTCATTGCCTTACATACACACGCAGCATGTTACTTTTGTATGGTTCTTCATACATTGCTGCTGTAATATACTTCACCATCATTCCATTCTGTTCTATAAGCTCATTGCCTTACATACACACGCAGCATGTTACTTTTGTGTGGTTCTTCATACATTGCTGCTGTAATATACTTCACCATCATTCCATTCTGTTCTATAAACTCATTGCCTTACATACACACGCAGCATGTTACTTTTGTATGGTTCTTCATACACTGCTGCTGTAATATACTTCACCATCATTCCATTCTGTTCTATAAACTCATTGCCTTACATACACACGCAGCATGTTACTTTTGTATGGTTCTTCATACATTGCTGCTGTAATATACTTCACCATCATTCCATCCTGTTCTATAAACTCATTGCCTTACATACACACGCAGCATGTTACTTTTGTATGGTTCTTCATACATTGCTGCTGTAATATACTTCACCATCATTCCATTCTGTTCTATAAACGCATTGCCTTACACACACACGCAGCATGTTACTTTTGTATGGTTCTTCATACACTGCTGCTGTAATATACTTCACCATCATTCCATTCTGTTCTATAAACTCATTGCCTTACATACACACACATCATGTTACTTTTGTATGGTTCTTCATACATTGCTGCTGTAATATACTTCACCATCATTCCATTCTGTTCTATAAACTCATTGCCTTACATACACACGCAGCATGTTACTTTTGTATGCTTCTTCATACATTGCTGCTGTAATATACTTCACCATCATTCCATTCTGTTCTATAAACTCATTGCCTTACATACACACGCAGCATGTTACTTTTGTATGCTTCTTCATACATTGCTGCTGTAATATACTTCACCATCATTCCATCCTGTTCTATAAGCTCATTGCCTTACATACACACGCAGCATGTTACTTTTGTATGCTTCTTCATACATTGCTGCTGTAATATACTTCACCATCATTCCATCCTGTTCTATAAACTCATTGCCTTCATACACACGCAGCATGTTACTTTTGTATGCTTCTTCATACATTGCTGCTGTAATATATTTCACCATCATTCCATCCTGTTCTATAAACTCATTGCCTTACATACACACGCAGCATGTTACTTTTGTATGGTTCTTCATACATTGCTGCTGTAATATACTTCACCATCATTCCATCCTGTTCTATAAACTCATTGCCTTACATACACACGCAGCATGTTACTTTTGTATGGTTCTTCATACATTGCTGCTGTAATATACTTCACCATCATTCCATCCTGTTCTATAAACTCATTGCCTTCATACACACGCAGCATGTTACTTTTGTATGCTTCTTCATACATTGCTGCTGTAATATATTTCACCATCATTCCATCCTGTTCTATAAACTCATTGCCTTACATACACACGCAGCATGTTACTTTTGTATGGTTCTTCATACATTGCTGCTGTAATATACTTCACCATCATTCCATCCTGTTCTATAAACTCATTGCCTTACATACACACGCAGCATGTTACTTTTGTATGGTTCTTCATACATTGCTGCTGTAATATACTTCACCATCATTCCATCCTGTTCTATAAACTCATTGCCTTCATACACACGCAGCATGTTACTTTTGTATGCTTCTTCATACATTGCTGCTGTAATATATTTCACCATCATTCCATCCTGTTCTATAAACTCATTGCCTTACATACACACGCAGCATGTTACTTTTGTATGGTTCTTCATACATTGCTGCTGTAATATACTTCACCATCATTCCATCCTCTTCTATAAACTCATTGCCTTACATACACACGCAGCATGTTACTTTTGTATGCTTCTTCATACATTGCTGCTGTAATATACTTCACCATCATTCCATCCTGTTCTATAAACTCATTGCCTTACATACACACGCTGCATGTTACTTTTGTATGGTTCTTCATACATTGCTGCTGTAATATACCTCACCATCATTCCATTCTGTTCTATAAACTCATTGCCTTACATACACACGCAGCATGTTACTTTTGTATGGTTCTTCATACATTGCTGCTGTAATATACTTCACCATCATTCCATTCTGTTCTATAAACGCATTGCCTTACATACACACGCAGCATGTTACTTTTGTATGGTTCTTCATACACTGCTGCTGTAATATACTTCACCATCATTCCATCCTGTTCTATAGACTCATTGCCTTACATACACACGCAGCATGTTACTTTTGTATGGTCCTTCATACATTGCTGCTGTAATATACCTCACCATCATTCCATCCTGTTCTATAGACTCATTGCCTTACATACACACGCTGCATGTTACTTTTGTATGGTTCTTCATACATTGCTGCTGTAATATACTTCACCATCATTCCATTCTGTTCTATAAACTCATTGCCTTACATACACACGCTGCATGTTACTTTTGTATGGTTCTTCATACATTGCTGCTGTAATATACTTCACCATCATTCCATCCTGTTCTATAGACTCATTGCCTTACATACACACGCAGCATGTTACTTTTGTATGGTTCTTCATACATTGCTGCTGTAATATACTTCACCATCATTCCATTCTGTTCTATAAACTCATTGCCTTACATACACACGCTGCATGTTACTTTTGTATGGTTCTTCATACATTGCTGCTGTAATATACTTCACCATCATTCCATTCTGTTCTATAAACTCATTGCCTTACATACACACGCAGCATGTTACTTTTGTATGGTTCTTCATACATTGCTGCTGTAATATACTTCACCATCATTCCATCCTGTTCTATAAACTCATTGCCTTACATACACACGCAGCATGTTACTTTTGTATGCTTCTTCATACATTGCTGCTGTAATATACTTCACCATCATTCCATTCTGTTCTATAAACTCATTGCCTTACATACACACGCTGCATGTTACTTTTGTATGGTTCTTCATACATTGCTGCTGTAATATACTTCACCATCATTCCATCCTGTTCTATAGACTCATTGCCTTACATACACACGCAGCATGTTACTTTTGTATGGTTCTTCATACATTGCTGCTGTAATATACTTCACCATCATTCCATTCTGTTCTATAAACTCATTGCCTTACATACACACGCTGCATGTTACTTTTGTATGGTTCTTCATACATTGCTGCTGTAATATACTTCACCATCATTCCATTCTGTTCTATAAACTCATTGCCTTACATACACACGCAGCATGTTACTTTTGTATGGTTCTTCATACATTGCTGCTGTAATATACTTCACCATCATTCCATCCTGTTCTATAAACTCATTGCCTTACATACACACGCAGCATGTTACTTTTGTATGCTTCTTCATACATTGCTGCTGTAATATACTTCACCATCATTCCATTCTGTTCTATAAACTAATTGCCTTACACACACACGCAGCATGTTACTTTTGTATGCTTCTTCATACATTGCTGCTGTAATATACTTCACCATCATTCCATCCTGTTCTATAAGCTCATTGCCTTACATACACACGCTGCATGTTACTTTTGTATGGTTCTTCATACATTGCTGCTGTAATATACTTCACCATCATTCCATCCTGTTCTATAAGCTCATTGCCTTACATACACACGCTGCATGTTACTTTTGTATGGTTCTTCATACATTGCTGCTGTAATATACTTCACCATCATTCCATCCTGTTCTATAAACTCATTGCCTTACATACACACGCTGCATGTTACTTTTGTATGGTTCTTCATACATTGCTGCTGTAATATACTTCACCATCATTCCATCCTGTTCTATAAACTCATTGCCTTACATACACACGCTGCATGTTACTTTTGTATGGTTCTTCATACATTGCTGCTGTAATATACTTCACCATCATTCCATCCTGTTCTATAAGCTCATTGCCTTACATACACACGCAGCATGTTACTTTTTATAACTCATGCTGTTTTTTGTATCATTATAGGTCAATACGGGTCTATTCACATTGCTGCTTGTGGTCATCATTATAAACATTCCTTTATAATCCAACATTATAAATATTCCTTTTACGTATTTTGATTGTTGTGATGCTGCCCTTTCTCGGTTGTACCCACTGCACCATTTTACTTGTTCTCAATAAACATTATTGTGTTATTTCTCCTCTATAATGGTTACATATAGGCTATTTTTTTCTCCTCACTCTTTTGTGTATTCCTGTAGTTTAGTCTCTTATCTCCTTCTTGTGGTGGATTCCCCCTCTACCCCTCCCTTTTCTTCTATTTGGCTGCAGGGGGGCCAAATTAACGCTTTCCTTTCTAGTTCAGCTCCCCAGGGGATATTTCCCTCAAATACATCCATTTCATATTGCTCCACTTTGGGAGACTGGTACAGTGCCCTGGACTGCAGGTCTATGGGCATTTATAACACACCGCAGCAATAGTCCATGAATCTTATCATTATGTTCATACCCAAAACTGAGTATGGTCCTATGCTACAATCTGCAACAGATCTTGTCGCTTATTCTGCCTAAAACCAGTGTCTAATCCTCTGTTAAACTCCATTCTCTGGAAAGTTACCAAGATTAGGTTTTCCTATGTGGCCAGATATACCTCCTGAATACCCTGGAGATATGTTCTAAATGTAAGGGTAATTTTACAGGAGATTCAGGATCTAGGTAGCAAGGGCAATATACCTGGGCATGGGGAAACACAGGACACGCAATATTAGCCCCAGAGGGACTGTGTTGGCCACAATGTCTACAGGTCTATCCCAATGATCCTGCATATGGCAGGGGTGCTGAAGGGGGAGGCAGCGCAGGTTTTACATGAGTTATACAGACTGCAGCGTTCCCTGGGCCTTTATACTATCACAGATTACATATACAGCACCATGAATGGTTTAATCTGATTTATGGTCACTCAGTGAGAGACGGTTGGATACTTTACCACATTCTAACCTGTTTGTTTTTATCTTTCAAACAGTCTTCACATTTGCAGAAAAACGTCTCCCAAAACAAAAAAAATTCCAATAACATTTTGCATCAATCCATTGCTTCATTCCCTTTTCGTCTTTCTTCTATATCCTTTGTAGGGACATGGGTGGTACCTCTGAGGCTGATTACATCCTATAGCTGCCAGTCCTCTGACTGCAACTTCAATGCCCGCAGTTAACCGTAGAACTGAAATGGGCCATAGTCTTAACCGCAGAAGACTCTACTCTTCTCCCAGCACCAATTTGCTCGCAAGAGAAGGATTTCTACTCCCAGAACCACTGTTCTCGCAAGAGAAGAATTTCTAGGAAGCATCAGGTTACCAGCCCTTTGTACCCGTACAATTCTGAGACAGAACCAAACAAATAACAATTCATAAACTCTACTACCAACAGTTATTGGGATTACTTCTACTCTCAATATAATATATCATGGGAGACTAAGCTAATTTCCTACAAAATCTCCATCTACCTCTGACTCAAACAGATTACATCAAACACAAAAGAGACAGTGTATCCAGACCAGAGCATATCAGATTTCAACTACTCAAACAAGTTCCCTTTCTTGTCCTGTGGAGGGCACAGCTCCAAAAATAAAATCTACAATAAGTTTTCCCTCTCTGGCTATATGTTTCTTTGTCTGGATAAATTGGATGATTAAAAACTACAACTCCTATTAAGCCAATTCCTATCTTAAATGCAAATGCAAGAGAATATAAACACCAGCACAATGGTTTATCAGATTTTTACAATACATCCGTCACTCAAAGATCAATCAGTCCCACATTAAAGGATCCTCATAGCTTAAAATATAATTCCAGACATAACAGTCATATAGAAAACACAGGACAACATATAATCTTTCAACTGCTGAGATGATATACTCTTCATTCAATTTCCTTCAACAATCATTCGCACATTTAAAAACACATTGATACATATAACAGATCACAGATGGCATATCTCTATTATTTCAATCATACACACAAAATCCAAACACTGACAGAGGTTTGATAAGAATGGTCTTGTTGGACCACTACGTACCCGTCTCGGACCTCCAGAAAGCACTGAAACATTTGTAACACAATGGGTTACTCACCGCGGATTTTGTTCAGTGGTTCCTGGGAAGGTCTTTGTAGTCGGGTCATAGAGAGGTCCAGTTAACCATCCCGGGTTTCGGCACCATGTTCTGTCGTGGAAACCCCTTTCCTGGGAGAGCTAATTTAGGGTGAGATGCAAGGGATCTCCAGATCTGCCAATGTTGGTCCAATTAATAGCGATGCATCGGAGACAAACACAAGAACACACAGTCAATGTCCGTGTACCAGGCTTTGTCTGAATCTCAGATGCCCAAACAGTAGTTTATTAAAACCACAAAAGATAAGGGGACGGCTTAGTACATGACCAAAAATGGAATGAAAGTTGAAAATAACAAAATCGTAAATTATGGATCCTGCTGAATTCCTTAAAACCAGATCTGTCCAGTTTTCTGGACCTTCAGTAACAAAGAAACTTTAGACAAAGGCCTCTTTAAAGAGACTACACCCAGTGCTATTGCTTTTATGAATAACACTTATAAAGCTAATACAAAAATATTAAACATATATAAATTGCTTAAATGATAATCAAAACTTAATATAAAATATTAACCATAACAAACCCTAACCCCCCTCCAAGTTCTGGCTGCCGATTTATGCTGTGCTAATCCTGCAGCTGTGCAGCCCTGGTGTTGCCCCAAAAATCCAGAACAGCAGAAAAGGTTCAGGCCAGGGCTTACCCTCCTTTCCTGCTGCTCACCAAAAGGCACCCGCTAGAAGGAATATATCTCCCATCTACCACCATACCATTTTCAGCTTCACAGACACTGCTTACTAACTCTGATCTTTCTGGACTGTTCTTTCTTTTTACATCAGTCCTTTCAACTTCAAGGATGTGTATCAAGGAACAGCCGGGAGGGTCATACTCTTATTCCACCGCTGCCCCTAATCATCAGGATAATTATGCAATTGACCGACGATTAATGGACGAGGCTGTGGCTGTTTCCACTACTAGGACGATTATTGGGGAACACAGGGTATATGTACAGTGTACAGTACAGTATATACCTTGGTACAGTTACCGCCTACTCCACAATAACAAAAGGAACTAAAATAGCTGCCACCAACAATCATTTTAGAGGCTGATTAAACACTCGTTACATGTAGCGTATGACTTTGTGGTTTATAGAGCAAGAGGAATAAAACTAAAAAATCTAATGGGATATCCACCTTTTACGGTATTTTTGCCCCTGGTGGTCCCAGGTGGTAGATATTACTGACTTCTTTCCTATCACAATTTTATCTCTTCATAAATAGGAAACATGTCATAGATATTGTCATCTATCTGGCCAATAACTATTTGGTGGGACCCTGACCATTGCCCAGCAATGCAAAACCATGCTTTGGATTTGCTATTTTATCACGTTCCCGAATATATGACGTCCATATCTATTATATCAACACAGTTCATAAAACCTCCCTTCATAATTTCTATAAGAGGAAACAAAGGATTTAAATTTCTCTGCTATTTTTCTGTTCATCATCTGCTCCTATCTCTCTACCAGTTGTAAATCTGACCTTCTCCACATTCTTGTGCATTGAAGCTGAGACTGGGTTCACACTTCCTATCTCTTTAATTACTTGTTTCCCAAAGTAGGGGGTCAGCTGCATAGAGGTGGCGGATGAGTGTTAGCCTGACTTCAATATTTATTATGGTAATTATGGGACTTATAGATATGCAGTCATATCTATAACAATGTGAAAATTGAAAAATTGAAGATCAGGTTCACAGCCCAGTTCACAAGTGGACATATTTTTTTTTATATTGGGAGCTATTCCTGAGCAGGACTGGTGGAAGGAATAAAGGTCCCTAAATTGCCTATAGCAGCTTTGAAGGCTACGTCCTCCTGCTTCATGGATTCCCAGTTACCATCACAGAACCGGGATTTTCTCAAGCGGTGTAGGCTACAAACCTCTCATGTATACATTAACTGATACTGTAAATTACTGAGATAAAACTTCACCATTTTTAGAGGGCATCCTCTGTATGTGCAGGATAGAATGGCCCCAATGATCACGGGTGGGGGGATTTTTGGTAAAAACAGTGATACTTTGTAGATCTCCATGTTAGTGATGTGTGTGAACCTCCCTTCATGTATAAAACTAAAGTTTCTCAGCTTTTCAGTAGTCAGCCCCACCATCTTATGTCATGTAATTTGGATGTGTGGCCAAGGACAGAGACCTCGCACCTCCATGCTACATGGGGACCTGTCTGAATGTGTGCACTGCTATTACCTTAGCGATATGTCACTGCAGACCAGGTCCAGACGAGGTAGAGATGAATGACGGAAATCAGAGTCCATGAATAAACTTTACTTTACTGAACAAACAAGTGAGAAATACAGGGTGGGCCATAATTATGGATACACCCTGATAAAATGGAAGTGGTTGCTGATGTCACCTTACTGTTTGTGACATATTAGTACATGGGAGGAACAAAACATTTGAGGCCGGGTGACGCCCATGGCGGCCATCTGCAAAGCCGCCATTTTGAATTCCACTTTACTTTTTTCAATGGGAAGGGGGTCATGAGACACATCAAACACATGGAGAATTGCACAAGAAACACAATGGTGTGCTCATTTGTAACGTAGCTTTATTCATTATCGAGTTATTGACACGTGACATGGATCAACGACAGTAACCACTAAAGGATGTGCTCAAAGTGCTGCCCATTGTGTTGGATTGTCAACGCCATTCTCTTCTCCCACTCTTTGAAACAACGGATACAGGAGGCCTGTGGTAGCATTTCTTTACAGTATTGAGTGTGAGAAACCCTTTAACCCCTATACAGGGATTTTAAATTACTAAAAGGCCCCAGAGATCACTATCTGTGGAAGGCTGAGTCCAGAAGAGAGTAGTCATCAGGCAGGGTCAAACCAGGAAATACTGAAAATGGTCAAAAACAGCAGACAAGGGAGTAGTCAGGAAATCAGGTTGAGGTCAAAACTGGAGATGGTGGCGAGGTACAAAAACGTCAGGCAGGAGAGTAGGCAGGAGTCAAAACACAGGGGTCAATATTCAGAATAGAGCAAGAACCAGAAATAAGCAGGAATACAAAACTATATCTGGCAGTGACCAGCAGACAGGAGGGGGAATTAGAAGGGTGTGCTTTCCTCCCATTGGCTGTATCTGAAAGGTGGAAACTTCAGCTGGAAGACACACGCCATCACAGCTGGCCAGTGGTACTACAGATCCCAGGGAAACCCATATGTGGTTCCACATAGTCTGTTTGACGGTTGGAAAGTTGTGACGTGGGGGGAAGCAAGTGCAATTGGGGTGCAACCTCTGAGGAATGAACTGTGTGTGATGTTGAGGTGCAGGAAGAGGAGAGTCCACTTGATGCAGCGCTTGCCATCCACTCCAGCATCTGCTGTTTAAGAGCCTCATTTTCAAGTTGAAGTGATGTGCGGCTGCTAAAGCAACCTAATGGAGTAGCCCGTCCTGTAAGAGAAGTTGTTCTCATTTCTCTAGGGATAGGATGAGACAGTGTTTTCTCAGTGGAGCAAACATTAGAACTAACATTAGAACGTCTTCCACATACACCTCAAATACACCACCTATACCCCCTTCCACCGTAACCTTATGATTTACCACTCATGTTTGATGTACCCTTGCCCTTTGAAAAAGATGTTTTGCAACCCTATGCCCACACCTGTCAGACACCTAACACAAAAGTAAAATTCTGTATTTCTTGGCTGAGATGGCAATATTAGGATAACTACCAACACCCATTTAGATGGTTCACTGGCAAATTTTTAGCAAGCACTCACAAGTATCAATCCCTATTTCTCTCATGAAATTCTGATTTGTGGCACACAGATTTCCCTACACTGCACGCCCCTATTCTACACTAACACTCTCCGATGTATCTCATCTACCTATCATTAAACCCCTAGGTAAGCTCACTGTCTAGCAGCAGTGGCGGTAGCACCTTCCCTAAGCTTAACAATATCAAAATGGTGCCAATGCTGCATTTTATTTGCAGAGGGACATGTGACTTAAGGCCGCTTTACACGCAGCGACATCGCTAAAGCGATGTCGTTGGGGTCACGGAATTCGTGGCGCACATCCGGCCGCGTTAGCGAGGTCGTTGCGTGTGACACCTACGTGCGGTTGAAAATGGTCGCAAAATCGTTAATCGTTCACATGCTCCCCTATTCCCAAAAATTGTTGCTGCTGCAGGTACGATGTTGTTCGTCGTCCCTGCGGCAGTACACATCGCTACGTATGACACCGCAGGAACGAGGAACCTCACCTTACCTGCGGCCACCGGCAATGAGGAAGGAAGGAGGTGGGCGGGATGTTCGTCCCACTCATCTCCGCCACTCCGCTTCGATTGGGTGGCCGCTTAGTGACGTCGCTGTGACGCCAAATGAACCGCCCCCTTAGAAAGGAGGTGGTTCGCCGGTCACAGCAACATCGCTAGGCAGGTAAGTAGTGTGACGGGTTCGAGCGATTTTGTGCGCCACGGGCAGCGATTTGCCTGTGACGCACAAACGATGGGGGCGGGTACGCACGCTAGCGATCTCGCTAGCGAGATCGCAGCGTGTAAAGCGGCATTTAGGCAGCCAAAACCACAAGCTCGTGATGCTGTGCAATATAAAGATGATTGAACTCATCCAATTCTTCTAAAATATTCACAAGTGTTATGATTCTTCAAAGCGTTAACAATATCTCGTTCTTGGCTTTGACATACTGTACAAAGCTGTGGTGGAAATGGCTCTAATGGTGGTGTGGCACCCCTGAGGATCCAGTCGCCAGAGTGATACTGAGCATTATCCAGAGGTGTGAAACCCCATCCCTGGTAAGGAGGAGCAAACAGACCACACACACTCTTGATATACAGTCAGGGCCAGAAATATTTGGACAGTGACACAAGTTTTGTTATTTTAGCTGTTTACAAAAACATGTTCAGAAATACAATTATATATATAATATGGGCAGAAAGTGCACACTCCCAGCTGCAATATGAGAGTTTTCACATCCAAATCGGAGAAAGGGTTTAGGAATCATAGCTCTGTAATGCATAGCCTCCTCTTTTTCAAGGGACCAAAAGTAATTGGACAAGGGACTCTAAGGGCTGCAATTAACTCTGAAGGCGTCTCCCTCGTTAACCTGTAATCAATGAAGTAGTTAAAAGGTCTGGGGTTGATTACAGGTGTGTGGTTTTGCATTTGGAAGCTGTTGCTGTGACCAGACAACATGCGGTCTAAGGAACTCTCAATTGAGGTGAAGCAGAACATCCTGAGGCTGAAAAAAAATCCATCAGAGAGATAGCAGACATGCTTGGAGTAGCAAAATCAACAGTCGGGTACATTCTGAGAAAAAAGGAATTGACTGGTGAGCTTGGGAACTCAAAAAGGCCTGGGCGTCCACGGATGACAACAGTGGTGGATGATCGCCGCACACTTTCTTTGGTGAAGAAGAACCCGTTCACAACATCAACTGAAGTCCAGAACACTCTCAGTGAAGTAGGTGTATCTGTCTCTAAGTCAACAGTAAAGAGAAGACTCCATGAAAGTAAATACAAAGGGTTCACATCTAGATGCAAACCATTCATCAATTCCAAAAATAGACAGGCCAGAGTTAAATTTGCTGAAAAACACCTCATGAAGCCAGCTCAGTTCTGGAAAAGTATTCTATGGACAGATGAGACAAAGATCAACCTGTACCAGAATGATGGGAAGAAAAAAGTTTGGAGAAGAAAGGGAACGGCACATGATCCAAGGCACACCACATCCTCTGTAAAACATGGTGGAGGCAACGTGATGGCATGGGCATGCATGGCTTTCAATGGCACTGGGTCACTTGTGTTTATTGATGACATAACAGCAGACAAGAGTAGCCGGATGAATTCTGAAGTGTACCGGGATATACTTTCAGCCCAGATTCAGCCAAATGCCGCAAAGTTGATCGGACGGCGCTTCATAGTACAGATGGACAATGACCCCAAGCATACAGCCAAAGCTACCCAGGAGTTCATGAGTGCAAAAAAGTGGAACATTCTGCAATGGCCAAGTCAATCACCAGATCTTAACCCAATTGAGCATGCATTTCACTTGCTCAAATCCAGACTTAAGACGGAAAGACCCACAAACAAGCAAGACCTGAAGGCTGCGGCTGTAAAGGCCTGTCAAAGTATTAAGAAGGAGGAAACCCAGCGTTTGGTGATGTCCATGGGTTCCAGACTTAAGGCAGTGATTGCCTCCAAAGGATTCGCAACAAAATATTGAAAATAAAAATATTTTGTTTGGGTTTGGTTTATTTGTCCAATTACTTTTGACCTCCTAAAATGTGGAGTGTTTGTAAAGAAATGTGACAATTCCTACAATTTCTATCAGATATTTTTGTTCAAACCTTCAAATTAAACATTACAATCTGCACTTGAATTCTGTTGTAGAGGTTTCATTTCAAATCCAATGTGGTGGCATGCAGAGCCCAACTCGCGAAAATTGTGTCACTGTCCAAATATTTCTGGACCTAACTGTAGCTACACTCCATTAGGCCATGGTTAGGGCAAGATTGCTCCTTAGGCAAAGCACAGTCCCAGAACCAGTCTGGAGGTGGGGTTAGTTAGTGGGTGGAGACTTAGAACAGTGTGGAAAAGGAAAGTGAAACTAAGTAGATTAAGTGAGACACAGATCGAGTTAGTCCCTCCACATCGGTACATCGGCTGTGCATGCGAGCCCACGGGTGGATCTCTCACTTCAGGTGGCTCTGGACCCCTTCTTCCTTTCCTTCCACCTGGCCCTAGGACGAGCTCCTCCAGCTTCGGTCCTTGGAACCTCTTCCTTCTGCTTCCTACTTTGTCGATGATCGGTGGTTTTTCGTGAGGAAGAAGAGGGGATATCTCTTCGAAGAATAAACCATCCGCATTGCTTTTATTTATGTAGTGTTTCTTTGTACAGTAGCGCGGAGTATTCCACAATTATCCTGGTTTTTGTTTTGCTTCTGCCTTTGGCATGTGGGATCGGCTGCAGCTCTTATATGTCTCTATACTGATTGTGAGTCTCGCAACCATTCCAGGTGAGCGGTTTTCCTATTAAAAAGTCACAATCTTTTACACTGGTAAGACCCTATTGCGCTCCTTATATCCACAGGAAAAGGGTAGGGCAGAGAAAGATGGCTGTCTAAGATAGAAGGTCTGTGGTGTCCTAGGGTCGAACCTGTCCCATACAGCAAGTGGATGTACCTCATACGTTCACTGGGCCTACAAACTGCCTGTAACAGGCCAGGAGGTTGCACCTATACACGAGTCAGACCACAACTACAGCGCCCCCTGAAACCCTGTTACATTAGCAATGACCATGCTGGACCCTCAGGATCTATCTGATGGCTCCCGGCTCCATCATTGGTCTGGACATACCCCCATGCTCCTGGGACATGTCTCCAAGTTCAGGCCTGGTCCACCAGATCCTGCCCAGTTAGGAGGTCTGGTCACCATTGCTGCAGTCAGAGCACATTGTCTGCAATGATGTCGGCAGCAGTGACTGGGGTCGTGGGAACAGCGATGACTGTTGTGTAGCTCTGTATACTCACCGTACATGTGATGACTGTGTGATGTTTGCTTTGTATCTCTACATCACTTTATTGTTCCTCCACATGTGATGAGAATTATGTGGAGTCAACACGGATCCAGATGTTTCCAATAAGATCCCTGAGGGATAGATTGAAATATATACAGAGGGAAAATCCATGTTCCCCGCAGCTTCTTCTTAGAGCAGGTCAGTGGCTCGGTGACTGACTGGCCGGTGAATGAGATGCTTCTGTCATGAGCAGATATGGACCAGAGTCTGAATGAGCCACTGCAGCCTGATTTGTTTTATTCTGATATTCCTTTGTATTTCTCTTTGTAAAGCTGATCAGAGACTATAAAGAGAGACCTGACTAGTCCGGTGTGGTCCTTCTGTGGCTTCTCACCACCTCGCTCACGATGATTGACAGATCTCTTCCTGTGTACAAACATGGGAATCGCCTATCAATCAATTGGATCAGGGTGGGGAGAAATTAGCCGGGGAACAATGTAGACCAGTCAGGACTCTCCCTATAGTCTCTAGTCAGAAACACAGTGGAATAACAGAATAAAACACACCTGTCTGCACCCGTTTCGCCAGTCTCTGATTTGTGATGGTCACGCGACTGTCCGACTTTTGTGCAATAAAATCCATAAAAAAATAAAAACATTTTCTTTTTGTGTCTTCATATTCTAAAAGTTATTTTTTCCATCATCATGTCTATGAAAGGGCTTACTGTTGTGGGTTGAGTTGTCATCGGTACCGTTTTGGAGAATATGCGGTATAGTGTAGCGTTAGAGTTACATGCCATAACACTAAGAAGAAAAATCAAAAAAACTCACCAGAAAAAAGCCACCAGCCAACTCAGGTCAAAATGGCAATATCACTCGCAGGATGCAGCCGGCCCACCATGATAGAGGTATAGGTAACACAGGTGCGGAATACCGATGGAACAGCCACTCTCAACCTACCAAATCATGGAGGGGGTGGCTGCAGGTATTGAACACGCACACTAATAGGGTTTTACATAAGGCACCAGTCACACAGATATGTGCAATGCACAGTGTCCGGTTCACAGCCTATTGATCACGCCCTAGATCAGGCGGGCTGCCCAGCACTATTAAAGTGCACTGAACGCACAGGACTGACACCCTGGAGGGCCTGGCTACATCCTGCGAAAAATGAACAATGATGGAAGACGATAATAAATGTGAGGTATTGGTCCATATTTTGGCCAAAATACATAAGCTCGTAACCCAAACGTCAAGGGTCCTCACGCTTACGAGTCTCTACACTGTATTCAAAAATATTTAACCAAAAAGGACATAAATTCAAGGAGAAAAATCAAAAAAACATGCCATAACACTAGCTGAATATCACCGAGCTCAGAGGATACCGAAAGGATTAAAGGTATCACTCTTTTGTGATAACCCTATCTATTACAATCAGTTTGAGAGCGTCTTGAACAAGTGCTCTATGGACTTGATCCTTCTAACATTGGATTTTCTGCAAAAAGAGCTGACTGAGGTGGAGGCCGGCATCAAGACCATCGAGGATCAGTTGTAAAATACTCTTCCTTTTTCAGCCTTTGAGAGCTTGAAATAGAAGACTGAAGGTACTATTAAAGTAAATTTGAACCAAATCGTCAGTCGAGGAAACGCTTCAAATTCTAATGTGACCAAGAGGATTACTTGAAAAAACGGGTGTGCCAATGGCGCACAGCCAACTTCTCATCAGAACAGAAGTACCACGGACGCAGATTTGCCAATACCTCAAACAGCTCAGACAGCAACCAGAGCAGCACTGGTCCAAGTCATTTTTGATGTCAGTGCCAACCACTATGAAGAAGACCAGGAGGAGCCAGAGGCACTACCGGTACAACCAATCGAATGACAACACATTCACAGGTAGGGGGAACATTGTATGCAACATTTCCTCCTATATCCTCACACCAACAGAGATACAGGTCCTGTAAATGGGTCTTTCATTCTGTCTCACACCCCGATTTGACACCTTTACACTAGAAAAGGAGCTCAACCGCTTTTTTAGAACCCTGAGGCTTAAGGCTCACTTCCAGAATACAACTAATTCCACAGCAGCTACCCTACCCCCCACCGCATCTACAACCCTGACTTTATGGTAATTAAAACCTGAGATCACCCAGCATGTTCCAACCCCCCAAAATGCTATCATCCAATAGAAACCTATGTATCCTTTGTTTCCCGTTATGTAGACACGGTGCTCAAGAACATTGAGTGAGGGTAATTCAGTCTAAAGCCCGCTTTACACGCTGCAATGTATCTTACGATGTGTCGGCGGGGTCACGTCGTAAGTGACGCACATCCGGCATTGTAAGGTACATTGCAGTGTGTGACAGGTACGTGCGATTGAGATTGAACGGTAAAACGTTCATCGCACGCACATCGTACCTTTCTGTAGAATTGAACGTCAGATTGTTTATCGTACCCGGGGTAGCGCACATCGCAGCGTGTGACACCCCGGGAACGATGAACAGATCTCACCTGCCTCCTGTGGCTCCCGGCCCACAATGCGGAAGGAAGGATGTGGGCGGGATGTTTACATCCCGCTCAGCTCCGCCCCTCCGCTTCTGTTGGCCGGCTGCCGCGTGACGTCGATGTGACGCCGAACGTCCCTCCCACTCCAGGAAGTGGACGTTCGCCGCCCACATCGAGGTCGTATGGAAGGTAAGTACATGTGATGGGGGTTAATCGTTTGTGCGGTACGTTCAACAAATTAAACGTGCCTCACATACGATGGGGGTGTTGCAACGTGTAAAGCAGGCTTTAGACATGTCATTTGAACAATCCAGAGCCCTTACTAATCTTAAGAATAACAAGAACTTGATTATCAAACCAGCGGACATGGATGGGGCTATGGTTGTACTTGACAAATCCTACTACCTGTCAGAAATTAGATCCCAACTAAATGACACCTCTACATACAACCTGGGTCCCAGGGTTCCCACCCCTCACGTAGCCAACATCAATAG
Source organism: Anomaloglossus baeobatrachus (assembly GCF_048569485.1). Lineage (NCBI taxonomy): Eukaryota > Metazoa > Chordata > Amphibia > Anura > Aromobatidae > Anomaloglossus > Anomaloglossus baeobatrachus. The sequence goes on along the minus strand of NC_134358.1, from coordinate 9,228,877 downwards.
GGAACGGGTCCATTACTATCATGAGAAATCTATCATCAATGACAAACTGGCTTCATAAATCCGCACCACATCACACCTGTTTTTTATACATTGCCTAAAATCCATAAGGCTCTCAACACTCCTCCTGGTTGCCCGATTGTGGTCTCCAACGATTCCATCCTTTCTCCCCTAGCCATAACTCTTAAAAAGATCCTCACTCCCCATAGATCATCCAATATTTCATATCTCAAAGACACAAATCATTTTTATTCGTACTATATTCATTAGGCACAATCCCTGCTCATTGTATCCTGATTACTCTGGACATCAACAGTCTTGATACCAGCATTGATCACACTGAGGGTATGGAGGCTATTGACTGGTTCCTCCATCGATAGACTGATCTCAATATCTCAATATCGACAACAAACTTTGTCAGGCTGTCCTCACTATTGTGTTATTCAACAATTTCTTTTTGTTTGAGGACCAGTATTACATCCAACGGGGTCCAATATGTCGCCCCCTTAGGAGAACATATATAGGGCCTATTTTGAGGATCCTTTAATCTACCCTCACCTGCATTTCAAAACACACATCAGGCTTTGATAGAGATACAAGTGCATCTGAATAAATTAGAATTTCATCAAAAAGTTAATTTATTTCAGTAATTCAATACAAAAAGTGAAATGCATCTATTATATAGAGTCATTACACACAGAGGGATCTATTCCTAAATATGATATAGAGACATTACACACAGAGGGATCTATATCATGTGTTTATTATATATTGTATAGTCATTACACACAGAGGGTCTATTTCACGTTTATTATATATTATATAGAGTCATTACACACAGAGGGATCTATTTCACGTGTGTATTATATATTATACTAGCTGTAGTACCCGAGCGTTGCCCGGGATAGTAACTGTCTCTCTTTGAGTTTCTGTCTGTCTCTGTATCAGTTTCTCTGTCTGTGTCTGTATCAGTCTCTCTCTATCTCTGTCTCTATTTCTGTGTCTCTCTCTTTCTGTGTCTGTCTGTCTCTCTCTATCTGTCTGTCAGTCTCGTTCCAGGTCTGTCTCTTTCCCCGGCTGTCCACAGATGTCTCTGTCCCCGGCTGTCTCTGTCCCCGGCTGTCTCTGTGCCCATCTGTCTCTTTCCAGGGCTGTCTCTTTGCCCGGTCTGTCTCTTTCCAGGGCTGTCTCTTTCCAGGGCTGCCTCTTTGCCCGGCTGTTTCTTTCAAGGGCTGTCTCTTTCAAGGGCTGTCTCTTTCCAGGGCTGTCTCTTTGCCCAGCTGTCTCTTTTCATGGCTGTCTCTTTACAGGGCTGTCTCTTTACAGGGCTGTCTCTGTCTGTGTCTCTGTCTGTCTGTCTCTGTCTCTCTCTATCCGTCTCACCGCTGACATCATATTACCTCACACATAAGCTTCTTATACTAACAGCATAATTTGTTCCTATAGCAACCACTGACAGTTGCTATTAATGACCTTTAGCTCCCACCTCCATTCAGTTAAATGGAGACATGTTTTTTTGAGTGTAACTGTAAAGCATGGGGTTACATTTTCCTGTCAAAACATAGTCTATGACGTTCCCTGAGTCACATGGAGCGTCTGTGCAAAATTTCGTGATTGTAAATGCGACGGTGCAAATTCCTTTAGCGGACATACACACATACACTGAGCTTTATATATTAGATAGAGTCATTACACACAGAGCGTCTATTTCACATGTTTATTATATATTAGAGTCATTACACACAGAGGGTCTATTTCACATGTTTATTATATATTATACAGAATCATTACACACAGAGGGATCTATTCCTATATATTATACAGCGTCATTACACACAGAGGGATCTATTCCTATATATTATATAGCGTCATTACACACAGAGGGATCTATTCCTATATATTATATAGAGTCATTACACACAAAGGGGTCTATTCCTATATATTATATAGAGTCATTACACACAAAGGGGTCTATTTCACGTGTTTATTATATACTATACAGAATCATTACACACAGAGGGATCTATTCCTATATATTATATAGCGTCATTACACACAGAGGGATCTATTCCTATATATTATATAGCGTCATTACACACAGAGGGATCTATTCCTATATATTATATAGCGTCATTACACACAGAGGGATCTATTCCTATATATTATATAGAGTCATTACACACAGAGGGATCTATTCCTATATATTATATAGAGTCATTACACACAGGGGGATCTATTCCTATAGATTATATAGAGTCATTACACACAGAGGGATCTATTCCTATATATTATATAGAGTCATTACACACAAAGGGGTCTATTTCACGTGTTTATTATATATTATATAGAGTCATTACACACAGAGGGGTCTATTTCACGTGTTTATTATATATTATATAGTCATTACACATAGAGGGGTCTATTCCTATATATTATATAGAGTCATTACACACAGAGGGATCTATTCCTATATATTATATAGAGTCATTACACACAGAGGGATCTATTCCCATATATTATGTAGAGTCATTACACACAGAGGAATCTATTTCACGTGTTTATTTCTGTTAATGTTGATGATTATGGGTTACAGCCAGGATAAAAACCCAAGTCATTATCTCAGAAAATTAGAATACTAGAATATTTAACACAAAACACCTGCAAAGGTTTCCTAAGCATTTAAAATGGTGCTTTAGTCTGGTGCGTTCCACACTGGGGATGCTACGTGGTGACTGGGCGGATGATCCGTACACTGGGGACCGCATTGCGCTTGCACATCTATAGGCACCAGATACTCGCACATAAGTTGCACATACCACAGTACCGCTATTGCCCAGTCACAATAAAACTGTGTACATTACTCCAGGGCTACCATTTACAGGTAATTGCACATCCTCCGTACACACTGCACAGTACTGTTTATCTTCCTCACAGCATTGTTTAACGTCACCTCTTCTCTCCATAGGCGCACCCATTCATCCTGACCCCCTGCACCAGATTTCCTCATGTATGTCTCCTGCAAACCTCGCGTGTCATCATTCTTTTTTTGCAGTGTTATACTTGACTTTGCCAGTTTGCCTTTCTAGTACTCATATAATTTATACCTTTAGTCTCCCACTCTCTCCCAGTCTCCCAGTCTCCCACTCCCACACAACCTCTTCATCCTGGCCTCTCTCTGTTGGCGTCCCTCAAGGCTCTGTCCTGGGACCCTTACTTTTTTCTATCTATACATTTGGCCTGGGACAACTCATAAAGTCCCATGGCTTCCAGTATCACCTATATGCCGATGACACTCAGATCTACCTCTCTGGCCCAGATGTCACATCTCTGCTGTCCAGAATCCCGGAGTGTCTATCTGCTATATCTTCCTTCTTCTCCTCTCGCTTCCTAAAGCTTAATGTGGCCAAAACTGAACTAATCATCTTTTCTCAATCTCACCTACACTCTCCACCTGATCTATCTATTACAATAAATAACACCAGGCTCTCGCCAGTACCCAAAGTTCGGTGCCTCGGAGTGACCTTTGACTCTGCCTTGTCCTTCATACCACACATCCAATCCCTCACCACCTCCTGCCGTCTTCAACTCAAAAATATTTCCAGAATCCGTCCTTTCCTCAACTCACAATCTACAGAAATGCTAGTGCATACCCTCATAATCTCCCGCCTCGACTACTGTAACATCCTCCTCTGTGGTCTCCCTGCCAACACGATCGCCCCTCTCCAGTCCATCCTTAACTCTGCTGCCCGAATGATCCACCTCTCTCCTCAATACCACCCCGCTTCTCCCCTCTGCAAGTCCCTCCACTGGCTCCCAATCTTCCACCGCATCCAATTCAAACTACTAACACTGACCTCAAAACCATCCATAATCTGTCTCCTCCATATATCTCTGAACTAATCTGTCGCTACACTCCAACACGTCACCTCCGGTCCTCCCAAGATCTCCTCCCAAGATCTCCTTCTGTCCTCCTCTCTCATTCGCTCCTCACGTAACCGACTCCAAGACTTCTCCCGAGCATCCCCAGTCTCCTGGAACTCGCTGCCTCACCACGTCAGATTATCCCCTACCCTTGCAAACTTCAAACGGAACCTGAAAACCCATCTGTTCAGAAATGCCTACAATCTACAATGAACTCACTGTCGCCCGACCACCGTGCAGAGCCCACCGCCCCACCACCGCGCAGAGCCTGCTGCCCCACCACCGTGCAGAGCCCGCCGCCCCACCACCATGCAGAGCTGCCGCCCGACCAACGTGCGGAGCTGCCGCCCGACCACCGTGCAGAGCCTGCCGTCCCACCACCGTGCAGAGCCTGCCGCCCCACCACCGTGCAGAGCCTGCCGCCCCACCACCGTGCGGAGCTGCCGCCCCACCACCGTGCAGAGCCTGCCGCCCCACCACCGTGCAGAGCCTGCCGCCCCACCACCGTGCGGAGCTGCCGCCCCACCACCGTGCGGAGCTGCCGCCCCAACACCGTGTGGAGCTGCCACCCCACCACCGTGCGGAGCTGCCGCCCAATCTACACCCCACCTACTGTCTCCTCCCCATAATCCTATAGAATGTAAGCCCGCAAGGGCAGGGCCCTCTTCCCTCTGTACTAGTCTGTCTATTGTAACTTGTATATGTATTCTGTATGTAACCCCTTCTCATGTACAGCACCATGGAATCAATGCTGCTCTATAAATAAATAAATAAATAATAATAATAATAATAAATAATAATAATTGACAAGTGTTTTCGCCCTATGATCCAGTTCTGTGCAGGATCTGCTGTTACAGACACTCCATCTGCCGTTCATTCTTTCTATGTGTGTTATGTCCCATTGACCTGTCACATTACTGATTCTGTTGTATATAATCGCATATGTGACGCCCTGGGCAAGCCAGGGGTCACAGGTCATTACACCACCACACCCTACATCCCAGTTAGGAACACCAAAGCTACTAAAATCCTTGTTGCCTTCCTCCAGAGGCTGATGATTCACACCAGGGGGTGGGCCAGGCGGTTGGCTCCGCCCACCGAGGAGTTCGCAGCTCTGGAGGCAGGAAGTACCAGGCAGATTAGCCCAGGCAGGGCTCGAGTAAAGTTAGAGTTTGGAGGGAGAAGTGAAAAGAAGAGAGTCAGCTCAGGGGGAGCTTGAGTGAGGAGCTAAGTGGAGGAGTAAACAGGTAGTGAAGTGAAGGAAGTAAAGTGGTAAAGGAGGAAAGCAAGAGTGGTGACGGGAAAGAAAGAGAGTGGAAAGCCTGAAGTTGGTCCAGCTGTGTGCAGGACCGGGTCAGCAAGGTCAGCAACGACGGTGACTGTCCAGAGGGGTGGCTGTTCGGGAGTTCCTGGAAGGACCGCGGACGGGTAGTGACCTGGTGGTCTGGAGCAGCGTGCAAAGGACAGTCAGCACCAGGGCAGGGGCCTCTCGAACCCCGGCAAGGCTAGGAGTCGCCATAATTTGCCGAATCCGTCAGTGAAGGGGACGTCGATCCCCCAACAACCAAGTCCCGATTGAAGGCAACAGTCCAACCATTAAGGAGGAACACCGCCACCGCCAAGGCACCAGTTCCTCAGGGCCAGCGTCTGCGGGCAAAGTAGAGCTCCTCCGGCCCAGCTTGAAGCCGGGGAGCGGGTTACCGGTGGGGACCCATCGCTACCAACTTAGAAACATCAGGTGCAGGTCAGAGGGACATCACCGTCACCTACTGGGAGAGCAAGTGCAGCCGTCTGTGGGAACCGTCTTTCAAGCCGTGTGGTTTACCGTAAAACTGTGTCAACGTCTCAGGCTGAGTGAGTACCACAGTGCCGCAAGGCACAGCGCTGCCCCCGCGTCCCTGCGCCCACCAGGCCCTTCATCTCCCATCTCATCACCGGGCCCCGGGATCACCAACCCCTACCCACGGAGGGGCAACGCAACACCTGGCTGCTCCGCATCACCATCCCCGGGGTCCCCATATTGAGCAGCGGTGGTGAAATCACCACAACCGTGGGTGGCGTCACGGACAATAAACTATCCCCACACCCAACACCCCCCTTTCACTCACGGGCGAGGAGTGCCGCTCGAGAACCCCCGGGATCCGGCCCACAGCTCGAGCCACCACTGAGCAGCAACCGCCGGACCCGAGCAGAAGGGGTGAGCGTAGTGTGCTGACACCCTCCTCCCCGCCCGCGACAACTTGGCGTCACGAACAGGATCTTACCGCTCTGCCGTTTGGAAGAGGTGCGCCTTGTTACCGCCGGAGGTATCCGGCTGAAAAATTTTAGAAGTCGCCATCTTTGGCGCGAAAAGTTCCCGCTCGAGCGTCTTCTCAAGTAGTAGAGGCGCGAAGGCCAAAAACTCCGCCCCAATAGGGGAGTGGCCGGAAAGAGCTAAGGGGGACGCGATGGCGGCTGGCTGCATGTAGCTGCAGCTATAAAAGCAGGAACGCCAGGACTCTGCAGACATACCGTTCCTGGAAGAAAAAGTCACCATGTGGATGCCGTCCCGCGACACCGTAGCCCCCGCGCCTGGAACCGCGGCGTGGGTGGAAATCCGGACCGCGCAGCTCTACCAACGGCTGCAGGTCAGGATGCAGCTCCTCATGGAGGAGTGGGAGACCGACATGGCGGACGTTATAGCCACCGTGCGGAGACGCGAGGAGGAAGCGGAGAAAGGGAAAGTGAGTGACCCACGCCCCGATGCCCTGGAAGGGCCGGTCATCGCGACTGCGGGACCCGGTCCAAGCCCTCTCCCCCCGTTGCCTTCCTCGCCACCCGTCCCGGAGGCCGTGACCCCGCCATTAGGCCTGCTACCACCGCAACCGGTAGCAATACCCAGATTCCCCGCCCAGGCGGGCCAACCTGTAGCCGGAGCCCGTAGTAGACCGGAGGTGTTGCCGTTGAAGATTTCGAAGGCTGAACCGGAGGCATCCCCTGAGAAGTCCCCCGAGCCGGAGCCGATGACCCGCTCCGAGCCGAAGGCCCAGCAGCGGAAAGCCCCTATGCCCATCCCCCACACCTCGGCTGAGGTAGCGCCGGGTTGTTGCTGTAAGGCAGCGCCCAAGGCCAAGACACCGCGGGACACGCCGCCCAGATTCCTGACAGTGGGCAACGTCCAGAATGTCCCGCGGGGCCCGACCCGTGCGCCGGAGCTCACAGCAGCGCCGTATTGGGATAGGGAGCCGGTACCGCTGGGCCTGGAGATCGGAGAGAGGGAGAGGAAGAAGGCCGAGCTGGTGGCCCGAGCTATCCGGGAGAAGGAGAATCTCCGCCAGGCCACGTTCCGTGTCCGGGGCCCGCTGTACGAGGGGCAGGTGAGGCGGTTTGATGTCCGCCGGGGCTACGGGTTTATCTATGAACCGGGCCTGGAGGCCGTAGTGTTTGTAGCCCGGCGGGATGTGAATGCCCACCTGCCTGAGGAGCATCCCGGCCGCAACCTAATGCCGGGAGACATTGTTCAGTACACCCGACACTGCGGAGAGAGGGGGTGGTTCGCCCTGGATGTGAAACTGCGGGGCAGCCAGGAGAGCAGGGTGAGTCCTGCACCCCCTCCCTCGGATGAAGCTGAAGGCCTGGAGTAGGGCAGCGGAGCGCCGTTGTCCAGTCCCGGTTGGGACCACCATTGTGTTTGAAAGTTGAAAAAGTTTACAGAAAATGATAAGAAAGATGATTACCGAACAGTAACCTGATTGTCAAAAAGTGATTTGCAACCGGCTGGAGCCGGCACCGTTGTCCCTGTGGGGACCGTTTAAAAAGTTATTTTGCATGGGAACTATCCATGGACAAGCCCGTGAACTTGCAGGGCAACCACAAACGTTAGTGGCTTGTAAATAAGTTGTTTGCCGTTGCCGTTTCCGCAATGCCGCCTCCGGAGAGGCAGGTTGGAGGGAGGGCCCTCAGCAGAGCAGGCTGGGGCCCAGCCACCAAAGGAACCGGTGGCTACCCTCTGGAGGGGAAGGACAGATCCCGCTCGGGTACCGTGTGCTGGACTGTGGGTCAAGGGGTGCTGCCTGGGTTTTAGGGGCAGCATCAGGGCCAGGTTGCTTGGGTGGGAGAGAGCGGAAACCGTAACCGTAAACCGTTTGAAACGTTTAAGTAAAAGTGCCTCCCGTTATGGGAAGATTCATTAAAAATGTAAATATGTTACCGTTTTACCATGTTATACCTTTTTATGCATTTGCAGAAAAATAAAACCGGTGTTGGACGGGCAGCCCGCGGACGGTCTGCATTTTGCTAAGGGGGAATGTGACGCCCTGGGCAAGCCAGGGGTCACAGGTCATTACACCACCACACCCTACATCCCAATTAGGAACACCAAAGCTAACCAGAAATCCTTGTTGCCTTCCTCCAGAGGCTGATGTTCACACCAGGGGGTGGGCCAGGCGGTTGGCTCCGCCCACCGAGGAGTTCGCAGCTCTGGAGGCAGGAAGTACCAGGCAGATTAGCCCAGGCAGGGCTCGAGTAAAGTTAGAGTTTGGAGGGAGAAATGAAAAGAAGAGAGTCAGCTCAGGGGGAGCTTGAGTGAGGAGCTAAGTGGAGGAGTAAACAGGTAGTGAAGTGAAGGAAGTAAAGTGGTAAAGGAGGAAAGCAAGAGTGGTGACGGGAAAGAAAGAGAGTGGAAAGCCTGAAGTTGGTCCAGCTGTGTGCAGGACCGGGTCAGCAAGGTCAGCAACGACGGTGACTGTCCAGAGGGGTGGCTGTTCGGGAGTTCCTGGAAGGACCGCGGACGGGTAGTGACCCGGTGGTCTGGAGCAGCGTGCAAAGGACAGTCAGCACCAGGGCAGGGGCCTCTCGGACCCCGGCAAGGCTAGGAGTCGCCATAATTTGCCGAATCCGTCAGTGAAGGGGACGTCGATCCCCCAACAACCAAGTCCCGATTGAAGGCAACAGTCCAACCATTAAGGAGGAACACCGCCACCGCCAAGGCACCAGTTCCTCAGGGCCAGCGTCTGCGGGCAAAGTAGAGCTCCTCCGGCCCAGCTTGAAGCCAGGGAGCGGGTTACCGGTGGGGACCCATCGCTACCAACTTAGAAACATCAGGTGCAGGTCAGAGGGACATCACCGTCACCTACTGGGAGAGCAAGTGCAGCCTTGGACCTGGACCTGGAGATGAAGCACCCACGGGGCAAGGGGTTAAAATGCTCATTGCCGGGCCGGTGATGTTGGGTCAGGGATGTCACGGGTGGCCCTGCCCGGCTTCGTAGCCGTGAGTTGTACAATAAAAGGGATGAATGGAGAATGGGATGATGGTCGGATGATGGGAGTAGTAGTTGTCTCGTGATGCCACCTGCGGCATACAGCCAGGGATTATCCGCCGCTGCAATTGCTGTCCTCTGGGGCGGATGGTGTCACAGCTAGTATAATTCAGCTTCCCGCAGGTGAAGCTATGCCCCAGGGAGGATGATGGGGGGTGATAGCTGTGGCCATTGGCGCCAGAGCACTGAGCGACAGCGATGGCAATGAAGGGTTGACTCAGTAGTTGCGGATCAAGGTTTTTACTCACTGTCCAATTGTCACCCTTAGAGTGACGGTCTCTGCCGTGATGGGCCTCAAGTGATCCCGGATAATTTGGAAGTCACGGCTGGTGTTCCCACTATGTGTCCTTTCTGGTCGGGGTCCCTCCAATCCTGTGAATGGAATGTGGAATGGGCCACGGGTGTTTCCTGCACTCTCCGCAGACCCTGGAATCCCTGGTGGCTGTGGAGAACCCGGGCTGAGCTGCCTGCTCCAAGCCTTGTGTCTTGTAGTGCTCCCAGAAGTGTGAAGGTAGAGAGAAAATGCCTGGACTGAAGTCCCGACTGTGCTTCCCAGCCCAAGCTGTGCCCGTGGCTTACTATGTGTGTAGATGCTGCTTCCTTTTCCCCCAAGTGGTGCCCGCCCCCCAGGTGGTTGTCCTACTGACCGGAAAAGTCCCATGCCTCATGATGGCCACCCCCCCTGTCTACCCTAGGCCAATCCCAGTGGGAAAGCACCTAAATGTGTGGTTGTGAATGTGAGAAACACCAGCGATTAACCTCTTCCTTACCCGGGATGAGTACTGCATGTTAAGTGAGATGCAGTTGTGGCGCCCTGGACAAGCCAGGGGCCACAGAGCACAACACCCACACACCCCACACTCCCGGTCAGCCACACCGAAGTCAGACACAAAACCCTTGTTGCCTTCCTCCAGGGGCTGATGTCCACACCAGGGGGTGGGCCAGGCGGTTGGCCCCGCCCACCGAGGAGTTCACAGTCCTGGAGGCGGGAAAAGCAGACAGATTAGTTTTGGAGGTGAAAGTGGAAGGAAGGAAAGTAGTAGTGGAGCAACTAACTGACAGCGTCCGGGTGTGTGGCCCGGGCGGTACAGCAAGGTTGGCAGACGGTGGTGACCGTCTGCAGGAGTGGCCTATCGGAGTCTACCGTAAGGACCGTGGACGGGCGGTGGCCCGGCGGTACCGGACCGGTACACGAAGAGAAGTCAGCACCATCTGGCAGGGGCTTACGGACCCTGGCAAGGCTAGGAGTCGCCGTGAATTTGCCGAATTCGTTAGTGAAGGGAACCTCCTGGGTTTCCCAGCAGCCAAGTCCCAACAGAAGGCAACAGTCCAACCAGGAGAGGGAAACACCGCCACCGCCAAGGCAACCGTTTCCCAGGGCCAGAGCCTGCGGGCAAAAGGGGCTCCTCCAGCCCATATCCAAGCTTGGGAGCGGGTTACCGGTGGGAACCCATTGGAACCATCTACCGTACATAGGTGCAGGGAAAGGCAGTCACCATCAACCTGCCGGGAGAAACAACACCGCAGCCGTCTGTGGGACCCGTCCATCCAGCTGTGTGTTTTACCGAGAACTGTGTCCTCATCATTGGCTGAGTGAGTACCACCGTGCCGTGCGGCACAGCGCTGCCCCCGCGACCCTGCACCTCACCAGGCCCTGTAACCCGCCTGTCATCCATCCTTACCCCCATCACCGGGCCCTGGGACAACCAACCCCCTACCCACGAAGGGGAGAACTAACAACAAGGCTGCTCCCTCTCACCGCTCCCGGGATCCCAGCGGTGGTGTCACCAGTATCACCACAACCGTGGGTGGCGTCACGGACAATAATCAAATCCCCACAATCAAAAACCCCACCCTTTTCACTCACGGGCGAGGAGCGCCGCTCGAGTTCCCGGGATCCGGCCCACCGCTCGAGCCACCACCGAGCAGCAGAGGCAACAGCAGCCAGACCCGAGCAGTGGGAGAGCGCAGCGTCCCCTCCTCCGCCCGCGACACAGTACCCTGTGGCAACTGAAGCTTCAGGGGCGCCATAGAAGCAAGCCATCGGGTCTATTGTAATGCCCTCACTGCCATGACAGGGATCGACAGATAGAGCTCTCTCTTTATGATTCATCTACTTGACGTTGTGGGCATCTACAGGGTTACACAGTGGGGAGCGATGGGGATCGGTGTTCTCACCAGTTTGAGCAGGAGCCCGCCTTAGTATATCAGCTCATCACATGAGTACAGACCCAATACCAGCTTCATCAACATAACTGGTATGTCCGCCAGGAGCAAACAGATCATTCGTTCAACTGATGCAGCCGCAAAGGGGCCCAAGATGTAAGGGGCCCATATCTATCTCCAAAACAGGTAGAATTGTGCATTATGAGGAGCTCTTGGGCTATGAAAGGCCCACGTATTGTTCTAGCTCAGGGGCCCTTTTCTATCTGTGTTTGCCAGTGATGGCCACCATGGAGGGTTCATTTACAAACACTCATGATGGATATATCTGTCAGGAGTTAATGAGGACAGGTTGAGATGGGGGAGGGATAAACACTTTTTCCCGCATAGATCTGAACTGTTCTCTTCTATAATTACACGTCTGTATGTCTTGAGTAGTCTTGAATACTGATGCCACATGTGATCCTGTGTAATCCTTCCAGTTTAATGTTCTCCACATGTGACGAGGCTTACAGTATTGAAGGAGTCACATTAGGTAAACACAAGATTTTTTTTTTTTCCTGACAAGGAAGATTTTGGATCCTTACTATTGTGGACACAATTTCTCTTTTACACGATTGGATTTGGATGTTGGATGAAGATCTTGAACATTCCTTGGTAAGTTGATCCATCTTCTTACTAATGTCGGCGATTGACATCAAGAGGAGTAGGAACAGAGATGTCCTTCTACCCCGTCCATCACTGGCTTATCATAGGCACAATGTTGGGGTCTGCCCTGAACACAGATTTGTCCTCTCCGCTCCCTCTTTACTTCTTTATACTCTTCTTTAAGGGTTTTCACCTCAGGCGCTTAATGGCACCTACCAGACTGGGAGAAAAAAAGCAAGGACTGATAGATTGGAAATACGCTCATCTTTCCCCGCTCAGGTAGCAGGACCTTTCTTCCAGGTTTTCCAGACCAACCAGTATAGATTAGCGGTCAAGGACCTTGGAATCTCCAGCTATTGAGAAGCTGCAAACTTCCATATGAGTTATAAGCCACCAGGAACGCTGGATGTCGTAGTGTCCTAACAACTGAGGGGCCGAAGGTTGTTCACCCTGGTCTAGAAGATTGTAGGACACATGTTTTAGCCATTTGGGCAAGTGTTCACTGTCAGACCTGAGATAGCTTTTTATATCAACACTATCTTGAAAAATCTCCAGATCCAAAAAAATGAACATTTAATTGTGAGACTATAAAGGTAAATTGAAGCCCCCAGAATTATTGTTAAGCGAATGAACAAAAATGTACATCATTTATTAGCCCCCAGTCACTTTCTACCTCAGAAAAGAAGCTCCACATTAATGTGTATGTTCCCACAGCTCAGGAGCTTCTTCAGGTGTAATAAAACCATCTCGATGGGTGCACCTTGTCACGGGGGAATTCATTTTATACTTTTTGATCAAACAGTGTAATCCAAGTCCCCAATGTTATCTACATCTACATGTACTACTACTATTCCCCTTTTTACTGACTATAGTGTATAAGCTCAATTTGTGATTTTCTCTTGGGTTTTGTCAGTGAAATAGCCACAGTGTCAACCTTAGGGGTACTTTGCACACTACGACATCGCAGGGGCAATGTCGGTGGGGTCAAATCGAAAGTGACGCACATCCGGCGTTGCTGTCGATATTGTAGTGTGTAAATCGTTTTTGGTCGATTAACGAGCGCAAAAGTGTCGAAATCGTATCATCGGTGCAGCGTCGGTCATTTCCATATTTCGGAAGGACCGATGTTACGATGTTGTTCCTCGTTCCTGCGGCTGCACACATCGCTGTGTGTGAAGCCGCAGGAGCAAGGAACATCTCCTACCTGAGTCCCGCCGCCAATGCGGAAGGAAGGAGGTGGGCGGGATGTTTACGTCCCGCTCATCTCCGCCCCTCCTCTTCTATTGGCCGCCTGCCATGTGACGTCGCTGTGATGCCACACGACCCGCCCCTGTAGGAAGGAGGCGGTTCGCCGACCAGAGCGACGTCGCAAGGCAGGTAAATACATGTGAAGCTGCCGTAGCGATAATGTTCGGCAGCTATAACACAATATCGCATGTGCGACGGGGGCGGGGACTATCGCGCTCGGCATCGCAAGCATCGGCTTGCGATGTCGTAGTGTGCAAAGTACCCCTTACTATTGCACGTAGATCTACTTATGCTGCAGCTCTTTTTTTGGTTTATCTTAGGTGATATACCTGCTGGAACGCAGTTGTCACCTCCAATATGTGGGACGCACGACCTAAACCATCATGAAACGCAGAAATATACAAACACAGAAATATACATAAGGCTGATCTAAAATATGGTGTCTAGAACTACAGGGCACGTGGTTATATCAGGAGAGCTATACAACATTTCTAATTGAAAGAATTTGCTATTATTATTATTATTATTATTATTACACCTACTACATAATGGGATAGGATCTTGGAGATGGGAATACCCCTTCAAATTATGCACAGTCACACCGCAAAGGATAACTGACTGTGAGGAACAGATGCCTTAAGTTCCTATCTGGACGTATAACATTTGTATAATTCAATATAATGTTTATATATAAGGCTCTTGCACATTTTTAGCATGGTCATTTAGAGACATTAATTTGAGTATTTAACTCTTGTATCAATTAATCTTTCTTCATGGACTCTTGTATTCGCGATTTTTGTATCAGTGACTCTGATATCGAGAATTCTTGTATCAGTGACTCTTCTATCAGTGACTCCCGTATTAGTGACTTGTATTGGTGACTCTTGTGTGTCGATGACTCTTGTATCAGTGACTCTGCTATCAGTGACTCCCGTATCGGTGACTGCTATATCGATGACTCTTGTATCAGTGACTCCCATATTAGTGACTTGTATTGGTGACTCCTGTATCAGTAGCTCTTGCATCAGTGGCTCTTGTATCAGTGACTCTTGTATCGGTGACTCCTCTATTAGTAACTCCCGATCTGGGACTCTTGTATTGGTGACTGCTAGATCGGTGACTCATGTGTGCGGCCCTCGTGCCAGTAGCCACCGCTGCTTGGGTCCGGGCCTTCGGGGCGGTGGCTCGAGGGTCTCCGGACCCGGGGGTCTCGCAGACACGCTGAATAAATGGGGGGACGTAAATGTACGGGCTAGTCCGTATTAAGTTCGTGACACCACCCACGGTGTGTGGTGAGTTGGGACACCACCGCTGCTGTGATGGGGCACCCGGGGGAGGTGTAGCGGCAACAAGTTGTTAACCCCTCCGTGGGCAGGGATGGTGGCCCCGGAGCCCAGTGGCAGTAGTGCAGGGTGTAGCGACGGCAGAGGAATGCGTGTTTACTCACAGTTAATAATTCACACAAGTCTCTAGTAAACCAAGGTGATGGTGGCCGGTGCCGCGGCCGGTTGCATTCAGGTCCCCCACCCGGCTGGTGGTCTCTATCCTTTTCCTCTGCACTGTTTTTGTGTAACAATGACTTCCTAGTCTGAAACGTAGGAGTCCGCTCCCGGCTGGATGTGGCCTGAGGAGCTGTGCCCGCAGACGCTGGCCCGTGGGATCTATGGGCCCTGGCAGTGACCTCTTATCCTTATCAGTGGGCTGTTGTCTTCTATGAGGGACTTTGGGTGGGACAGAACCTCGAGTCCTGGCCTCAATCGGTTAATTAACCAGTCCACTTGTTTCTGGTCCTGGCTTCAGGGTCCGAGTACCCCCCTTGTGCTCCGGTTTCCAGGTCGGTTCCCCGTGTCGGTACCGGCGGGCTACAACCCTGTCCCGGTCCACCTCAGTTCCACCGAGCCGTCTTCCCGCATCCTACTGACGGAGACCACCGTCTGCCACCTAGCCAGAGGCATCAGGGCTCCTACCCTGGTACCGTTCAACTTGAACTCCTCTGCTGGAGCTATACCTAGCTCCAGCTCACCTCCTCTCAACTTGAACTACAAACTGTTCTGCTTGTTTTCCCGCCATGGGCTGTCTAAACCCCTAGGTGGGCGTGTCCCAACCACCTGGTCCCGCCCACTGGTGTGTCTATCTTTCCCTAAGGGGGATGACTAGGGTTTCAGGTCGGCTGTGTGTTGCCTAATGAGGGAAGGTGTTATGTGGGGGCCTAACTGTGACTACCTGGTTTTGCCAGGGCGTCACATTTGTATCAGTGACACCCATATCAGTGACTTCCGTATCAGTGACTCTTGTATCCATGACTCCTCTATCAGTAACTCCTGCATCAGAGACTCTTGTAATGGTAACTCCTGTATCGGTAACTCCTGTATCGGTGACTCTTGTATCAGTGACTCCCGTATCAGTGACTTCCGTATCCGTGACACTTGTACTAGTGACTCCTGTATCGGTAGCTCTTGGATCAGTGGCTCTTGTATCAGTGACTCTTGTATCGGTGACTCCTCTATCAGTAACTCCTGCATCAGTGACTCTTGTATCGGTGACTCCTCTATCAGTAACTCCTGCATCAGTGACTCTTGTAATGGTAACTCCTGTATCGGTAACTCCTGTATCGGTAACTCATGTATCGGTGAATCTTTTATCAGTGACTTCTGTATCCGTGACTCTTGTACTGGTGACTCCTGTATCGGTAGCTCTTACATCAGTGGCTCTTGTATCAGTGACTCTTGTATCGGTGACTCCTCTATCAGTAACTCCTGCATTGGTGACTCTTGTATCGGTGATTCTTGTATCGGTAACTCTTGTATTGCTGATTCTCATATCAGTGAGTCTTTGACTCTTGTATCATGGACTCTTATGTCTGTGACTCTGATATCGGTAATTCTTGTATTGGTGACTTGTGTATTGGTGACTCGTATATCGGTAACTTGTATCGGTGACTCTTTTATTGGTGACTGTCAAATCAGTGACTCTCTTATCTTTGACTCTTCTATTGGGGACTCTTATGTCTGTAAATCCTGTAAATCTTATATCGGTGATTGTTGTGTCAGTGGCTCTTATGTCGGTGAGCGCTTATGTCAGTGGCTCTTGTATCTGTGACTCCTGTATTGATGACTCTTGCATCTGTGACTCAAGCATCGATGACTCCTGCATTGTATCGTGGACTCTTATGTCTGTGACTTTAAAATCGGTTATTCTTGTATCAGTGACTCTTGTGTCGGTGGCTCTTATGTTGGTGACTCTCGTATCAGTGACCCTTGTATCGTGGACTATTATGTCTGTGACTCTTACAGTGCCTTGCGAACGAATTCAGCTCCCTTGAATGTTTCATCCTTTTCCCACATTTCAGGCTTCAAAGATAAAGATAAAATGTGAATGTTCTGGTGAAGAATCAACAACAAGTGACACAATTGTGAAGTGGAATGAAATTCATTGCTTATTTTAAACTTTTTTAAAAAATAAATAACTGAATATTGGGGCGTGCAATATTAGTCATCCCCTGTAAGTGAATACTTTGTAGCGCCCCCTTTTGCTGCGATTACAGCTGCAGTCTCTTGGGGTATGTGTCTATTAGTTTTGCACATGGAGAGGCTGAAATTCTCGCCCGTTCTTCCTTTGTAAACAGCTGAAGCTGAGTGAGGTTGGATGGAGGCGTTTGTGAACAGCAGTTTTCTGCTCTTTCCACAGATTCTCGATTGGGTTCAGGTCTGGACTGTGACTTGGCCATTCTAACACCTGGATACGGTTATTTGTGAACCATTCCATTGTAGATTTTGCTTTATGTTTGGGATCATTGTCTTGTTGAAAGACAAATCTTCGTCCCAGTCTCAGGTCTTCTGCAGACTTGAACAGGTTTTCTTCAAGAATGGTCCTGTGTTTAGCTCCATCCATCTTCCCATCAATTTTAACTATCTTCCCTGTCCCTGCTGAAGAAAAGCAGGCCCAAACCATGATGCTGCCATGTTTGACAGTGGGGATGGTGTGTTCAGGGTGATGAGCTGTGTTGCTTTAACACCAAACATATCGTTTGGCATTGTGGCCAAATACAGTAGTTCAATTTTGGTTTCATTTGAGCAGAGCACCTTCCTCCACATGTTTGGGGTCTCCAGGTGGCTTGTGGCAAACTTTAACCAAAACATTTTATGGATATCTTTGAGAAATGGCTTTCTCCTTGCCACTCTTCCATAAAGGCCAGATTTGTGCAGTGTACGACTGATTGTTGTGCTATGGACAGACTCTCCCACCTCAGCTGTAGATCTCTGCAGCTCATCCAGAGTGATCATGGGCCTCTTGGCTGCATCTCTGATCAGTCTTCTCCTTGTGTGAGATGATAGTTTGGATGGACGGCCGGGTCTTGGTAGATTTGCAGTGGTATGATACTCCTTCCATTTCAATATGATCGCTTGCACAGGGCTCCTTGGGATGTTTCAAGTTTTGGAAATCTTTTTGTAACCAAATCCGGCTTTAAACTTCTCTACAACAGTATCATGGACCTGCCTGTTGTGTTCCTTGGTCTTCATGATGCTCTCTGCGCTTTACACAGAACACTGAGACTATCACAGAGCAGGGGCATTATACGGAGACTTGATTACACACAGGGGCTTATATTTATCATTATCAGTCATTTAGGACAACATTGGATCATTCAGAGATCCTCAATCAACTTCTGGAGGGAGTTTGCTGCACTGAAAGTAAAGGGGATGAATAATATTGCACGCCCCAATTTTCAGTTATTTTTTTTTTTTTAATTTAAAATAAGCAATACATTTCGTTCACCCTCACAATTGTGTCCACTTGCTGTTGATTCTTCATAGAATCATAGAATATTAGAGTTGGAAGGGACCTCCTGGGTCATCTTGCTCAAACCAGGATTCACTAAATCATCCCAGACAGATGTCCGTCCAACCTCTTTTTAAAGACTTCCATTGAAGGAGAACTCTCCACCTCTCGTGGCCGCCTGTTCCACTCGTCGGTCACCCTCACTGTCAAAAAGTTTTTTCTAATATCTAATCCCCATCAGTTCATCCCATTGCTTCTAGTCTTTCCTTGCGAAAATGAGAATAAAACTGCTCCCTCTACAGTGTGACCGCCTGTAAGATATTTGTAGACAGCTTTTAAGTCTCCTCTCAGTCTTCTCTTTTGCAGCTAAACAATCCTAAATCCTGTAACCGTTCCTCATAGGACATGGTTTGCAGACCAGCCACCATTCTGGTCACTCTTCTCTGAACTTGCTCCAGTTTGTTGATGTATTTTTTAAAATGTGGTCCCCAGAACTGGACCCAATATTCCAGATGAGGTCTTCTGAGCAAAGAGGAGTAAAGGGGGATAATGACTTCACGTGATCTAGACTGTATGCTTCTGTTAATACATCCTAGAATGGTGTTTGCCTTTTTTGCTGCTGCATCACATTGTTGACTCATGTTCAGTCTGTGATCTATTAGTATACCTAAGTCTTTTTCACACATGCTGTTGGATAGTTCTATTCCTCCCATGCTGTATATGCATATATATTATTCTTGCCAAGATGTATGACTTTGCATTTCTCCCTGTAAAAAAATATTCTATTAGTTGCTGCCCACTGTTCCAGCTTGTTTACATCTTGTTGAATCCTCTCTCTCTCTTCATCAGCAAATTTAATCAGTTTAACCTTAATACCTTCAACTAAATCATTGATAAAGATGTTGAACAACACGAGGCCCGGGACAGAGCCCTGTGGTACCCCACTTGAGACAGTCTTCCATCTGGATGTGCAGCCATTTATGACCACTCTTTGACTCCGATCACCAAGCCAGTTACGAATCCATCTAACAGTTGCCTTGTCCATTCCACACTTGGTCATTTTTTCAATAAGGATTGTATGAGATACTTTGTCAAATGCTTTACTGAAGTCCAGATATACTATATCTACTGCATTTCCCTGATCCACCCAGTCAGTAATTTTGTCATAGAAGGAAATTAAGTTAGTCTGACATGACTTATTAGTTACAAACCCATACTGGCTCTGGTTAAATCACTTCATTCTCATTCAGGTACTTGCATAAATGTTGTTTAATAATTTGTTCAAAGATCTTTCCTGGTATAGAAGTCAGGCTCACAGGCCTGTAGTTCCATGGGTCCACCTTCTTCCCCTTTTTGAAGATAGGACAACATTTGCTCTTCTCCAGTCTTCTGGAACTTCTCCTGTTCTCCAAGAATTTTCAAAAATTATGAAGAGTGGTTCTAATATTTCCTCTGCTATCTCCTTCAGTACTCTGGGGTGAAATTCATCTGGACCTGTAGACTTGAAGTCATTAATGTTAGCTAAGTATTCCCTCCCTATCTCTTTGTATATTTATGGCCTGGATTCTTGCAATCCTACAATAGAATGGTGAAGATCAGTTGATTTTACTTTTACTTTTTCAGAGAAAACAGATGCAAAATAACAATTTAAAAGTTTGGCTTTCTCAGAATCATTTTTTACAACTTCACCATTTTCATCTTGTAAAATTCTTATAACATCTTTGACTTTTCTTTTATTTTTGACATAACTCCAAAATCCTTTTTTATTGCTTTTGATATCTCTTGCTGCCTTATTTCATTATCAGCTTTGGCTAATCTGATGCATGCCCTGCAGGTTTTGCAGACGGTGTTAAATTCTTCTTTGTGATAAATCTGTTTTTACTGAATTTTTTCATCAAAATATGATTACATAAAGAAAGCAACAAAGAGTATGAATAAAAAACTGAATAATACATTAGCCACATCCTCCTTATATTATCGACCCAATAACTGAATATGCCGGTCGCAACGGTTTATCTCGATATCACATCGCAAAACCACATATTACTTAAGGGAAGCCTCAAGGTTGGTTTGATATTTTCCAACCTAACCTGAATCTCCTCAAGATATGGCTAACTAGACTTCAAACAACAAAGAAAAATAAGTATTCCAAGAGTATTAAAAACAGAAGAAAAGAGGGGGGGAGAAGGACAGAGGAAAATAAGATACCAAGAGGGATTGGACAAAGGGTTGGAGGGGAAGGTAAGGAGAGTGTGTGGGTATGTGCTGTTACCGAAACAAGGCTTGGAAGTCCGAGGACTCCTTGAACAACACCCAGGGTTGCCAGACCTTAATACATTTTTCGTTACTTCCCATCACCATTGCTGAAAGTTCTTCCATGTGACAAATATGTGACAGCTCCGTCTGCCATTCCCCGACAGTGGGGGGCCTCTATGTGCGGCTCTCCAGTGCCTAGGAATGACCGCTCGGGCTGCTATTAAGCAAAATCGTAGAAGGCTCCTCTTTTGCTTCCTTACCGAGCCGGGTAGAATTGAGAGAAGTGCTATTTTAATTGAGGGGGTGATGTTCTCACCAGACATTTGATTATACACTTGAAACACCTGAGACCAGAAGTTTGACAATTTCTGACATGCCCACCAAATATGAGACAGCGTGCCTTTGTCCATTCCGCATCGCCAACAGCATTCCGAGACTGATGGAAAGACTCTGTGTAATGTGGCAGGACACTGGTAGCATCTCGCTAACAGGTTGTAGCTCTTTTCCTGAGCACTACAAGCTACTGAAATTTTGCGAGAGAACAGGAAGGCCTTCCGCTTTTCCTCTTCCAAAAAACTGAGACCAAGTTCGGTTTCCCACATTCGGATATACCCAGGATCCTCTGAACCGCGGGCCTCGATAATCAAACGATATATGAGTGAGATC
Source organism: Anomaloglossus baeobatrachus (assembly GCF_048569485.1). Lineage (NCBI taxonomy): Eukaryota > Metazoa > Chordata > Amphibia > Anura > Aromobatidae > Anomaloglossus > Anomaloglossus baeobatrachus. The sequence continues at coordinate 9,207,902 of NC_134358.1, read as the reverse complement.
GAGTGTGTGGGCGGCAAAGACTGAAAAAATAAACGTTCAAACGGTGTGGATGTAGTCAGATCTGGGGGAAGTCCCCCCCTGAGCCATGACCGCACAAAAGAGTGTAGCTGCACATATTCAAACCAGTTCGAATGAAGGTCTGGGAATGTGGCCTGTATTTCTGCGAAAGGAGGCAGGTGTTTACCCTGTAAGATCTGCCCCAATCTGATGTCCAACCCCCTCTCCCATCCGAGAAACCTGTCTGCGTTGCATCCCGGAGGGAAGCCTGGATTATCAAACAGGGGAGCCAATGGGGTGGGACTACCCGAAAGGCTGCCCTTGCATTTTATGTCCTCCCAAGCTTCCAAAGTCGCCCTGAACAGAATCCCATTTGGGTCTATCTGTTTCTTTACCGCCTCCATGTCCTCTTTCTGAATCCATGGGAGTCCTCTAAGAGGGACCTGGGAAAAAGTTTGTTCCAACTCCACCCACTGTTTGGTCTCTTTGTGATATCGCCAATCAATCAAGCGGGCAACCAGGGAAGCTCTATGATAGGCCTATAAGTCCGGCAACCCAGCTCCTCCCCTCTGCTTAGATCGGACCAGTGTCTTGTAGCTAATCCGAGGCTTACCTCCTTTCCAAACAAAACGGATCAGTGCGGACCTCAGGGTCTTAAAGAAGGCCGAAGGAGGATTTATGGGGACTGTCTGAAAAATGTAAAGGAACCTCGGGAGGATGTCCATTTTAAAAGAATTTATCCGACCAAACCACGAGAGAGGTTTCCTATTATAGGTCTCCAGGTCTTTGAGAGTTTTATTTAAGAGGTTCTGGTAATTCAAAGAGTACAGCAGGCTTAACTTGGAAGGGACCGAAACTCCGAGATACTTGATTGATGTGTTTTGCCATCTTAAATTCTTCTTTAAATATGCCTCCCTCTTTCCATTTAATAAACATTTCTTTCTTCCTTTTTAGCATGTGTTTAAGTTCTGTGTTCATCCAACCTGATTTCCTTAAATGTTTCTTATTATTCCCTCTTTTAGGGATTGTTAACGATTGTTCTTTGAGAATCTCATTTTTCAAGATGTCCCATCCTTCCTGGACATTTCTGTCCTTAAGGACATACGGCCATTGAATCCCTGCTATCCTCTTTCTGAGTCCCTTACTATCTTACTTTCTGAAATCCAGCCTTGAAGTCTGAGTTTTCACCGGTCTTCCTCCTCTAGTTACCCAAAACTCTATGATAGCATGGTCACTGCTTCCCAGGGTCCCAGCCACCCTTATCTCTGTGGCGACATGGACTCTCATGGGTTAAAGTTTCTTAACATTCACCCAGACAGCATGATAGATTGCTTATAGACGGGGGAGAAGTCCCTCATTGTTTTTACAAGACTCTTGTTGACTCAATGTAATTGTGTTGGCCACTGAAAGCCAGACGTATTGTTCTCCAGACTTTTCCAGTAACCATTGTATTGTAGTTGTGTATTGATAATGTGATTACCTTAGTAGCCATTGTCGAGTCTGTGACTTGCAGACTCCATGTAGATATCTTCAGTCTTTCTATGCACATCATTTAAATGAACATTGTCCATGCAGCTTGAGATTTATCCAATGGGACAAGCAATCTTGTCCAACCAATCGATGAGGACGCAGTGTATCCAAGTGGAAGGCTGTGGCTATAAAAGGGATTTCTTTAAGCCACCAGGTTGTTGATGGATGCTGATGGATCCAGTCTAAGCTCTTTGGAGCTGACTAGAGGATCAGGATATCTTATGGCTTCAATCTAGGGACTCCGGTTCCGGTTGGAGACCATATCCACAGCCTAGGGATTTCGACTCCGGCTGCCAGGATTGTAACATCATACCAGGACTACCTAAGGAGGACACTCAGGTTGGGACAGTTCAGTCACCTGTTACAGACTTTGCAGACCTCAGCCAGCTTCCTAAATCTGGCATTATTCCTTTCTCGGTGGGTGCCCGCCAAAAGCGGGGTGCTGCTGGATTGGAGTAAATAGCCCTGGAACCTCTGAGGCATGGACATTCTAAATCCCTGGTGAGCCAGCGGAAGGGTGAGACTCTGTTGCCTGTTACATATTTGTGTTTTGCTGGTTATGTGTTATGTGCCGTTAATTGTTTGGGGATCCAATAAAGTCTAATTATTGTGGTTCCCTCACCCTGTGTTGTCTGAGTAGTGTTACGCCCACGGTTAAGGAGGCCGGCGTTCAGTTGGGATGAGCCCTGAGCCACGCTGTCTTTCTAAAGGCGGCGGGTTTTAGTGGACGAGAGCACCCACTGAGCCCCGTGTCTCCACAATCTCCTCAACCATTTCCTCCCTGTTTGTAAGGATTAGATCCAAGGTAGCAGATCCCCTTGTTTTCTCCTCTACCTTTTGGAAGATAAAGTTGTCAGCAACAGAGGATAAGAAATTGTTGGAACTGTTACTTCTGCCTGAGAGAGATTCCCAACAAATGTCTGGATAGTTGAAATCTCCCTTGATCACAACATCATATTTTTTTGAGAAGTTGGTCATCTGATGTATAAAGAGTTTATCCATATCCTCGGCTTGTTGAGGCGGCCTGTAGTACACGCCTGCAAAATGGTGTTCTTTCCCTTGCTTTCTCCTTGTATTCTTACCCAAACAACTTCCACAGAACTCCCAGGCAATTCAAGGGAGCTGAATACTTTTGCAAGGCACTGTATATTGGTAATTCTTGTATCAGTGACTCTTTTGTCGGTGGCTCTTATGTTGGTGATGTTTGTATCCTTGACTATAATATCGATGACTTTTATGTTGGTGCCTCTTGTATTGGTGACCCTTGTATTGTTGATTCTTGTATTTTTTATTCTTGTGACAGTGACTCTTGTATCGTGGACTCTTGCAGAGGAGACTTATCTATCAGTGACCCATGGGGACGTTTGGGTCAGTGGTTTCTATGTCAGTGATACATACTAAAGACTATTGTATTGGGAGTCTTGAATCAGTGACTCTTGTGTCTGTGACTCTTGTATAGGAGACTCATCTATCAGTGTTGGGGACTCTTTGGTTAGTGGTTGATACTTACACTAAGGACTATGGAATTGGAAGTCTTGAATTAGTGACTCATATCTGTGGCTCTTGAATCGGTGACTGTTGTATTAACGATTATTGTGTTGGGAAATCCTGAATTGATGACTCTAGTATTGGTAATTCTTGTATCGAGAACTCTTGTGTCAGTGGGTCTTGTGTCAGCAACACTTATACAAAGGACTTTTGTATCAGGAGTCTTGAATCAGTAGCTCTTGTATCAGTGACTCTTATATTGGGGTGTCTTGTATTGAGCACTCTTGAATTGGGGTTTCTTGTATCGGATATTCTTATACTGGGGATTCTTATATCAAGGACCTTTTTTTAGTAACTCTTTTTTTTTATAGTGGACTCTTGTATTGGTGGCTCTTGAATCAGGGACACATGTATCAGTGGTTCTTGTAACCGTGACTTTGGTGTTGGAGGCTTGTCTCTCGTTGGCACATCAAGTTGATTATCCACTGGTCAGAAAATGGTTAACCCTTTATAATGAGGGCTTTGTGAGATCATTGATTTTACCATTTATTGAGCACAGACCTGGAAATATTAACCAATTTTTCTCTCTGTTTCTAATCACAGGAGCCATGGAGCTGTCCACTATCCTCGCTTTTTCTCTTGTCCTTCTCCTCACTATCAGTATTTTCCTCTCCTGGTCCCGACAGCACAGACACAAGTCACTGCCTCCCGGACCGACCCCAATTCCTCTGCTGGGCACCCCCAAGTACATAACCTTTTTTCCAGTCAGCAGCAGCATTGAAGCGGTAAGTGCAGATATTGTGTGTCCTGTTGTTCATACATTATAGACAGAGAGAATCATTGATATGTATAATCTTGTTCAGGCTGCTCAGTGTGAGCTGTAGACCCCCGGGCGTTGCTCGAGATCTGACATGCACATGTCGCGGGCGGCGGGGCGCTGCGCTCGCTAATGCTCGGGTCCGGCACTGCTGCTGCTGCTGCTTGGTGGCTCGAGCGGTGGGCCGGATCCGGGGCCTCGAGCGGCGCTCCTCGCCTGTGAGTGAAAGGGGTGGTTTGGTTTGGGGATTTAGTCCGTGACGCCACCCACGGTTTGTGATGAGGTTGAGGGCACCACCGCTGCTCTGGACGGGGATCCCGGGAGCGATGACAGGGAGCAGCCGAGATGTTTCTCTCCCCTCCGTGGGTAGGGGGGTTTTGGTGGTCCCGGGGCCCGGTGATGGTGACTGTAAGGTGGATGGCGGGGTTTGGCGAGGTGCAGGGTCGCGGGGGCGGCAGCGCAGTGCCAGGCGGCATGGTGGTACTCACTCAGCCAATGACGTAGATGGAGTCTCTGGTAAAACAAACGGCTGGATGGACGGGTACCGCAGCCGGCTGCGATGGTCACTCCCGGTAGGTTGGCGGTGACTGTCTCTCCCTGCACCTGTGATGTGTTGTCGGCTCTGATGGCTTCCCACCGGTAACCCGCTCCCCAGCGGTGTATTTGCCAGAGGAGCCCCTTTTTGCCCGCAGGCTCTGGCCCTGGGAACTCTAGCTGTGGCGGTAGCTGTATTTCCCTTCACGGTTGAGCGGTTGCCTTCAGTCGGGTCTTTGCTGCTGGGAAACCCTGGAGGTTCCCGTCGCTGACAGATTTGACCGGTTTAACGGTCGGGGTCCGTAGGCCCTGCCGAATGGTGCTGGCTTCTCTTCGCTCCCCGGTTCGGTACCGGCGGGCCACCGCCCGTCCCCGGTCCTCACGGTTGTGCGTCAATCGGCCTCGCCTGCAGACGGTCACCACCGTCTGCCAACCTTGCTCTTGGGTGCCCGGGCCACGTACCCGGACACAGTCAGTCTGCTCTTGCTCCTCCACTACCACTTCTCGCTCCTCCACTTCCACTCTCCCTAACTCAACTCCCTTCCTTTCCCGCCTCCAGGACTGTGAACTCCTCGGTGGGTGGGGCCAACCACCTGGCCCCGCCCCACCTGGTGTGGACATCAGCCCCTGGAGGGAGGCAACAAGGATTTGTGTGTGTGACTGATGTGCCTAACCGGGGTGTGGGGTGTGTTGTTGCAGTACCTGTGACGTCCTGGCTTGTCCAGGGCGCCACACACAGGCATTAGATATACAGTATATTTTAGGCAGCTTTTGTTTTCCTAACTGTTGGGGTACAAAGGTTTCTCAGTGGGAGAGATATTGAGGCTGCAGCCAGGTCTGACTTTAACCAGAATATCTGAAATTCACTAGAATAATAGATGTCAGGCCACAGAACATGCCCTGGACCTACACACAGGAGAACCTGATAGAGGAGACAATTCTAGGAAGAAGTTGTTGTAGACACAGTGGGTTTTTACAGACCACTACCAATGGCTCTCATGAAGTACCTACTGGTGATGAACGAGCACTAAAATGCTCGGGTGCTCAGTACTCGAATTGAGCCGGTTGGACACTCAGACAGGCTCAACTCGAGCAACAATTATAATGAATGTCGAGCATTTTTCTGGATCACCATACCAGGAGGGCAAGGGAGGCCCTAAGTCACTGTAATGGATGGAAACAGCTCTGAAATGGAATGAGAACAGCACAGGGAAGACACCTGGACACATCTCTGACTCCCAGGTCGCTGTGACACGCCGCACCGGTGCCGTCGGGTGACTCGTTACCGGGCAGCGGTTCTGCTCCTGGGGTGCTGCGGTGGCATGGCCTGGCTCCGTGACCCCGGCAGTGTCGTTTAGGGAATAGGAAGGGGATGATGACAGTTTATTTGTGGCGCCACCTGTGGTATGCAGCAAGTTAGGTGCTGTCGCTGCGGGATGGGGCTCCCCGGGGCAGATGGTGATGCAGCTTAGATGGTATAGCTCTCCACAGGTAGAGCTGGGCCCCAGGGAGGATGGGTGGTAGTAGTCTATGATGGCGGGCACAGGCGAATAACGGAGCAATACAGGGATGCAGTCTCAAGGTGTTTACTCACTGTAGCAGGTTCCAGGGTAACATGATATGCCAGTGACCACCTTTGGAGTGCTGGAGTTTTACTGTCCTGGGCTCCAGCTGATCACGGGTAGTTCGGAGGTCGAGTCCTGTGCACCCTTCTTATGTGTACCTTCCCTGGCCGTCTTCATGCGCTTGCTTTGCCCTCCTGCCTCGCTCACTGAACCCTGTGCCAGTACCCGTGGACCCTGTCGGGTGGCGTGAAGCTCGATCACTTGGTCCTTTGGGGTCACCTTCCAGTAAATTGTTTTTGCGGTATAGATCAACAACCTCCATCTTTAGCGCACGCAGATGTAGTCAATCTGATCCTTATAAGCCCAATTTGGTGATGTCCATGTGTAGAGTCTGTGTTTGTGATTTTGCAAAAAGGTGTTCATGATGGACAGTTGACTTGTCGTACAAAAGTCAATAAATCTTCCTCCAGCCTCGTTTCATTCATCAAGTCCTAAGTTTCCAACAACGGTTCCATATTTGCCGTATCTGTCCATTTTAGCATTCAGGTCTCCCATGATAATGAGCAAGACTTATTTTGACGTTGTCGATTTCTTGTAGAATTTGATCATAGAACAGCTCAACGTCTTCCTCCTCGCCATCTGTTGGTGCGTAGACTTGTATAACTGTGACATGGATTGGCGCTCCTCGTAGTTATATCGAGACAAGTCTATCACTGACTGCATTGTACTTCCGGATAGTCCCGGACAATTTTCGGTTGAGAATAAAAGCGACACCATTTCTCCTTCGGTTATCATTGCTAGAAGAGCAGACCCAATGTCCAGATTGAGTCCATCTTAGTTCACTAATTCTGAGTAAGACATATATATATTATATATTATAACAGCTGAACCAGAAACAAACACTTTAGTACCCACTGTGTTTCCTATGTTTGCTTGAAGATTAAACTATGTCTTTGTTAAAACATTAAACTTAATACATCTAGTTATCAAACATTTTATAGTAGGACATATTATATATGTTCACAGTTCTGTTTATGTTGGAGGGCATAGCTTATTGCTAAAGTTCTTATAAGGAATAAATATTAAGGTATCCATATTGAATATACATAAGTGCTGACATAGTATGGTATATTTATCCATCTGGAAGCTTCTAGTGATTGCATCATGTGTAACTGTGCTCAACAAAATTTCCCTATATGGTCTGGACAGCTGATATATATATATATATATATATATATATATATATATATATATAACATGACACGAGGGAGGGGGTCTCTCACTCCTGCACGTCGCCAACTGACCCAGGATCCATGCAGCCCTCCACGAAGTAACATGCTGTCAGGCCTCCAGTATGAGCCCATTCAAGAACTCAAGAAAGATGAATGAAGATTTCTATTAATTAATATGGACTAATTGAATTTCTTTTACGAAAGAAAACAAGATTATTTTTCCTTTCTGTAACTGATTCTGGCAACCATTTTTAAATAGATGTAAAATACATTTTTTTTTTACATATTTTGAAGTCCAGTATTCATGCGTCTTATCGCGTATTTGAAGAAAAATATATTTAAGAGTATATTTTTAACAGTCTTATTTTGCATTATCTTTATCGTCTGTACATGTCCCCGCCTACTTGTAAAGTGGTACAGAAAATGTTGGCACTATATAAAGAAAATATAATATAATTTATTATTAGATACAGTGCCTACAAGTAGTATTCAACCCCCTGCAGATTTATAATATATACAGTGCCTACAAGTAGTCTTCAACCCCCTGCAGATTTAGCAGGTTTGATAAGATGCAAATAAGTTAGAGCCTGCAAACTTCAAACAAGGGCAGGATTTATTAACAGATGCATAAATCTTACAAACCAACAAGTTATGTTGCTCAGTTAAATTTTAATAAATTTTCAACGTAAAAGTGTGGGTCAATTATTATTCAACCCCTAGGTTTAATATTTTGTGGAATAACCCTTGTTTGCAATTACAGCTAATAATCGTCTTTTATAAGACCTGATCAGGCCGGCACAGGTCTCTGGAGTTATCTTGGCCCACTCCTCCATGCAGATCTTCTCCAAGTTATCTAGGTTCTTTGGGTGTCTCATGTGGACTTTAATCTTGAGCTCCTTCCACAAGTTTTCAATTGGGTTAAGGTCAGGAGACTGACTAGGCCACTGCAACACCTTGATTTTTTCCCTCTTGAACCAGGCCTTGGTTTTCTTGGCTATGTGCTTTGGGTCATTGTCTTGCTGGAAGATGAAATGACGACCCATCTTAAGATCCTTGATGGAGGAGCGGAGGTTCTTGGCCAAAATCTCCAGGTAGGCCGTGCTATCCATCTTCCCATGGATGCGGACCAGATGGCCAGGCCCCTTGGCTGAGAAACAGCCCCACAGCATGATGCTGCCACCACCATGCTTGACTGTAGGGATGGTATTCTTGGGGTCGTATGCAGTGCCATCCAGTCTCCAAACGTCACGTGTGTGGTTGGCACCAAAGATCTCGATCTTGGTCTCATCAGACCAGAGAACCTTGAACCAGTCTGTCTCAGAGTCCTCCAAGTGATCATGAGCAAACTGTAGACGAGCCTTGACATGACGCTTTGAAAGTAAAGGTACCTTACGGGCTCGTCTGGAACGGAGACCATTGCGGTGGAGTACGTTACTTATGGTATTGACTGAAACCAATGTCCCCACTGCCATGAGATCTTCCCGGAGCTCCTTCCTTGTTGTCCTTGGGTTAGCCTTGACTCTTCGGACAAGCCTGGCCTCGGCACGGGTGGAAACTTTCAAAGGCTGTCCAGGCCGTGGAAGGCTAACAGTAGTTCCATAAATAAGCCTTCCACTTCCGGATGATGCTCCCAACAGTGGAGACAGGTAGGCCCAACTCCTTGGAAAGTGTTTTGTACCCCTTGCCAGCCTTGTGACCCTCCACGATCTTGTCTCTGATGGCCTTGGAATGCTCCTTTGTCTTTCCCATGTTGACCAAGTATGAGTGCTGTTCACAAGTTTGGGGAGGGTCTTAATTAGTCAGAAAAGGCTGGAAAAAGAGATAATTAATCCAAACATGTGAAGCTCATTGTTCTTTGTGCCTGAAATACTTCTTAATACTTTAGGGGAACCAAACAGAATTCTGGTGGATTGAGGGGTTGAATAATAAATGACCCTCTGAATAAACTTTTCACAATTTAAAAAAAAAAAATAAAAAAAGAAATAACATTCTTTTTTGCTGCATTTCACACTTCCAGGCTGGTCTACAGTCCAAATGTCACAATGCCAAGTTAATTCCGAATGTGGAAACCTGCTACATCTGCAGGGGGTTGAATAGTACTTGTAGGCACTGTATACACCGTTATATTTATTTATATCATTGTTTCTTCATCCACTTTTGTATTAGCTGCATCTTTGATTCATTGTGCCTGCGTATTGTATACTGGCCCCCGCATAGGCAACTACTTATAGTTTGGTGGGATGCCGACCGCTGTTCCATTCATGTTCTATGGGGCTGTTGGCATTGATCTGAGCACTGATTAGCAGCCCCATGGAGGATGAATGAAGCGGTGGTCGCACTTGTGCATTGCTGCTCCTTTCTAACAAGGATGAAAGTGCCAAATTTTGCCAATCAGTGACGGTTGCATCTGTCATACACCCACCAATCTACAGATTATCAGCTTTTTTATGCATAGATGATGTCAGACAACCCTTTCAACCTTGTAAATATCTGTGTCCATTACTGCACCATTGTGTTGCACACAACCATCAATAGGGGAAAAGGGGAGCTGCTAAAAACAGACCTACTTACATGTATGAGTATGTATCAGAATATGTATGTATTGCAAATTATTTATTCTCTTTTAAAGTTTGATAAAGTTTGAAAAAATTAACTTTTCATTTCTGATCATTTCTCATCTTTTTTTTCCTTCATCAGCTGATCCAAAAATACGGTTCAGTATTCACCATCTGGAAAATGTCAGAACCTGTGATCGTCCTGTGCGGCTATGAAACGATGAAAGAAGCCCTGATAAATCACGGCAATCAGTTCAGTGATCGCCCCGACATCCCGGTGATGCATTTCTTCGGCAATGGATATAGTGAGAATAATACATTGTCTATTTTAGATTCCGTCTGTCAGAATCTCTGAAAAACATGTTTAGTCACCCAAAAATCCATCTAGAGTAAATATAGTAAATACAGGATGGGAAGGGCGCGGGGTGGAGCTCCAGATTCTCTTTATCAATGGAGAGAGAAAAGAGTGGGGAAGCACGGATGATTCTAGCTTTATTGCTGCATGAGCTGAAAATTGTACTCGTTCCCCTCCCATAATCCTACAGTGAACAATTACAGTGCCATCATTTTTTGGGGGGTTTGTATGTACGGTATTCATTCATTATTATTTAGTTCCCTTAGAAATTTTAACCAGTGATCATCCTATTGCTTACACTATATAAAGCGATACCAGAGTATATAAAATAAATCACTGTCTCCTATGAAGGAATACAGCACCAGAACAACCATCAGTACAACAATACAGCACCAAAACCATCATCAATACATAAATAAGGCACACAAACCACTATCAATATTAAATAAAGCAAAAAAAAAAAAACCACCATCAGTGCATTAATATAGCAGCAAAACCATCATCATCAGTAGAGGAGTCCATCACCAGAACCATCATCATTACAGGAATAAATCACCAGAAGCACCATTAGTACATGAATAAAAAAAAAGTCACTCGAACATCCAAGAGTACATAAATACAGAAGAACCATTAGTATTTGAATACAGCAAAAGAACCACAATCTGTACAGGAATATAACAACAGAGCTATCATCAGTAAAAGAATACAGCACAATAACCATCATCAATACAGGAATACATCACCAGAACCATCAATAAAAGAATACACTACCAGGACGATCATCAGTGCATGAATCAGAACCTTTGAAAGCTCGGTTCTCCGAGCCTTACCGAACAAATGCTACATTCACCAAACTGTTCACTGAACCGAACACCGAACCTTTTTGAACCCCATTGCATTCAACGGGAGATCAAACCTAAGTCAGAGAAAACACCTTTAGGGGGGGTCGAAAAGCTTTCAAAAACAGCAAAAATACGTTTTATAGTGCAGCTCCACTGTTTTGGCATAGCCACTAGCTTCCTGGACTATTGATAAAAGACATATTGAGGTGGATGAGAGACAGGTATAGGGCGGGTATAGGGCAGGTATAGGGCTGCTCCCACACAACTGCCAGGACAGACAAAACACGACTTAGAGACCCATCTTGGAGTCTTGAGATTTCAAAACATTTCAGGCAGACAACAGGACAGTGGCATCAATTCCCCACCCCCCATTTCCCCATAGTGTCTTTGCACATCAGGGAGGTATGATCTATGCAACACACAGGATGTGGCCTGGCATTTCAATTTAAAAAATCAATAGGTGCTTGAGTGACAGGATTAGGCCTCTTGCTCCCACAACCCTGCTAGTACAGGCAAGACACAACTTGGAGACCCATCTTGGAGTCTTTAGATTTAAAAACGTTTCAGGCAGACAGTAAGACAGTGGCATCAATTGCCCCCCCATTTCCCGATAGTGTCTTTGCTCAGCAGGATAGTCCATGCAACACAGGATGTGGCCTGGCATTTCAATTTTAAAAATAAAAAGAGGGGTGAGTGACAGGATTAGGCCTCTTGCTTCTATACCTCTGCCAGTACAGACAAGATGCTGCTTGGAGACCCATCTTGGAGTCTTGAGATTTAAAAACATTTCAGGCAGACAGCAGAACAGTGGCATCAATTGTCCTCCTTCATTGCCCCACAGTATCTTTGCACAGCACGGAAATATGGTACATGCAACACACAAGATGTGGCCTGTCATTTTACTTTTAAAAATCAAGAGGTGCATGAGTGACAGGATTAGGTCTCTTGCCACCACCCCTCTGCCAGTACAGGCAAGACAACTTGGAGACCCATCTTGGAGTCTTGAGATTTAAAAACAATTGAGGCAGAAAGCAGGACAATGGCATCAATTCCCCCCCATTTCCTCATAGTGACTTTGCACAGCAGGAAGGAATGGTCCATGCAACACACAGGATGTGGCTTGGCATTTTAATTTTAAAAATAAAAAGGGGATGAGTGACCGGATTAGGCCTCTTGCTCCCACACCCCTGCCAGAACAGACGAGACACAACTTGGAAACCCATCTTGGAGTTCACAGTTTTCCTTTCACTACACGTCCCTATTCTACACTATCGCTTTCCTATCTACCTCAAATACCTATCATTAAACTCCTAGCTAAACTAACTGTCTAGCAGCATCGGCAGCTGCACCTTCCCTAATGTTTAACATTCACAAAATGTCACCGACGCCTCATGTCCTCCTTTTATGTGCAGAGGGACGTGACTTAGGCAGCCAATGACACAAGCCCTTGTGTCAGAACCTTGTTGATGTTTGCTGTACCGTAATTGGCTGCAGGAACATCCGCAAATTAAGTTGAGACAGAAAAAAAGACATGCTCCAAGCTTCTCCCAAGTCCCTACCTCCTCGACTCATTAAATACATCTGCCTGTTCATCATACAGCACCACAATTCTGTCCTAAAGCATAACATGTTATTAGAAAAGCATTTTCGAAAAATGCGTTGAGTTATCAACCAAAACTGAACATTGCCGACTTTTGGGGAAAGTGTTAGTGTTATTAAGTATGAGCCAAACAGGCTAAGGCCCATACTGAATTTGAAATTGGCAAACCTCTATAGAACAGGTTTGCTCATCCCTATACAGCACCAATTTAGTATAATACTCAATTGCAATGTTAGGTCAGCCCCCGCAATATACATTTGTATCACATAATCCCATACCTACTAGTATGTGTAATGCCCTTACCGGCGTTCCTGCACTGTGCTGCCCCCTCCCCCGGCAGAGCCACTGGCACACTCACCCTCCCGGCTACTCAGTGCTGGCTGTTCCATCCCCGGTCCCTGCTGCTGACTCCCGTGGCCTGAACACGCCACATAGACCTGCTACATCATTCATATTGGCCTGACCTGATATCCTGGCGGATGCTGCTGCATCCTGTTACATCTACACAAGCCTGCTGCACCGGCCGCTGCTGCATGCATTTTACCATATCGGCCAAGTTTGCTATCCTGGTTGTCGCTGATGCATCATACCCTATTGGCCGAAGCCTGCTGTACCAGATGCTGCTGCAACATACAGTATCGGCCAAGGCTGCTGTTACCAGCCACTGCTGCATTGTACCTTATCGGCCGAGCCTACCGCATCAGCCTTCCCGGCTGCACCTGGCCCTTTAAAGACAGTCCGTGTCCATATCCCCGGGGTCAGTTGTCACATCACCGAGTCTCCCTGAGTTACATCTGGTTTCTACCTGCAGCTCAAATCTTCCCTCACCATCAGAGGCTCTAATGAAAACCTGGTGTGAGCCATGGCTATGCCCCTCAGGTATTCTGTTTACTGTGGTCCAGTGGGTCCATCGCTGCTTGCACCTGCAAGCATTAAAGTTTGCCCAGGCCATGTGTGACGTCCTGGCTTATCAGGTCATTACAGGATATTGTGAAATCTGCTCTTCTGCACAGTATCCACCCTCCTTGGTTACGGGTCCTGGTCCTTTGGTGTTGCTAACAGCTTGGCCAATCAAAATCCTATGAACACTTCCCACTTTAACCTACTAGACACACCATTGGGGTGCCTGAAGGGAATAGGGTTGCGCACATGGGGGGTTGATGAGGGGAAAGTGACAGTTAAGTTGAGCGTTGAGTTGAGAGAGTCGAGTCGAGTAGCGTAAAAGGAGAAGAGGTGAAGTGACTCTCCGAGAGGGAGAGGTCAAAGAGGAGAGCTCCTGAGTACTAGGTGGCAGACGTTGGTCTGGGCCTGGTAGGAGCTGGAACCCCGGTCGCAGGGGACAGTGTCAAGGGGCACAGACTGCTGAGGAGGGCGGCCGGCGGCCTTGAGCTATCACCCGGCAGGGGCCAGGGCACGACAGGGTACGTGGACCCCAGGCCGGAAAGTTGCTTCACGCGTTCCGGTAATTTACCCGACCGGGGTGAAGACTTCAAGTGTCATCCCCAACCCACTCAAAATCGGGGTACTAGCGCACCGATGGGATAGGACTTTCCCACTACAGTCCAAAGAAATCCTACACGTGAACCCTGAGAGCAAGCTCACTCCGTTAGCCATACGGGCGAGCGGGACCCGAAGAGTTTTATACCCACGGGTCCAACAGAGACGAAAGTGCCAAGGACAGGGCCACAGACTAACAGCAACACCAAGGGCACGGACCCAAGCGTGGTCCCTACAAGCTACAGTGGTGCTCAGAATTATGGTTTACAAGCTGTCGGTGTAGTTATTCCAGACTTGAGTGAGTACATTGAAAAGCCCTGTTCGTATCCCCAATGGCACCCAACTACCATCTCACCATCAACGGGCCCCGAGACACAAACGCCCTACCCACGGAGGGGTTAAACATCAGGTTGCCACACCATCGTCACCGGGTTCCCCAGCGGCAGCGGTGGTCCCTCACATTACCACGCGCCGTGGGTGGCGTCACCAACTTTCCTAATCCCCCTTTTCATTCGAGTGGCCGCACGACCCCCAGGTCCGGAGACCCCTCGAGCCACCGTGGATCTGGATCCGAGCAGCAGCAGCCCGACTGCTGGCACGGGGACGACACACCTCGAAAATTTCTGGCGTCATGACCAGGATACAAGCAGGACTCATTTACCTGGGTGACGTGCGCCTTGAAAACCGAAGACCGCGAGTCAAAATTCTGTTTCCTGCCAATTCCGACCTGGTATCGCTGACTATCCGCATCGACCTCAGGGTCCAAGAACAATCCAGAGAGGTCAACCAAGAGAAGAGGTCATTGTGCCTGGCTCCTTCATCCCAGAGACCCATCAGGCCGCGACCTGCAGTTTCAGCGACTCCACCCAAGCCCATGGATGTGGATAAAGTGTATCCGTCAAAATTCCGATAAGAGGTCTATTGCACCAGAGAGTGGTGCATGTACTGTGGAGATCCTACCCACCAGATTTGCTTCTCTCCAAAAAAGCCGTGAAACTGACAAGCCTAGGGTTGGTAGGAGAGGCTCCCTAGGTCATATCAAGTCCACTCCATCCCTGTATATATCCGTGTCTATAAATAGTGAAAATACCCGATTCACTGACGTGGCCTTACTGGACTCTGGTTCCGCCAGGAGTTTCATACAGCAGGCCATTGTGGATCAGTATTGAATTCCAGTTCATCAGCTTCAAGCTCGCATTACAGTGTCATCCATGGATGCAAGGCCTCTGCTCGAGGCTATCCAGTTTGTCACCAAGCAAGTTGACCTTCAGGTGGGAAAGCTGGACAAAGAGAAAATTTTGTTTCAAGTGCTACCAGGAATATCGCAACCGCTGTTATTGGGCCTGCCATGGCTTCAGATGCATGAACTGATATTATTCTGGACATCCAGAGATGTGTTCAGTTGGGGTCATTCTTGTCACAAAAAATTTCTCATTCAATTCAATCTGCTCAGCTGCCTGCTCAGCCCACAAATCTTTCAGGCCTGCCATCTGCTTACTGGGCCTACACGGATGTCTTCGACAAGAAGGAGGCCGAGACTCTGCTACCACATAGGCCGTATGATTGCCTCATCAACCTTCTTCCTAGTTTCACTCCTCCCCACGGCCATGTCTACCCTCTGTCTCAGGTAGAGATCTCATATCAGAATACGTAAAGCAGAACCTGACCAGAGGATTCATTTAAAAGTTCCCACCGGCCGGAGCCAGATACTTCTTTTTAAAGAAAAAGGGTGGTTCTCTTCAGCCATGTATCAACATTAGAGGTCTCAACTAAAATGTGTCGCGGGCGGAGGAGGGGACGCTGCGCTCACCCATTGCTCGGGTCCGGCTGCTCTGCTGCTGCTGCTCGGTGGTGGCTCGAGCGGTGGGCCGGATCCCAGGGACTCGAGCGGCGTTCCTCGCCCGTGAGTGAAAGGGGGTGGTTTGGGTTTAGGGATATTGTCCGTGACGCCACCCACGGTTGTGGTGAGATTGTTGACACCACCGCTGCTCTGGACGGGGATCCCGGGAGCGATCACAGGGAGCAGCTTGGGTGTTGGTTCTCCCCTCCGTGGGTAGGGGGGGTTGGTTGTCCCGGGGCCCGGTGAGGGGTAGGGATGTAGGCAGGCGAGTTACGGGGCCTGGCGAGGTGCAGGGTCGCGGGGGCAGCGCTGTGCCGCACGGCATGGTGGTACTCACTCAGCCAATAACGAATGCAAAGTCTCCGGTAAAACAAACGGCTGGATGGCCAGTTCCCACAGACGGCTGCGGTGTTTCTCCTCCCGGCAGGTTGATGGTGACTGCCTTTCCCTGCACCTGTGTAATGTGTACGGTTCCAATGGGTTCCCACCGGTAACCCGCTCCCCAGCTTGGATGGAGGCTCAGGGAGCCCCTTTTGCCCGCAGGCTCTGGCCCTGGGAACTGTAGCCTTGGCGGTGACTGTGTTTCCCTTCACAGTTTGAGCTGTCGCCTTCAATCGGGTCTTGACTGCTGGGAAACTCCGGAGGTTCCCTTCGCTAATGGATTTGACAATTTCAGCGGCGACTCCTAGCCTTGTCGGGGTCCGTAAGCCCTGCCGGATGGTGCTGGCTTCTCTTTGTTCACCGGTCCGGTACCGCCGGGCCACCGCCCGTCCACGGTCCTTACGGCTCACTCTGATCGGCCTCTCCTGCAGACGGTCACCACCATCTGCCAACCTTGCTGTATCATCCGGGCCACACACCCGGACCACCTTCAGACTGCTCCACTACCACTTTACTCCTCTCACTTCAAAACTGCTCTCTGAACTCCCTCCTTTTCCCGCCTCCAGGACTGTGAACTCCTCGGTGGGCGGGACTAACCGCCTGGCCCACCCCCTGGTGTGGACATCAGCCCCTGGAGGAAGGCAACAAGGGTTTTGTGTTTGGTTTTGGTGTGCCTAACCGGGGTGTGGGGTGTGTTGGTGTTGTTCTGTGACGACCTGGCTTGTCCAGGGCGCCACATTCCCCCTTAGTAAAATGCAGACCGTCCGCGGGCTGCCCGTCCATCACCGGTTTTATTTTAACTGTAAAGATAAAACGGTAAAACATTTAAAACATAAGCAGTTTTTTCATTCTTCCCACATCGGGAGGCACATTTCTTAAACGTTACTAAACGGCTGTATTTATTAACAGTACGGCTTACGCTCTTCTCCCACCCAAGCAACCTGGCCCTGATGCTGCCCCTAAGCAAATGGGCAGCACCCCTTGACCCCAGTCCAGCACCAAGTTGCCCGAGCGGGTTCTGTCCCTTTCAGGGGACCCACGTCCATGGGGACCCCTGAACCCCCGGAGGATCGCCACCGGTTACGGTAGTGGCGGGCCTGGGCCATCCCTTTCCTCCAGGCCCATCCTCCCAAATCAGCCTCTCCAGAGGCGGTCACAGTTTCAAGCCAACATTTTTATTTACATACCACAAGTTCGTGGTTGCCCTGCTAGTTCTCGGGCTTGTCCGTAGCAGTTTCTATGCATTGGTTTGCACACAGTCCCCACGGGGACAACAGTTGCCGGCAATGACCGGTTCAATCAGGTTAGTCAATCAGGTGAACTTTCGGTTAATCATTCTTATCATTCTGGAACTTTCAAACTGGTGGTCCCAACGGGGACAACTTGCAGCGGGGCTCCGCTGCCATCACTCTGACTCCTCGGTGTCGGCCCAGGGGAGGGGGCTCGGTAGATACTCGGGCCTCTTGACTTCCCCTCAGCTTCGCATCCAACGCGAACCACCCCCTCTCCCCGCAGTGCCTGGTGTACTGCACCAAGTCTCCCGGCATCAGGTTGCGGCCCGGGTGATCCTCTGGTAAATGAGCATTGACGTCCCATCGGGCCACAAAAACTTCGGCCTCCAGGCCCGGTTCATAGATAAAACCATAGCCCCGACGGACGTCAAACCTTCTCACTTGTCCTTCATAGAGCGGGCCCCGGACACGGAAGGTTGCTTGGCGAAGGCTTTCTTTCTCCCGAATCGTGCGGGCCACCAGCTCCGCCTTCTTTCTCTCCCTCTCGGCAATCTCCAGGCCCAGCGGTGTCGGTCCCCTGTCCCAATACGGGGCCTCTTCGAGCCCCTGCGCACGGGTCGGGCCCCGCGAGACCTTCTGGACACTGCCCACCACTGGCAATCTGGGTGGAAGATCCCGCGGTGACTTGGCCTGGGGTGCTGCCTTGCAGCGGCAACCCGGCGCAACCTCAGCCGAGGTGTGGGGAATGGGCACAGGGGTCCTCACCCGCCGGACCTCCGCCTGCTCCTGCATGAGACGGGCTACCGGGGCCGATGCGGGGTTAGGCACGATCAGCGGTGCCTCCGGTACAGTTTCAACAACGGGCTCGGCCTTCGGCGTCTTCCAAGGAAGCGGTGCTGCACGGTCACGAGCCTCGGCTGCAGATTGGTCCGTCTGGGCGGATGGGCGGGGTACCGCTACTGGTGGGGAAGGTAGCGGGCCTAGTGGCGGGGCAGCAGCGGCCAACACGGGTAGCGGGGAAGGTAGCAGGGCAAGCGGGTGTAGACCGGGCCCCTCGGCTGCGATGACCGACCCACTAGGGGTACAAGGGCGTGGGTCACTTACCCTCTCCTCCAAGACTCCCTCCACCTCGCGTCTCCATATGGCCGCCACCACCTCCGCCATGTCGGCCTCCCACTCCTCCAAGAGGAGTTGCATCTGAATCTGCAGCCGCTGTTGGAGCTGGGCGGTCCGGACCTCCACCCACGCCGCGGTTCCCGGCGCGGGGGCTACGGTGCTGCGGGACGGCTGATACATCACTGCGGCGGCCTCTTCCAGGAACAAAAAGATGGCCGCAGGGTCTTGGCGTCCCTGCTTTTATAGCCGCAGGCTACATGCGGCCAGACGCCATCCGTCCCCCTTAGTCTTTTTCCGGCTCCTCCTCTACAGGGGCGGGGTTTTGATTTTCACGCCTCCACTGCTCGAGGAGACGCTCAAGCGGGAACTTTTCGCGCCCAAAAAGGCGGCTTCTCCAAATTTTCGGCCGGACACCTCCGGCGGTCACAAGGCGCACCTCTACCAGACGGCAGAGTGGTAAGATCCTGTTCGTGATGCCAAGTTGTCGCGGGCGGAGGAGGCGACGCTGCGCTCACCCACTGCTTGGGTCCGACTGCTCTGCTGCTGCTGCTGCTCGGTGGTGGCTCGAGCGGTGGGCCGGATCCCGGGGACTCGAGCGGCGTTCCTCGCCCGTGAGTGAAAGGGGGTGGTTTGGGTTTAGGGATATTGTCCGTGACGCCACCCACGGTTGTGGTGAGGTTGTGACACCACCGCTGCTCTGGACGGGGATCCCGGGAGCGATGACAGGGAGCAGCTTGGGTGTTGGTTCCCCCTCTGTGGATAGGGGGGTTGGTTGTCCCGGGGCCCGGTGAGGGGTAGGGATGTAGGCAGGCGGGTTACGGAGCCTGGCGAGGTGCAGGGTCGCGGGGGCAGCGCTGTGCCGCACGGCACGGTGGTACTCACTCAGCCAATGACGAATGCAAAGTCTCCGATAAAACAAACGGCTGGATGGACGGGTCCCACAGACGGCTGCGGTGTTTCTCCTCCCGGCAGGTTGATGGTGACTGCCTTTCCCTGCCCCTGTGTAATGTGTACGGTTCCAATGGGTTCCCACCGGTAACCCGCTCCCCAGCTTGGATGGAGGCTCAGGGAGCCCCTTTTGCCCGCAGGCTCTGGCCCTGGGAACTGTAGCCTTGGCGGTGACTGTGTTTCCCTTTACGGTTTGAGCTGTCGCCTTCAATCGGGTCTTGACTGCTGGGAAACCCCGGATGTTCCCTTCGCTAACGGATTTGACAATTTCAACGGCGACTCCTAGCCTTGTCGGGGTCCGTAAGCCCTGCCGGATGGTGCCGGCTTCTCTTTGTTCACCGGTCCGGTATCGCCGGGCCACCGCCCGTCCACGGTCCTTACGGCTCACTCTGATCGGCCTCTCCTGCAGACGGTCACCACCATCTGCCAACCTTGCTGTATCGTCCGGGCCACACACCCGGACCACCTTCACACTGCTCCACTACCAATTTACTCCTCTCACTTCAAAACTGCTCTCTGAACTCCCTCCTTTTCCCGCCTCCAAGACTGTGAACTCCTCGGTGGGCGGGACCAACCGCCTGGCCCACCCCCTGGTGTGGACATCAGCCCCTGGAGGAAGGCAACAAGGGTTTTGTGTTTGGCTTTGGTGTGCCTAACCGGGGTGTGGGGTGTGTTGGTGTTGTTCTGTGATGACCTGGCTTGTCCAGGGCGCCACAATTGTAAGGCCCTGTGCGCACACTGTTTTTATCCGCGTTTTTTGTGCGTTTTTGCTGCAGAAATTTGTTGAGAAAATGGTTGTAACCTTTCTGCAGATATTCCCCAGCAAAACCTATGGTAAAAAAAAAATGAGCTGTGTGCAGTTTGTGCACACTGCGTTTTTTTCCTCAAGGAAATTCTTTCAGTAGATTTTCTTGAGAAAAAGAATGAGCAGTCACTTCTTTTCTGCAGCTAACTGCGCTATTCACTCCATTGACTGTAATGTAATCATGAAATCACGCAAAGAATAACACAGGTAGCAAATTATGTGCGTTTCATTGCATTTTCCTGCGGTATTTCACGTTTTTCGGGACATAATGTTCACCACTGCCTGCGTTTTGCAGGGAAGTGATGTCATTATGACAGGAAGAGGAAGCAGAGCAGAGAGTAAACACACACATCACAGACATAGAATATACACACATCACACTCACACACAGACACAGACATATAGAACGCACATAGAAATCAAACGTACATATTAAAAATAAAAAATGAAAAAAAAAACGTGGGCTACGCCGTATTTTTACCGTCCAGCCGAGGTAAACACACAGCGACGGCCCGGTATTCTCAGGCTGGGGAGGGTGAGGGCCATGGTTATTGACCCTCCCCCCCGTCAGCCGAGAATATCAGCCCGCTGCCCCGAGAATGTTGCATCCATTATGCAACAGTTCCGGTGTGTTACCGGCTCTTCCAGATTGCCGTGATGCGGTGGCAATCAGGGTAATAATGAGTTAATGGCAGCGCATCACTGCCACTAAGTACCAGCTTAATCGTGGCAGCGTCTATAAGACAGCTTAATTAACCCGTAAGTAAAGTGAATAAACACACACACCGAAAAATCCTTTATTTTAAATAAAACACAAAAAATCCCCCGCATTCACCACTTTATTAACCCCCTCCCAAACACACAGCTTCAGCATAATCCACGCAGGTCCCACAACGCTTGCATCCAGCTGCGTCTGAAACATACTCAATGCAGCCTCGTTCAGTGAGCAATGCTTCAGGGGTAACTCCAGGTAATTTCTCACGGCTTGCGAGAACTGCAGTGTGTCCTCACAGGCACTCTATCTATTGATTGATCTGTCCTCTATCCATTGATTATCTATCAATCTATCAATCTATCTATCTGTCTATCCGTCTTTCTATCTATCCATTATCTATCTATCCATTATCTATCTGTCTATCCATTATCTATCCATCTATCTATTCAACTATCCATCTTTCTATCTATCCATTATCTATTTATTTATTTATCTGTCTATCCATCTATCTACAGTTAGGTCCAGAAATCTTTGGACAGTGACACAATTTTGGCGAGTTGGGCTCTGCATGCCACCACATTGGATTTGAAATGAAACCTCTACAACAGAATTCAAGTGCAGATTGTAACGTTTAATTTGAAGGTTTGAACAAAAATATCTGATAGAAATTGTAGGAATTGTCACATTTCTTTACAAACACTCCACATTTTAAGAGGTCAAAAGTAATTGGACAAATAAACCAAACCCAAACAAAATATTTTTATTTTCAATATTTTGTTGCGAATCCTTTGGAGGCAATCACTGCCTTAAGTCTGGAACCCATGGACATCACCAAACGCTGGGTTTCCTCCTTCTTAATGCTTTGCCAGGCCTTTACAGCCGCAGCCTTCAGGTCTTGCTTGTTTGTGGGTCTTTCCGTCTTAAGTCTGGATTTGAGCAAGTGAAATGCATGCTCAATTGGGTTAAGATCTGGTGATTGACTTGGCCATTGCAGAATGTTCCACTTTTTAGCACTCATGAACTCCTGGGTAGCTTTGGCTGTATGCTTGGGGTCATTGTCCATCTGTACTATGAAGCGCCGTCCGATCAACTTTGCGGCATTTGGCTAAATCTGGGCTGAAAGTATATCCCGGTACACTTCAGAATTCATCCGGCTACTCTTGTCTGCTGTTATGTCATCAATAAACACAAGTGACCCAGTGCCATTGAAAGCCATGCATGCCCATGCCATCACGTTGCCTCCACCATGTTTTACAGAGGATGTGGTGTGCCTTGGATCATGTGCCGTTCCCTTTCTTCTCCAAACTTTTTTCTTCCCATCATTCTGGTACAGGTTGATCTTGGTCTCATCTGTCCATAGAATACTTTTCCAGAACTGAGCTGGCTTCATGAGGTGTTTTTCAGCAAATTTAACTCTGGCCTGTCTATTTTTGGAATTGATGAATGGTTTGCATCTAGATGTGAACCCTTTGTATTTACTTTCATGGAGTCTTCTCTTTACTGTTGACTTAGAGACAGATACACCTACTTCACTGAGAGTGTTCTGGACTTCAGTTGATGTTGTGAACGGGTTCTTCTTCACCAAAGAAAGTATGCGGCGATCATCCACCACTGTTGTCATCCGTGGACGCCCAGGCCTTTTTGAGTTCCCAAGCTCACCAGTCAATTCCTTTTTTCTCAGAATGTACCCGACTGTTGATTTTGCTACTCCAAGCATGTCTGCTATCTCTCTGATGGATTTTTTTCTTTTTTTCAGCCTCAGGATGTTCTGCTTCACCTCAATTGAGAGTTCCTTAGACCGCATGTTGTCTGGTCACAGCAATAGCTTCCAAATGCAAAACCACACACCTGTAATCAACCCCAGACCTTTTAACTACTTCATTGATTACAGGTTAACGAGGGAGACGCCTTCAGAGTTAATTGCAGCCCTTAGAGTCCCTTGTCCAATTACTTTTGGTCCCTTGAAAAAGAGGAGACTATGCATTACAGAGCTATGATTCCTAAACCCTTTCTCCGATTTGGATGTGAAAACTCTCATATTGCAGCTGGGAGTGTGCACTTTCAGCCCATATTATATATATAATTGTATTTCTGAACATGTTTTTGTAAACAGCTAAAATAACAAAACTTGTGTCACTGTCCAAATATTTCTGGCCCTGACTGTATCCATTATTTATCTATTTATATACCTATCTATCCATTATCTATCTATTCATCTATCCATCTATCTATCCATTATCTATCTCTCTATCCATTATCTATCTATCTATTCTTCTATCTATCTATCTATCTATCTATCTATCTATCTATCTATCCCTCTATCCATTATCTATTATCTACAGTTAGGTCCAGAAATATTTGGACAGTGACACAAGTTTTGTTATTTTAGCTGTTTACAAAAACATATTCAGAAATACAATTATATATATAATATGGGCTGAAAGTGCACACTCCCAGCTGCAATATGAGAGTTTTCACATCCAAATCGGAGAAAGGGTTTAGGAATCATAGCTCTGTAATGCATAGCCTCCTCTTTTTCAAGGGACCAAAAGTAATTGGACAAGGGACTCTAAGGGCTGCAATTAACTCTGAAGGCGTCTCCCTCGTTAACCTGTAATCAATGAAGTAGTTAAAAGGTCTGGGGTTGATTACAGGTGTGTGGTTTTGCATTTGGAAGCTGTTGCTGTGACCAGACAACATGCGGTCTAAGGAACTCTCAATTGAGGTGAAGCAGAACATCCTGAGGCTGAAAAAAAAGAAAAAATCCATCAGAGAGATAGCAGACATGCTTGGAGTAGCAAAATCAACAGTCGGGTACATTCTGAGAAAAAAGGAATTGACTAGTGAGCTTGGGAACTCAAAAAGGCCTGGGCGTCCACGGATGACAACAGTGGTGGATGATCGCCGCATACTTTCTTTGGTGAAGAAGAACCCGTTCACAACATCAACTGAAGTCCAGAACACTCTCAGTGAAGTAGGTGTATCTGTCTCTAAGTCAACAGTAAAGAGAAGACTCCATGAAAGTAAATACAAAGGGTTCACATCTAGATGCAAACCATTCATCAATTCCAAAAATAGACAGGCCAGAGTTACATTTGCTGAAAAACACCTCATGAAGCCAGCTCAGTTCTGGAAAAGTATTCTATGGACAGATGAGACAAAGATCAACCTGTACCAGAATGATGGGAAGAAAAAAGTTTGGAGAAGAAAGGGAACGGCACATGATCCAAGGCACACCACATCCTCTGTAAAACATGGTGGAGGCAACGTGATGGCATGGGCATGCATGGCTTTCAATGGCACTGGGTCACTTGTGTTTATTGATGACATAACAGCAGACAAGAGTAGCCGGATGAATTCTGAAGTGTACCGGGATATACTTTCAGCCCAGATTCAGCCAAATGCCGCAAAGTTGATCGGACGGCGCTTCATAGTACAGATGGACAATGACCCCAAGCATACAGCCAAAGCTACCCAGGAGTTCATGAGTGCAAAAAAGTGGAACCTTCTGCAATGGCCAAGTCAATCACCAGATCTTAACCCAATTGAGCAGGCATTTCACTTGCTCAAATCCAGACTTAAGACGGAAAGACCCACAAACAAGCAAGACCTGAAGGCTGCGGCTGTAAAGGCCTGGCAAAGCATTAAGAAGGAGGAAACCCAGCGTTTGGTGATGTCCATGGGTTCCAGACTTAAGGCAGTGATTGCCTCCAAAGGATTCGCAACAAAATATTGAAAATAAAAATATTTTGTTTGGGTTTGGTTTATTTGTCCAATTACTTTTGACCTCCTAAAATGTGGAGTGTTTGTAAAGAAATGTGACAATTCCTACAATTTCTATCAGATATTTTTGTTCAAACCTTCAAATTAAACGTTACAATCTGCACTTGAATTCTGTTGTAGAGGTTTCATTTCTAATCCAATGTGGTGGCATGCAGAGCCCAACTCGCCAAAATCGTGTCACTGTCCAAATATTTCTGGACCTAACTGTATATTATTTATTGCTGTTAAAGCATTAAAAACCACAGGGCCCAACCTGCAAAAAAAGCACCAAAATGCGGAAAAAACGCATACGTTTTTCGGTGGGTTATTGGTTCGTTTTTTTAACGCAGGTGCGCTAATCCTTCACTCTCAAGAAATTTCTTAAGAAATTTCTTGAGAAAGATCCTTTTTCTACTGCGCACAGAGCCTAATAAGATAGCCTTTAATAACTGTGACGGCCACTATGAGTATCAGGTAATGCCATTCGGGCTCAGCAATGTTCCGGCGGTCTTCCAAAAATTTGTCAACGATATATTCCCTCATCCTTACCTCCTTTATGAAGCTGCAATGATGTCAGCAGTGTGGTGACGTGAGCTCTTCACTCCATGGCACGTCGACGTGGGGTGCGGACTAGTGCTTCTCTGCCTCTGTAATTTAAAATGCCACCCATATCTTTAATTGTACTAGCATTTGAAAGACTTGACTACAGTTGAATGCATAAAGTAGGGAACTGGCTGAAATCTCCCTCTTTTTGGAGAGTGACCTTAGACCACCACCTGGTCAGAACCTAGCAGAGCCATGCCTGTGGGGACACATCTGATTGGATCAGTGTATACAGTGCAGCTCTAAGATAAGAAAAGCAAGAGCCAATCCACCTAGCTTGAATTAGTGACCTTAGGTACTTATTCACACCTTTGAGGCCATCAGAGTCAAGGGAGGTTTTCAGAAATTAAGATTGATCATACATTTTTAAGGTCCTAAGATCAGTGAGATCTCCAATGATTTGTAGTAGGAAGAGGCTTCTTCGGTGTTTATCCATTGATGTGATGGAGTTCTGCTCACTCAGCTCCACATATCACAATGTGTGGTCCTTGGTGAGGAACCATACAGCTCTTGACGAGCTCAGCATGTCTTCTGTTGAGAACTCAGAGCCCAAAATTTGTAAATCTTTGCTCAAAACTATTGTTGGATTTTAATGTAAGCAAACACCGGTGTCCGAACAAGGTCCATCACTTGCCAATATGATGGGCCTCCGGTAAGGCTATCGGTGTATAATATAAGGTTTAGCAGCTGAAAGAACTTAAATCACATAAGAAAAAAATGTGACAAGTGACCCTCAGATGTGACTGAACCAATCATCTTATAGAGTTCTGAATTTGCATGCCACGTTGTCTACATTATTCGACTTCTGGGAGGAAACCACAGTGCAGGAGTGCCGTGTAGCCTTTCATCCTATTCTCTAGTTTGTCTCTGACAAACGTTGAGGCGTTAGATCCTAAATATTCTTATATATAAAGCCATTAATGCCACTATGTTCTTTTTTTCTTAGATCTCGTTGGACCACGATGGAGCTCGCTTCGACGCTTCGTCACGACATGTCTCAGGAATGCTGGAATGGGGAGGAAGGCCATGGAGATAAAAGTATTACAAGAGAACAAGTACCTCATCAAGGCGGTGTCTGAGGAAGGAGGTGGGTGGACTCTGCTTAATTATATTTCTTTCGGTCTTCGGATCCGTAAGTAACATGTTCACTATATGTTGGTTTTTTGAAGTAATATTTGTGTTGTGATTATAGATGAGCAAATGTATTTGATGTAAATCAGATTTGTGTGGAAATTTTCAGGAATCTGCTGAACTTGCAAAGTCAATTAATATTCTAATTACTTTACGTGAATTGCCTACAATGGCTGCCACCATTTTACACATCGCACAAGACTATAACAGCCAGGAAAGAATCACATGACCATAGGGGTGGCCAGTCAGGAAGCCCCATAATGCCTTGTATCTATCACATCAAATGGTAAAACACAGCCAGTGCGGACATAGCCTGTATGAAAGCCGAGGCAGGGAATGCAGCAGTCACTTTCGATTTAATCTGGATAGCAAGAGGACATTAAGTCTCATAGCTTAGTTGTAAACACTAGGAGAGAAAGCCATAAAATACTGAGGAAACTGTAGAGATATTGTGTGTGACAGCCAGGAGTGAAGAAGATTACATTATGCGGGGGGTATGGGGGGGGATAGTTTCACACGCATTTTTTCTGGGTCATTGAAGGTTTTGATTTACGGTTTTCCTCCTCCCCCTTTTCTCTCTGCTCTACAAATTTCACACTCGGGCAAGGGATTGTCCAGCGCATGGTGCATCACAGGTTACAATGGGGGATGGAAAAGAGTCGGAAGACCTTTACTGTAGAGAGAGGAGAGATGGGTCACCAACCAGTATTGGTACTCTGTCAACAACCCCCACCCCGGCCTCCGTCATATGCCGAGTCCCTAGCTGTTCATGGCTAGTGCAAAGGCTGGTGAGTACACTAGACTGCACCACTGCAGTAATAAGAAACAGGGGAAGGAAGATAGACAGAGGAACAAAGACTAAAAAGGATATACTCCAACTTCTACAGTTGCAGCCAAGCGCCAGGGCTGCCAGCAACAAAACTCCAGCTGCTACAAGAAGCTTTCTCCCTGCAAAGTAGTCTGTTCAGAATGCATCTATAACCGGCATCATGTGATGGAACATGGGACTATTTAAAGAGGAAAGGAGTGGTCACAAAGCGGCTGCACCTGAAATAAGACTAACCAGGAACTACCAGCAAGGATAAGGTCATTAACCCTCAAAAACAAGTTCAGCTACGTTTAAATCCCAGAGTTTCAAAAGGCAAGGACAGGAGACCCTCGGGACAATAAAACATCTCATGACACATTATAGGTAAACTTGTGGCCAAAACCTTTATTTTTTTATTTTATTTTTCATTATTGCTATTTTTTAATTATTTTTTATTCTCTCTTCAGAAATGTCCTTATACTGGTCTTCATCCTAGTAAAAAGGTTTAAACTCATCCATAATCAGTTTTTGCACCAATGGGAATAGTATGAGGTGCACTGAGGAAACAGAGACTCTCCCCAAAGAGGTGTATTCTCGTGATCAGGTATCTCAATGCTACAACCGTGGCCTCCCAGGCTTCCGACAGTCAGAAGGGATTTTTATTAGGGATGATTGAATACCTCAAATATTCGGCTTCGCGAATATTTTCCGAATAGGTCGCCGCTATGCGAATATTCGATGTGCAATGTAAGTCTATGGGATGCCCGAATAGTTCCGATTAGTTGTTATTCGGGTTTCCCATAGACTTACATTGCGCATCGAATATTCGCGAATAGTCGAATAGCGGCGACCTATTCGGCAAATATTCGTGAAACCAAATATTTGAGGTATTCGATCATCCCTAATTTTTATGTAACAGGAGATGTTCTGCACTCTTTATTCCCCCTGAGGAAGCGGGTAACCTTTTTCAACCCTGCGAAACGTACGTATGGGAGCTCCTTGGCGTGGAGCGCTTTCCCCCTGTTATCCCAGGTGACCAGCAACCCCTTGGTATGTAAATCTTGCACTGTCTCCACAGCGACTTATATGAGCCTCCAGTTTATTTATGCTGTTTTGGAGTTTTGTTGTATCAGAGATGGGTGTAATTTTTGCTACCTTTAATTAATTGAATATGGATAAAATATACCTAAGACTCAGGCATTGACCTGCAGACTGGTAATTCATAGGCAGGAGTTAATCTCTGCTGGTCTGCATAACTGTTGTTAGTTTCCTTTGATCACATGTTGTGGAGGAGCCAATTACATCTGCTCCTCTTCTGTATATGCTTGCTAGATCCCTCCTTCTTTGCCAGCTATAGTATATTCTAGCTGGTGTGGTGAGGTGTTATGCTCCAGACTATTTCATGATGGTGTTATTTGTTGCTGACTGCGGTTGTGGAGTTAACCCATGTTGACTTTTGTCGCTACCTTCCTGCTCTTGCTTTTCTCCTGAGTCTCTCATGATCTATTCCTGTATGTGTGCAGTGTGTCAGAGTTTTGGTTTTCCCCTGTCTGTATGTTTCTTTGTTTCCATCATACTCCTGCCATCCTTCCCGGGTGGTGGAGGGAGAGAGAATCAGAGTAGTACTGGTCAGGAGCATAGCGAGTAATGGGACTTAGGCATCTCCACCATTAGTAGTAACTCTGACGTTAAAGATAACCTAGGGTTTCTTGCGTGAGGGACTACATAGAACCCCTGTCCTTCACTATCCCACAGTCACATTGTGACACGTTCAGGTTCTGAAACTTGTTGTGACTGTACAAATCAATATATGAATTTCTATCCTCTCAACTAGTCAAGTGTGTCCACACAAGAACTGACGTAGCCTGACATCTACCGTCTTCCTGGAAAGATACAGTTCAACCCACTGGTGCTCACAGCAGAGGGTAGGAAGCAGACCATATCAAAAAGTACTGGATGTGCTTGTACCGTTTTCAGGAAGGAGTGACCGGCTGCAGCTGTCAAAGTTAATGGAAGGAGTCAAGTTAGTTGTGCACTTAGGCGGGCTTTGCATGTTGCGACATCGCAAGCCGATGCTGCGATATCGAACACGATAGTCCCCGCCCCCGTCGCAGCTGCGATATCATGGTGATAGTTGGCGTAGCGAACATTATCGCTACGCCAGCTTCACATGCACTCACCTGCCCTGCGACGTCGCTCTGGCGGCCAATAGAAGCGGAGGGGCGGAGATGAGCGGGACGTAAACATCCCGCCCACCTCCTTCCTTCCGCATAGCCGGCGTGAGCCGCAGGTAAGGAGATGTTCCTCGCTCCTGCGGCTTCATACACAGTGATCTGTGCTGCTGCAGGAACGAGGAACAACATCGTAACATCGGTCATCCCAAAATTATGGAAATGACCGACACTACACCGATCACCGATTTACGACGCTTTTGTGATCGTTTATCGGCGCATCTAGGCTTTACGCGTTGCGACATCGTTACTGGCGCCGGATGTGCGTCACTTTCAATTTGACCCAGACGATATTGCAGTAGCGATGTCGCAACGTGCAAAGTACCCCTTAGAGTATTAGTGTAGCATGAAACCCCCACATCATCTCCAGATGATGCCCAAGGTGCATGGATGCTTCTTTTTGTTCCTTTCACAGAATACTTCATCATAAGAACGACACTTGGCAAGAATGGAAAGAGACAAGCACCACCATCTTATAAGAAAGCCAAAGCCTCGTCTGGTATAAAATCTAGAGTTGAGCGAATAACGTAAAATGCACATTCCCTGAAGGTTCCTCCAAAATTGTATTCACATTACTGAAAAGCTTCTAATTGCCTGCAAAGTGTGTATATCACTGAGGTCTCTTATATTCTTTATTATTAACCTGTGTTGAGCTCTGTAATGCAAACACAACTTTATTAATATCTAAGTGACCTCAAACTTTCTTGCTAGGTGTAAACAAATGGCAACCAGAGGTACAGTGGGTGCGGAAAGTCTTCACACCCCTTTACATTTTTCCTCTTTGTTTCATTGCAGCCATTTGGTAAATTCTCAGTAATGTGCCCCCATCCCCCATCTTGACAGAAAAAAAGCAGAAATGTAGAAATTTTTGCAAATTTATTAAACAAGAAAAACTGAAATATCACATGGTGATAAGTATTCAGCCCCTTTGCTCAGACACTCATATGTCAGTCCCATGCTGTCCATTTCCTTGTGATCCTCCTTGAGATGGTTCTTCTCCTTCATTGGAGTGCAGCTGTGTGTAATTACACTGATAGGACGTGATCTGGAAAGGCGCACACCTGTCTATATGAGACCTCACAGCTCACACTGCAGGTCACACCAAATGAGAATCATGAGGCCAAAGGAACTGCCCAAGGAGCTCAGAGACAGAATTGTGGTAAGGCACAGATCTGGCCAAGGTTACAAAAGCATTTCTGCAGTACTCAAGGCTCCTAAGAGCACAGTGGTCTCCATAATCCTTAAATGGCAGAAGTTTGGGACCACCAGAACTCTTCCTAAACCCGGCTGTCTAGCCAAACTGAGCCATCGTGGGAGAAGAGCCTTGGTGAGAGGTAAAGAAGAACCCCAAGATCACTGTGGCTGAGCTCCAGAGATGGGGAGATGGGAGAAAGTTCCACAAAGTCACCTATCACTGCAGCCTCCACCAGTCGGGCCTTTATGGCAGAGTGGCTTCTCCTCAGTCCAAGACATATGAAAGCCCTCATAACCTACTGATAATTCTAACCGGTATGTGTGGAGAAAACCATTGAATGTTCTCAGCGAGAGGAACAAAATTATAATCTTGTGATACCTTTTAATGGCTAACTAAAATAAATATATAAATTATTTTAGTTAGCCATTAAAAGGTATCACAAGATTATAATTTTGTTCATCTCACTGAGAACATTCAATAATTTTTCAACTGGCTAACATGGTACCAAAACCTTTTCACTTGGAGAAAACCAGGCACTGCTCATCACCGGCCCAATACAATCCCCACAGTGAGACATGGTGGTGGCAGCATCACGCTATGGGGCAGGGACAGGATGAATGGCTGCAATTGAAGGAAAGATGAATGCGGCCAAGTACAGAGATATCCTGGAAGAAAACCTCTTCCAGAGTGCTCTAGACTTCTGACTAGGCCAAAGCTTCACCTTCCAACAAGACAATGACTCAAAGCACACAGCTAAAATATCAAAGGAGCGGCTTCAAAACAGCTCTGTGACCGTTCCTGACCGGCCCAGCCAGAGCCCTGACCTAAAGCCAATTGAGCATCTCTGGAGAGACCTGAAAATGACGTCCACAAACGTTCACCATCCAACCTGATGGAACTGGAGAGGATCTGCAAGAAAGAATGGCCGAGGATCCCCAAATCCAAGATTCCAAGAAGACTCATGGCTGTACTAGCTCAAAAGGGAGGGTGCCTCTACTCAATACTGAGCAAAGGGGCTGAATACTTATGACCATGGGATATACTGAGCAAAGGGGCTGAATACTTATGACCATGGGATATTTCAGTTTTTCTTGTTTAAAAAAAAACTTTTAAAAATGTCTACATTTCTGTTTTTTTCTGACAAGATGGGGGATGGGGAGCAGAGTGCACATTAATGAGAATTTACCAAATGGCTGCAATGAAACAAAGAGTGAAAATTTTAAAGGGGTGTGAATACTTTCCGTACCCACTGTAAACAGCAATAAATTTAACCACACACTGCTGTTTCAGATATTGTAATCTACTTAAAATGTATAACTGGTCCAAAAATTATCCATTATTGCCTGCCTTATCGGTGTTTATACGCAGACATATAAACAGAAGAATCTGTAGTTTTATATATGGGGGGCGCAACAAATATCCTTATTGGGGGAGTTTAACAGCTTTTATCTTTGCTAAATTAACTAGTAATGGCTTTTTTTTACAAGCTGTTCAAAAATTATCCATGTATTTAGGGAGAAAACGGGTATAGTTATGTAAATGTGACAAAGTAATGGCTTCTCAACTAGAACTGCAAACAACAATTATAGCTTTTTTGGGGAACTGCAACAGGTTTGCTACTGACAAAATTATGTTTAGGCAAAGGAACAATCTAGCTGTTGTCAAAGTGAATAAGCAGTGTCTAATTGTCACAAGCCTTTCAAAACATTAGTCCTATTTTGGGTCATGTTCAATGTTTGAGTACCCTCAAGAGAGTACACATCGTATCTGCAGTATAGTCTATCACTAGTGATTGGCGAATACTAAAATATTACCGTGTGTGGGAAACTGAGACCCAGGCTATAAATGTATATAAATATATAGCCATGGTCTCAGCTTCCCACACACAGTAAGTTTTTTAACTGCAAGAGAGGACACACATTAGCTCGGGACCCCAATGTAATAGAATACCGTGACGAGGTGTTGGGGCTCTGCTGTATTGATCAATTCAGTAGCTAAATTTCTCTTCACTCTTAAGTTTATGGCAGTAATGCAGATTCCATTGTCATATTTTCAGTCTCACATATAGCTATTGTATTTTTCATGCCAGTATTCACACAGCAGTTTCTGCTTTACATTTATTCCCCTTGCACTGTCACTGGTGTGCAGCCCTTCTCTCTATATATTTGGGAATACAAATTTATGATGACCTTTGACACATTCAGAGCAGGAATAAAGGGTCACATGGATTTATGTCTTTTTACATCAATTAAGACATGTGCTCCTCAGAGCATCTGGGGGCGTCACAACTCTGGACCAGACCCCAATCAGAGGACAATAAAACTTTCACACTGCTTATCTATGAACTGCTGCAATATTTACTGCCACAACTGATTGTCTCCTTGCCATGCTTATAGTTCTGCTTCACATCACTTGTCTTATTTACTGCTCTATTCTGTGTCCTGTTGTGTATAAATAGGTGACTCTTCAGATTTTGTGTTATACTGAGCCTGATGAAGAGACCTGAGTAGTCTCGAAAACTGCTATTTATTACGATCTTTTCAGTTAGCCATTAAAAGGTATCAACCACTGATGACTCTCAGTTCTTTTAAACTATTTTTTAGTGTATACAGGGACAGTTAGTCAGGGATTACTGATAGTTACCCAGAACTGGTCGTGGTTCTAGGTGCATGTTACACCTGACAGGTTCCCTTTAAAATAAAAAATGACGTGGGGTCCCCTACTTTTTTGAAAATCAGCATAGGTAAAGCAGACAGCTAGGGACTGGTATTATCAGGTTGAGAAGGTTCATGGTTATTGGGCTCCTCCCAGCCTAAAAATAGCAGCCCACAGCTGCCCCAGAAGTGGGACATCACATTAGCTGTGCCAATTCTGATGCTTCACCTCGGCTCTTTTTTAGTGCGCTGATGCGTTGGCAATCGGGGTAATGGTTTTTGGGGTTGGTCAGCTGTGAATTGTCCAAAAACAGAATTGACAACAGGTCCTGGTTAACGTTAACATTGGAGGTGAGTATTATTATTATTATTTATTATCAGACACCCCCATTATTAACCCAGTAATAAAAATTAAAAAAAAGAAACCCACACATACCAAAAAAATACTTTATTAAAAATAAGACACATCCCAACACTTTTCCACAACTTTAATAAAACGTAGACCAAAGCTAATCTGACAATCAATGTCTATGGAGCCTCGTCCGACACTCCATAGACTTTGCTAACAGCCACTGCAGGGTCACGCTGCGCTGCGGGAGACTTGGTGGCTCTGAAGAATGGTGACATCAGTAACATTACAAATCTTCAGAGTCACCAAGTCACAAACAGTGCAGTGTGAATCAGAGCATCAGAAGAGCAGTAACATTACTGATGTCACCGCTCTTCAAAGGCACCGGGTCTCTCGTAGCACAGCGTGACCCCGCATTGGCTGTTGGCAAAGTCTATGGAGTGTCGGACGAGGCTTCATAGACATTGTATGTTTTTCTCACTTTCTGTCATGAAATCAGAATAAACCTTTCCCATTTTAGGTCAATTAGGAGCCAAAATTATTTATAATTGCCAAATGCCAGAATAATGATAGAGAGAGAGAATGTTTTCAGGCATTTTTATTCCTTTCTCCAAAGTTAAAGTTTCCAAACACTAAACGTATTATGCATTTAAACAATATGGGACTGCTGATGTCATGTCTTTGGAAGCTTCTGATTGGTTTATTGACAACATCTGAGTTAATTAGAGACACACCTGTGGATGTATTGTAATGCACACGTGAAACACGCGGCTTCTTTGTGTAGCATCATGGGAAAGTGAAAAGAAATCAGCCGAGATCTCAGGAGGAAAATTGTGGACTTGCACAAGTCTAATTCATCCTTGGGTGCAATTTCCAGATACCTGAAGATGCCTCATTCATCTGTACAAACAATTATACACAAGTACACACAAGATGGGAATGTGCAGCATCATACCGCTCAGGAAGGAGACGGGTTCTGTGCACCAGAGATGAACGTGCTTTGGTCAGACATGTGCAGATCAACCCAAGAACAAAAGCAGAAGACCTTGTGAAGATGCTGGCGGAAGCTGGTAAGATTGTGTCATTATCCACAGTGACACGAGTACTATATACACATGGGCTGAAAGGCCGCTCTGCAGGAAGAAGCCATTACTCCAAAAGAAACAGAAAAAAGCCAGATTAATGTTTGCACATGCAACAGGAACACAGACCTTAATTTTTGGAGACGTCCTGGGGTCTGATGAGACTAAAATTGAACAGTTTGGCTATAATGACCATCTTTACGTTTGGAGGAAAAAGGGAGAAGCTTTGAAGCCTAAGAACCATCTGTGACACACTGGGGCGGCAGCAAGTAGAGGGAAAAACCTGCAGATGTGTCTTTATAGAGATTGGATGGAAACTAAGGGTTTAAACTGTATATTAACAAATACCAGCAGTGAATAAACCATATATTGTACATGAATAAATATGTATATATGCGTGTATACTGTATACATATATATCCATGGTGAATAATAATAATAATTTGGAATGAAACAATAAAAGAATCATCTGTTCTGACATCAATGTCTGTGGTCTTCAAGCGCGGCAAAAAAACCTGTTTTTCTCCAGTTTCTTTCTGATGTTCCCCATGGTGAATAATACACATCTATTCATCTATATGTGTGTATAAATGTATGTACAGTGGATAAAAAAGTCTTCATACCCCTGGTAAAAGGTCAGGTTTTTGTCATGTAAAAAAAAAATCATATCCAGAAGAATCATTTCAGAACTTTATCCACCTTTAATATCTTTTTGGATCTGGGTCTATGACATGGAGACTCACCGATCTTTGCCCCCTCATCCTTGTAGTAGCTCCATATGTCAGATTGCGGGTTTGTCTCCTATGCACAGCATCCTCTACAGATCACCCGCAGATTATCAATTAAGTTTAGGTCTGGGCTCAGGCTCGGCCATTCCAAAACTTCCATCTTCTGCTGGTGAAGCTGCTTTTAGTGGATTTGGAGGTCATTTAGCATCATTGTCGTACTGAAAGGTGATGGAGGTTTTGGCAAAACATAGTCGGGCTTAGCTATTTCTCTTTGTAGGGAAAGGCTTCCGTCTTGCCCCCTCCCCCACAGGCTGGACATATGAAGAATACGGGAGATTGCTCGCACATACAGGACACAAGCAGTAGTTGGCAGACATTCCTGCAGCTCCTTTAATGTAGCCGTTGGCCTCTAGTTAACATCCTGTACCAATTTGTATCCCTTTGTTGTGTTGTCAGCTATTTATGTCCCACAGATTCTACTGTAAAAAGAACAGCTAAGAAAATGTCAGGAAAGCCCTCTCAGAACAGCAACATTTTCTTTGGGTTAATGAGAATCACTGTAAATGATGGCGGTCGATTACTGATACTGTGTAAAATGAGAGTGAATCTGATTAGTTGATTCTGAACACCACATCCCCAATAATAAGATGGGTGTTTACACTTATGCAACCACAGTACTGTAGTTTTCCTAGTTTTATTTCCCCCTTCAGTTTGTTTCTCAAGGGATTTGTGCAGATTATGGGCATCATTAATGGTGGAAAAAGCCTATAAATTCTTCTTCTTTGTAGGAGATTTTTCATGACAAAACCCTGGGATGTGTAGGCTTTTTCTATCCGCTGTTCTTATGTATTCATGTGTGTGTTTCCATCGTACATTTTATTGCTTATCTCTTTCTAATGATTTTTTTCTTTGGTGGGGAAATGGGATTTCAATTGTTGCCTCAGACAGAGGATAGAACCCACCCTGCTGAAGGTCCCATCATGATGGTCTTGCCTTCTCTCTGCAGGGAAGCCATTCAACCCCTTACTGCTCCTGGGCTACGCTGCAACAAACATCATCAGTACCCTGATGTTAGGGGAGCACTTTGATTACCAGGACGAGAAGCTGAAGGAACTTCTTCAGTCCACATTCAGATATCAAACGCAGTTAATTTCTCCACTAAACACGGTAATGGTTTTTGGTTCTTTTTCCTCCAGAATATCAAGTGACTGCATAGTCTGAGACCTGTAGCTTCACAAGTTGTGTCATGTAATTTAAGGAAGGTGCGGACGCTTTGGGCAGAGTGTGCAACACTTACAGTTCTCTTCAGGGCAGAGTCCACCACCCCGCAATTGGTCACGATCATTGATGTAGTAGTAAGACACATGACCCTGGGGTTCTCTTGGCAAAACAACAATGAACAGTTTATTTTATTTTTCACCATCATGACATATACATAACCACAATTCTATGGTCCTGCTGCCACTTTCTCCCGGGGTACTACGTCTAGGCCTATCCCACTATCTGGGAGCTAGTCCTCCAGCTGCCTCCTCATTTCCCTTATTTACTCTTCGGCTAACCGTAGTCCTTTCCTCTGCCCCTGACAGCTTCTAGTCACTCGACTTCCTTTGGTCAATCCGAAGTTCTCTTCCCCGATGGCCATCTAGTCCCTGGACTCTTGAAAGAATGTTCATGGTGAGTCGAAGGCTCCAGACCCTTGGAGGATACCTCCGGGTTTCCCGACTGGCCCAAGTTACGAGGTCACGTTCTCACTCCAGGAACCCTCCTGCAGAACTGCCCTCACAGGGCCTGTCTCTCCAAACAACCCACTGGCCATCTGTTACTCCTTCCACCTTGCTCTAAGGTGCTTTACAACCAGGAAGTGTCTATCACTACTAGACCTGTAAAACTCATACCCTTAGCTTATCTGGCTAATATATCATTAATACATTACATTACATGTTACATAACCCAAACACTTTACATTGGGTTCTCAGTCGCTGGTGGCACCGGCCGCTACACAGTCCTGGTTCTGCTACAAAGAGACACTGTACCTTCTAGCAGCAGCACTTCTTATCACATTCTCTATAGGATTCAACGTATGTTTAATACATTCAGCAGAAAGCACATGAAATAGCCTAAAACACAACAGGAGTGAGGGGTATCGCAACCACCTCCTACATAATCAAATCCCAAGACGTCTTTACACTTGTAGATGACTTGAGCTAATAGAGGAGGATCCTGAGCAGGGGAACACAATGGGATGGTTTGAGCTTATATGAGAATAGAAGTGTAACGCCTGCCTGGATCAACAGACTCAGGTGGGATGTAATTGACAGACTAGAGGGAAGCCACTCACCAAGTAGGACCCCCAGAACCCTGAAACCCTTTAACCCCTATACAGGGATTTGGAATTACACAGGGCCCTGGAACTCACTACCTGTGGAAGGCTGCAGTCCGATGAGAGTAGTCGTCAGGCAGGGTCAAACCAGTAATAGCAGAACAGGGACAGAATTGGCAGACAAGGAAGTAATCAGAAAACGTAGCAGAGGTCAAATCCGGATAGGGCAGCGAGGTACAAAAACAGCAGGCAGAAGGGTAGTCAGAAAACACGCAGAAGTCAGCACACAGGAATCACAAAACAGAATAGGGCGGACCAGGAGACAGGAAATCAGAACTATCTCTGGCAGAGGTCAGCAGACAGGAGCGGAACTAAGAAGGGTGTGGTGTCTTCCCATTGTCTGTAGTTGAACGCTGGCAACTTCAGCTGGAAGACACATGCCACCCACAGTCAGCCAGTGGTACTGCAGATCCTAAGATAACTCAGCCCAGTGGATGATCGGAGCCTGCGCCCATCGGTGCCACTGGCATCGACTCCTCTCCCATCACCAGCACCATCCACAGCAGGAACACGGCGTCGCCTGGCGATCGGAGCAGAAGTTGCTGGAGCAGACCCCGGTGGCGAAGTAACAAGAAGTCTACTCTTCAAACGGTGGTCCTGCTGAACATCATTAATCCTGCACCCTCACGCAATCTCCACTCTTGAAATTACCTTTCTGAAGTGTTTTCTGTATTTTTCTTACTTCCTTGTGTAGGATGCCGTGTGGTGGTAGTCATGGAGGAAGGATTGACGCCAGACACCGCAGCATGCTACATGAAAGACATGGTCTACCTGGATGTGTGGACTTGTGTCATGTGTGTTGTACATCCATGTAGGCCGCATTCAACTGTTGGCTTCAGCTGACCAGGACCAGATGATAACTCGCTTCTGCAAGGAGACCACCAGTTCAGTTTTAACAACAACGCTTTACTTAACGGTTCTTCCATAACGTCTTTGCACACAAGATGGTCAGAGTAGAGCATTTTGCTCCCAGAAATTTCAGAATCCACGTTTTTGTCTCCTGGTAGAGGGGGGAGTAAGGAGGTAATCAGTATTGCCAGAATAGAGCCTTGCACCCTCACAAACTTTGGGAGACTCTGCTCAGGAAAGTCAACTTATTTCACGTAATAGTCCATCCCAGCCATTACCTTTAAGGCTTGGAGCCTTGCTGTCATAGTCCTGTCCTGTGAACCCTTGAGTCTGAGGCCACTACGTTGGAAGGTTGGTCTTTAGACTACACGTAGTCTGGCATTCTGTGCCTCAGTAAGCATTTCATGATTATGCTATCTCTTCTACGGTCTCCTTCGTTCTTTCTTCCACCACAGGTCATCCATTGCATACAGATGTGATAACCTTCATATGATTTATCTGCCCCTGTCACACAAAGGGTCTTCGCAAACTTTATGCATGGGAACAGTCTCTTTCCCTATGAACTAATTCCTCCCATTGTGGGCTAGTCCCAACATTTAACTACTTGTGACCCTGCAGTCTGTTGCTGGGCAGAACTCAACTCCCTCCCGGAGCAGTGCACAACATTATACAGAAAAACATTATAACTAGTGATGGGCGAATAGTGAAATATTCGGGTTCAGATTATGCATACCGAATACTGAGTACTATTCCAGTATTTGTTATGAATAATGAACCTAAGTTAATGGCGATCACAAGCAATTTTTTTTGTTGATTTCACAGAAAAATACTTAGGTTTCCCATTGACTTACATTGGTGTCACATGGATTTTTCCACAAATTTGGCCAAAAGTCATGACTCTCTACAGATTGCAGATTGTGACACTTTGCTTGATGGTTTCTCTGGTTTCTAGGATCAATGCAGGCAGACCCGGGCTTCGACCTGCTGTGTGTTGACACAGAGGCAGGCTAGTGGAAGTTAATCTCTCCTAGTCTGCCTGCTCCTTTAATCACATGTGGTGTGGAGAGCTATCATATCTGCTCCCCTCCTGTTTATGCTGGTGGAATCCTTCTACGCATGCCAGCTATAGTTTATTCTTATGTTCATCTGTGTGGTGCCCCAGACTCTCTGGTAAAAGTTGTGCTTATTGCTTGGTGCGGGTTGGAGGTTACCCCTGTTATTTTGAACTTCTTTTCTGCTCTTGTTTTTTCTCCTGAATTTCTTTTTGTCTTTACCTTTGTGTGTGCGTGCTGTGACAGAGGTTTGGCTTTCCCTTTTTTGTCTTTAACTATGGATTTCTGCACACTCCTGTCCCATTCCTCCCTTGGGGGAGGGAGAATCAGATCAAGACTGGTCAGGAGCAGGGCCAGGAAGGAGACTCAGGCATCTCCACCATTAGTAGTTTCCCTGAGATTAGGGATAGAACAGGGTCCCCTAGCTTGAGGGACTGTTTAGGAACCCTGATTCCCCGCTATCCCAAACTCATTGTGACAATTAGGTGCATTTTTTTTGATGAATATTAGAATAGTACTCGGTATTCCGTACGCATAATCCGAACCCTAATATTTCACTATTCGACCATCACTAATTACAACACATCCCATTACCTTCATAATGAAACAAGACATATTTACAAAGACAAAGAACACAATTCCCATGACATTCGAATCTCGCAATTGGCGCCTTCAGGGATATAAATGCGACAGTGCCAGTTCACCGCCGTACATTTGGACCTCTCATTCTCATATTCTGTCCTCTACAGCTCTGCAATTTGTTCCCAGTTCTTCTGAAGTTTCCGATCATATCGCAGAAGGTCTATAAAGAACACTACTTTCTCACGAAGCTTTTTAACAATTATATAAATGAGCACAAAGAGACTCTGAATCCGAAGTCACCGCGGGATTTCATAGACCATTTTCTGCTGAAGATGAAGGAGGTAACGACATTGATATGGAAATAACCTACATTTCATCATTCCCTGCATGAAGTGCCATCTTTCCACCATGCACTGTCTGTATCACGCTCCAGAGCTGCACTCACTATTCTGCAGGCGATCAGCCACCTCATACACACACAATGTATGCAATCTGTTGTTAATGTCAAACAGAATATCTGACTGCGGCTCTATTCATCTTTAGGTGGAAAATGAGGTGGATCCAGATTTCTGTGACAAAAGTCTAATTGAGATGATTCTAGGACTTTTACCAACGGCAGCGGTGTCTATGGCGTCCACCCTAAAGTTCAGTGTGGTGTTACTGGCCCATTATCCAGAAGTCCAAGGTATGAGTCTGACACTCCGTCCTCACTTTATAGAATGCACTACATGAAGGAATGCAAAATATTAGTCAGAGAAGTAAACAATCACACCTCGGAACTTTGATTTTTCCGATCAATAAAACAAAGTAAAAATCTTAAACGGAAAGGGGATTTCTGATTTCAGAGAAATCCTTGTTCTTTGGCAGAACGTTGTGTTAGAAAATCAAACCATCCATTACTTGCCTTTCCTGACTCCAGCGCTGAGTCTCCGCTGCTCCGGGAGTCTGCTATTGATGGGGGGAACGTCTCAGAGGCGCTGAGCTCACTGACTGTCTGCAGCATGGATGACATCACATCAGCACTGCAGGCAATAACAGATACCAAGTGCAGCAGTAGAGACGCAGCGCTGGACATGGGGCAGTGAGAACAGCACGAAAAAAAGTCTAAGAAAACCGATTAGGTCAAATATAACAAATTTTATTAAAGACTAAAAATAATGACCGCCAACCGGCAGTGTAACTAGAGACGTGGTCATCACATGTAAAGGTATATATTAAAAATCAGGCACAGGTATTCTGCAAGAATATAAGGTATAATAAATATTAAATATAGGAGGAAAACACAAGACCAAGATAGGTACAATACAGTGAAGAAAATCAAAGCAGAGCTGACAAATAGGCCATAGGAATGGTATAAGTGTGTATATACTCAGCTGTGTTATATCCATCAGCTATATATAGGTATATGGGATTAGATAGTGAAAAAAAAAAAAATGAAAAATACACAATAGAAATCTGCCGCCCCTGCAGCAGCAGGCGAACTGCTCGGATCCGGGGTTGCGGTGGCTCGAGAGTTCCCGGAACCGGGCTCTGCGGCCACTCGATTTGAAAAAGGGGTATTTACAGGGGATGAGTCAGTGACGCGACCTGCGGGTCGCGGTCATGGGGAGTACCGCCACTGCCGTAGGGAGTACCCAGGACGGATGGAGAGAGGCAGCCAGGTGTTAATCCCTCCACAGGTAGGGAAGGCCCCCGGGGCTCTGCAGAGTTGGTGGATGGTGTTGCGCAGTCTTTTTTGATCTATTTCTGTAAGTATTGAACTGACCTACAATCTTGGATTTCTGAAACTCTAGATTCCCATCAACAATGATTGGGGAAAGAAGTTACAGAGCTGGTTGCAAGGAGACAGCATATTTGTTGAGGAGTGATTGAAGAAACACGTTGAGAATGTTGAACGTAGGTGGCAATACAAGGCGAAAAGCGACCAAATTGATAACAGTAACTATATTATGAGGACCGATAAACCTGGGCCCCAGCTTCCAAGAATGAACCTTAATTTTAATGTTCTTGGTCGACAACCACACCATATCACCAATACACAGGTCCGGACCAGCTAAGTGCTTACTATCAGCAAAACTTTTATATTTGGTACTCACCACCCTCAAATAATTGTGAAAATACATTATGGATTTTAAATTATGCCACAGGATTGATGACGGCAGTAATTTTATATGGACCAATAAACCGGGATCCTAACTGCAATGAAGGCATTTTGAGTTTAATGTTCTTGGTAGATAACCACACCAGATCACCCACACACAGGTCCAGACCAGGCACACGTCTACAGTCAGCCACACACAGGTCCAGACCAGGCACACGTCTACAGTCAGCCACACACAGGTCCAGACCAGGCACACGTCTACAGTCAGCCACACACAGGTCCAGACCAGGCACACGTCTACAGTCACCCACACACAGGTCCGGACCAGGCACACGTCTACAGTCAGCCACACACAGGTCCAGACCAGGCACACGTCTACAGTCAGCCACACACAGGTCCAGACCAGGCACACGTCTACAGTCAGCCACACACAGGTCCAGACCAGGCACACGTCTACAGTCA
This sequence comes from Anomaloglossus baeobatrachus, assembly GCF_048569485.1. Classification (NCBI taxonomy): domain Eukaryota; kingdom Metazoa; phylum Chordata; class Amphibia; order Anura; family Aromobatidae; genus Anomaloglossus; species Anomaloglossus baeobatrachus. The sequence continues at coordinate 9,164,884 of NC_134358.1, read as the reverse complement.
CCCACACACAGGTCCGGACCAGGCACACGTCTACAGTCAGCCACACACAGGTCCAGAACAGGCACACGTCTACAGTCACCCACACACAGAGCCGGACCAGGCACACGTCTACAGTCAGCTGCGTGTTTATAATTGGAGCCCATGTTACATAAATGCTGCTGAACCTTCTCCCATGTAGACAATAATGATGAGACAAATATGAGACAATAGGTCCTCCCCAGGAAAGAGGACAACTCCTCCTGATTATCAGATACAAAACAACGTAAATACTGCTCCAAATTCTGACTTACATGTTCTGTTTGCCCATTATACTGAGGGTGGAACGCAGAAGAATGAGATAGGGGACCTGTCAGGTCCAAAATGCACCCAGAACAACGAGCAATTCTGAGTGCATATTGCTAATCCCTGCCTAACTGTGCCTGTGTACACGCATAGTTAAAGAGATCTATAGAGAAAGTATTTCTAAAGATCTTTTATCGTATGCTAATGAGCGCGGGGAATAGCCTCTGGGCGCTGCTTCCTTTGCTATTTGGCCCCATTAGCATGTTAGCAAGCCCTTGTGGGGGAAGCAACGCCCTTGGGACTAGTCCCCGCGCTGAGATACATCAGGCTGCATCAATACAGGTGCCAAAGAGAAGCATTTTTTAAGACGGTCAAATGCACATAAAGCACCTGTGATAACGCGGTGTCTGGCCACTTGTGTAGCAGGTGAACTGTTCTAAATTAGGCCAGACATGTTTCCTTTGTTTGTTAAATCAAGAGAAGTTATCTATTGTCTCATATCAGACTGGTCAGAGCCCTATTTTCTGTAAATGTGGATTGCCTCAGCGCTTCTGACTACATAATTTAGAAGAAAATTCTGAAGTCAGATTGAACTAGTCTGACATGTTACATATGAGACCCATAATCCCGTGAGTATTTGAGAATGTCATGTAAGTGATTACAAACTTCCCCAAAAGAGGAGCAAAACATCATTAATGAAGTGATGGAAAACTGTTGGCGCATTGGTGAGACCGAACGGCATCATCGGGTTTTCAACATGCCCCTCAAGCATATTAAAGGCCATTTTCCACCCATCCCCCTGTTTGACCAGCAACAGATTATAGGCCCCTTTATGGTCAAGTTTAGAGAACCATTTAGCATCGGCAATCTGATTAAAAATGTCAGAGATGATAAGTATCCCTAACCATTATTTGGTTGAGCTCCCAAAAGTCCAGGCATGGCCATAACCCACCATCATTCTTTTTGACAAAGAAGAATTCACCAGCAACTGGCAATGAAACTGCCTAATGTGCCCCTTTGCTGAACTCTCCATTATATACTCTTTGAGAGCTGATCTCTCAGTACCGGACAAATGATAGAGTCTGCACTTGGGCAGTTTTGTCCCTGGGATCAACCCTATGGTGCGGTCATAAGACCTATGCGGTGCCAAATCCTAACTTCCTTTCTCTGAGAACAAATCACAAAAATCAAAGTGAGGACCAGGAAGGCTAGCGGTAACCCCCAAAATACAGGTTCATAAACATGGTTTTTACAATATGTGCTCCATTTCATCATCTCCTGAGTTTGCCAATCTATGGTGGGGTTATGTAAGGCTAACCAGGGGAACCCCAATACCATTTGTGCATAAAGGCCCTTGAGAATAAAACATGATATCTGGTCTGAAGGAAGTACCCCTATACGGAGTTCCAGCCCTTGTAAACTCTCAAAAAAGTTCCCCTGAGAAAGAGGTGAAGCATCAATGGCAAAAATCTGAACAGGATTTGATAACGCCTTCAAATCCACTCCTGAGGAACGAGCAGACTGTTCACCAATCATGTTTGCCCCTGAAGCGCTCTATCAAGATGTTTTAGATTCAGGAAACCTCTGCTGAAATTGGCAATCAATACGTACTGCCAATGACATAGCACACTCTAAAGAAAGAAGCGTTTCATACATTACCAACAACTCCTTTACCTGTCGCGGGCGGGGAGGACGCCGCCGCTGCTGCGCTCTCGCTAACGCTCGGGTCCGGCGCTGCTGCTGCTGCTGCTCGGTGGCTCGAGCGGAGGGCCGGATCCGGGGACTCGAGCGGCGATCCTCGCCCGTGAGTGAAAAGGATAGTTGGTTTGGGGGATTTAGTCCGTGACGCCACCCACGAGTCGTGGTGAAGATGGGCACCACCGCTGCTGGTGACGGGGATCCCGGGAGCGATGGTAGGGAGCAGCTGGGATGTTGTTTTCCCCCTCCATGGGTAGGGGTTGGTGGTCCCGGGGCCCGATGATGTGACGGGGAGGCAGGGTTGGTGAGGTGCAGGGTCGCAGGGACAGCGCGGCGTGGTGCCGAATGGCACGGGTGTACTCACTCAGTAAGAAATGTACAAAGTCCTCGGTAAACCAAACGGCTGGATGGACGGATCCCGCAGCCGGCTGCTGTGTCTCTCCCCGGACAGGTGATGGCAGCTGTCTTTCCCTGCACCTTGATGTTCTTGTTTGACTACTATGGATCCCCAACGGTAGTCCGCTCCCCGGTGTATGGATACCGGAGGAGCCCGTTTGCCCGCAGGCACTGGCCCCTGGGTCTCTAGCCTTAGGCGGTAGCTGTATACCCTCACGGTGTGGGCAGTTGCCTTCAATCGGGACTTTTGCTGTCAGGAAACCCCTGGGGTTCGGTCACATTCAGATTTGACTATTGTCGGCGGCTCCAAGCCTGGTCGGGGTCCGATGTCCCTGCCTGTGTGTGCTGGCTTCACTTCGCTCCCCAGTCGGTACCGGCGGGCCAACGCCCGATCCCGGTCCTACGGTTCCGCGTTGCTCCACCACTCCTGCAGACGACCACCACCGTCTGCCAACCTTGCTGTCAGTGCCTGGGCCACAAACCCAGACACCCAAGTGCTTGCTCCTCTCACTTCAAACTCCAACACTTAACTGTCACTTTTCCCGCCTCCAGGCCTGTGAACTCCTCAGTGGGTGGGGCCAACCGCTTGGCTCCGCCCCACCTGGTGTGGACATCAGACACTGGAGGGAGGCAACAAGGGTTTTGTGTTTGGCTGGTGTCCCTGTCTAATGGGGGCGGGGGTGTTTGAGTGTTATCTGTGACGACCTGGCTAGTCCAGGGCGCCACATACTGTCTTGGACAAACCCTGGAAAAACGGACTTTTCAGAGCAGGGTTATTCCACAGTGTATCCGTGCACCAGCGCCGGAATTCAGTGCAATAATTTTTTGCCAGACAATTTCCCTGTTGCAACAAATGGATCTTAAACTGTTCTAATGATGTTCTATCAAATTCATGACAGATGAGACCAAGTGCCGAGAAAAATACGTCCACTGTCAACAACACAGGAGAATTGAAGGGCAAGGAAAAGGTCCACGCTTGCGGGTCCCCACTCAAGAGAGACAAAAATTTCAACCCCCCTCTTCTTCACTACGAGAACAGTGGACACAAACGGAAATATAATTTACACACCTCTCTGAAAGTAGCAAACCAGCTGCGCTCCCCTGAAAATCTTTCCAGGAGAGGCACTTTGGGCTCCAATGATCCAGAGACCAGGACAGAATGCTCCTGTATGGTGGACTGAGCTCGCTGCTGTACCGCCCCTTTTAATTCAGCCACCTGGAGAGACAAGGTCTGCAATTGTCTTGCTAATGCAGCAACCGGGACCATGCTGGAATGTCGCAAAAGTGGGGCCAGCTAAAATAGAAGATAATGTTAAGGCCCAGTCACACTAAACAACTTACCAGCGATCCCAACAACGATACAACCTGATAGGGATCGCTGGTAAGTTGCTAGGAGGTCGCTGGTGAGATGTCACACTAAGCGACGCTCCAGAGATCCCACCAGCAACCTGACCTGGCAGGGATCACTGGAGCGTCGCTACACGGGTTGCTGGTGAGCTGTCAAACAGGCAGATCTCACCAGCAACCAGTGACCAGCCCCCAGCCAGCAGCGCTGTGTGGAAGCGATGCTGCGCTTGGTAACTAAGGTAAATATCGGGTAACTAACTAACCTTGGTTACCAGCGCACACCGCTTAGCGCTGACTCCCTGCACACCTAGCCACAGTACACATCGGGTTAATTACCCGATGTGTACTCTGCTACGTGTGCAGGCAGCAGGAGCCGGCTTCTGCGGACGCTGGTAACCACGGTAAACATCGGGTAACCAAGAAGCCCTTACCTTGGTTACCCGATATTTACCTTGGTTACCAGCGTCCACCGCTCTCACACTGCCAGTGCCGGCTCCCTGCACTCCTAGCCACAGTACACATCGGGTTAATTACCCGATGTGTACTGTGTCTACGTGTGCAGAGAGCAGGGAGTCGGCACTGACAGCGTGAGAGCGGCGGACGCTGGTAACGAAGGTAAATATCGGGTAACCAAGGTAAGGGCTTCTTGGTTACCCAATGTTTACCATGGTTACCAGCGTCCGCAGAAGCCGGCTCCCTGCACATCCAGTTGTTGCTCTGTCGCTGTCACACACAGCGATGTGCACTTCACAGCGGGAGAGCAACAACTAAAAAATGGTCCAGGACATTCAGCAACAACCAACGACCTCACAGCAGGGGCCAGGTTGTTGCTGGATGTCACACACAGCGACATCACTAGCAACATCGCTGCAACGTCACAAAAGTTGTTCCTTAGCAGCGATGTTGCTAGCGCTGTTGCTTAGTGTGACGGGGCCTTTAGATGGAAGTGCCGAATCACAGAACCATCAATCAAGGCAGACAGCAAGGAACATGGTGGAGTCAAGAGACAGGAACTGAACTAACACATCCTTGATTTACTCAGAAAGTCAAGTATAAAACTGATGATGGGGTCCAGCGACAAAACTCAGTGCAGGGGGTCTTCAGTATATTTCACCCCTGCTGGAGGCTGGATAGTTATTACTAAAGTTACCTAGTCACAGTTGTCATATAAGAATCCTAAGGCCTCAACAAAATGAATCAACTGTGGAGAACTTTGGACAGTAAAGGTAGAGAAAAGGCCCCGTCCACCCAACCAAGCCACTGGCCATCTGTTACCCCTCTGACCTTGCTCCACGCTCCCTCTGAACCTGGAGGTGGCAAACACGGCTACCTCTGTACAACCTTACTGCATTATACATTAAACTACATGGGGATAATGCACCTAAACCAGCAAAAACACAGTAGGAGAAGGGGTAACTCAGTCCTAGGTGATGGACCTTAGCCAGTTGATAGTGACAGTTGCTGCCAAAATGTCCACAATCACAGCATTGTTTTCTCAACCAACTTAATGAGCCAAAACGTGTTTTATTTAAATGTTCTCGGTGAATGTGCTTTGTCTCACAGCTAAAGTTCAGCAGGAGATAGACAAGGCGACCAAGTCCTTCCATCTTCCCAAGATCACGGATAAAGCCCAGATGCCATATACAAACGCCGTCATCCATGAAATACAGAGAGTTCATGACCTGGCGCCGGCCGCTTTTCCCCATGCTGTCTCTGAAGACATTGTGTTCAGAGGTTATACCATCCCGAAGGTACTGGCCATTTTCTTTATTACATTGTGACCTGTATGTGCAATTTGGCCTTTCTGGAAAAATTAAGCAAGATTGCTTGAGAAAGGCGGGACTGTACAAGGCCTGAAATATTACTATTGCATTGATGTTGTGTGGGGGAATGAACAGTGAGGACATCATACTGTGTGTGGGGGGAATGTACTGTGGGGACATCATACTGTGTGTGGGGGATGTAATGTGGGGACATCATACTGTGTGTGGGGGGAATGTACTGTGAGGACATCATACTATGTGGGGGGGATGTACTGTGAGGACATCATACTGTGTGGGGGGGAATGTACTGTGGGGACATCATACTGTGTGTGGGGGATGTACTGTGGGGACATCATACTGTGTGTGGGGGGAATGTACTGTGAGGAAATCATACTGTGTGGGGGGATGTACTGTGAGGACATCATACTGTGTGGGGGGGAATGTACTGTGGGGACATCATACTGTGTGTGGGGGGAGGAATGTACTGTGGGGACATCATACTGTGTGTGGGGGATGTACTGTGGGGACATCATACTGTGTGGGGGAATGTACTATGGAGACATCATACTGTGTGGGGGAATGTACTGTGGAGACATCATACTGTGTGTGGGAGAATGTACTGTGAGGACATCATACTGTGTGTGGGGGAATGTACTGTGAGGACATCATACTGTGTGTGGGGGGAATGTACTGTGAGGACATTATACTGTGTGTGGGGTGAATGTACTGTGGGGACATCATACTGTGTGTGTGGGGGAATGTACTGTGAGGACATCATACTGTGTGTGGGGGAATGTCCTGTGAGGACATCATACTGTGTGTGGGGGAATGTACTGTGAGGACATCATACTGTGTGTGGGGGAATGTACTGTGAGGACATCATACTGTGTGTGGGGGAATGTACTGTGAGGACATTATACTGTGTGTGGGGGAATGTACTGTGAGGACATCATACTGTGTGTGGGGGGAATGTACTGTGAGGACATCATATTGTGTGGGGGGAATGTACTGTGAGGACATTATACTGTGTGTGGGGGAATGTACTGTGAGGACATTATACTGTGTGTGGGGGGAATGTACTGTGAGGACATCATACTGTGTGTGGGGGAATGTACTGTGAGGACATCATACTGTGTGTGGGGGAATGTACTGTGAGGACATCATACTGTGTGTAGGGGGAATGTACTGTGGGGACATCATACTGTGTGTGGGGGAATGTACTGTGAGGACATCATACTGTGTGTGGGGGGATGTACTGTGGAGACATCATACTGTGTGTGGGGGGAATGTACTGTGAGGACATCATACTGTGTGTGGGGGAATGTACTGTAAGGACATCATACTGTGTGTGGGGGAATGTACTGTGGGGACATCATACTGTGTGTGGGGGAATGTACTGTGGGGACATTATACTGTGTGTGGGGGGAATGTACTGTGAGGACATCATACTGTGTGTGGGGGAATGTACTGTGAGGATATCATACTGTGTGTGGGGGACTGTACTGTGATGACATCATACTGTGTGTAGGGGGAATGTACTGTGGGGACATCATACTGTGTGTGGGGGGAATGTACTGTGAGGACATCATACTATGTGGGGGGGATGTACTGTGAGGACATCATACTGTGTGGGGGGGAATGTACTGTGGGGACATCATACTGTGTGTGGGGGATGTACTGTGGGGACATCATACTGTGTGTGGGGGGAATGTACTGTGAGGAAATCATACTGTGTGGGGGGATGTACTGTGAGGACATCATACTGTGTGGGGGGGAATGTACTGTGGGGACATCATACTGTGTGTGGGGGGAGGAATGTACTGTGGGGACATCATACTGTGTGTGGGGGATGTACTGTGGGGACATCATACTGTGTGGGGGAATGTACTATGGAGACATCATACTGTGTGGGGGAATGTACTGTGGAGACATCATACTGTGTGTGGGAGAATGTACTGTGAGGACATCATACTGTGTGTGGGGGAATGTACTGTGAGGACATCATACTGTGTGTGGGGGGAATGTACTGTGAGGACATTATACTGTGTGTGGGGTGAATGTACTGTGGGGACATCATACTGTGTGTGTGGGGGAATGTACTGTGAGGACATCATACTGTGTGTGGGGGAATGTCCTGTGAGGACATCATACTGTGTGTGGGGGAATGTACTGTGAGGACATCATACTGTGTGTGGGGGAATGTACTGTGAGGACATCATACTGTGTGTGGGGGAATGTACTGTGAGGACATTATACTGTGTGTGGGGGAATGTACTGTGAGGACATCATACTGTGTGTGGGGGGAATGTACTGTGAGGACATCATATTGTGTGGGGGGAATGTACTGTGAGGACATTATACTGTGTGTGGGGGAATGTACTGTGAGGACATTATACTGTGTGTGGGGGGAATGTACTGTGAGGACATCATACTGTGTGTGGGGGAATGTACTGTGAGGACATCATACTGTGTGTGGGGGAATGTACTGTGAGGACATCATACTGTGTGTAGGGGGAATGTACTGTGGGGACATCATACTGTGTGTGGGGGAATGTACTGTGAGGACATCATACTGTGTGTGGGGGGATGTACTGTGGAGACATCATACTGTGTGTGGGGGGAATGTACTGTGAGGACATCATACTGTGTGTGGGGGAATGTACTGTAAGGACATCATACTGTGTGTGGGGGAATGTACTGTGGGGACATCATACTGTGTGTGGGGGAATGTACTGTGGGGACATTATACTGTGTGTGGGGGGAATGTACTGTGAGGACATCATACTGTGTGTGGGGGAATGTACTGTGAGGATATCATACTGTGTGTGGGGGAATGTACTGTGATGACATCATACTGTGTGTAGGGGGAATGTACTGTGGGGACATCATACTGTGTGTGGGGGGAATGTACTGTGAGGACATCATACTGTGTGTGGGGGGAATGTACTGTGAGGACATCATACTGTGTGGGGGGAATGTACTGTGAGGACATTATACTGTGTGTGGGGGAATGTACTGTGAGGACATTATACTGTGTGTGGGGGGAATGTACTGTGAGGACATCATACTGTGTGGGGGGAATGTACTGTGAGGACATTATACTGTGTGTGGGGGGAATGTACTGTGAGGACATCATACTGTGTGGGGGGAATGTACTGTGAGGACATTATACTGTGTGTGTGGGGAATGTACTGTGAGGACATCATACTGTGTGTGGGGGGAATGTACTGTGAGGACATCATACTGTGTGGGGGGGAATGTACTGTGAGGACATCATACTGTGTGTGGGGGAATGTACTGTGGGGACATTATACTGTGTGTGGGGTGAATGTACTGTGAGGACATCATACTGTGTGTGGGGGAATGTACTGTGAGGACATCATACTGTGTGTGGGGGAATGTACTGTGAGGACATCATACTGTGTGTAGGGGGAATGTACTGTGGGGACATCATACTGTGTGTGGGGGAATGTACTGTGAGGACATCATACTGTGTGTGGGGGAATGTACTGTGAGGACATCATACTGTGTGTGGGGGGGATGTACTGTGGAGACATCATACTGTGTGTGGGGGGAATGTACTGTGAGGACATCATACTGTGTGTGGGGGAATGTACTGTGAGGACATCATACTGTGTGTGGGGGGGATGTACTGTGAGGACATCATACTGTGTGTGGGGGGAATGTACTGTGAGGACATTATACTGTGTGTGGGGGAATGTACTGTGGAGACATCATACTGTGTGTGGGGGAATGTACTGTGAGGACATCATACTGTGTGTGGGGGGAATGTACTGTGAGGACATCATACTGTGTGTGGGGGGAATGTACTGTAGGGACATGACATGATAATGTGTGTGGGGGAGAATGAACAGTGAGGATATCATACACACTTTTTTCTGCATCAGAGCTTTTGGTGGCGAGCAGACGTCCTGGGTCCACAGCACAGGTCAATATGCTGTAGGGACCATGCAGTTCTAGCAGCTGGAATTCCATTTATCAGAATGTGATGTCAGAACATAGAAAATATAATAAAACATGAATTAATTATTATATAACATGCCTCATATAGAAGACACACCACCCGTATAACACCGAATCTTTCCTGTAATCAGGGAACGACCGTGATCCCCTTCCTCACATCAGTCCTGCAAGACCCTTCTCAGTGGGAAACTCCTGAAGATTTCAACCCCGGGCATTTCCTGAATGAGGACGGGCAGTTCCGCACCAGGATGGCGTTCATGCCGTTCTCAGCAGGTAACAACCAGAGATAAAAAGGTGCAACCAAGCATCTAGAGAAGTCAGGCAAGGCATCTAATATTGTGCGGGATGTGAAGAACTGACGTTATCAGTAGAAAATTACAGATCTATACCAACATAGATCATAGATTCTGTATGGGCAGGTCACTAAATCTGTAGGAAGGCCACAAATAGCCAAAGAAATCTGCAATTACAAGTTAAGCAAGGGTGTGACTGGCAACCAAATAGTAATCACACATAAACTGACTGTCCAGTCGGGAGGTCTAACAGGGTATAAGAGTCGCTACTTATATACCATCTTCCTAACATCTTGCTACCCGGCTGCCTTCTAGCTCACCTTCCTTGGATACTGCTGTAGTTTGTGACTAAACCCTACGTATTGTGTTCACAGAAGTCTATGGTAGTCTGAGACACACCTCCTGCCTCCTCATTGGCTCACATTGCTTCTTTCTCCCTACTCCACTTCTTCTGGTACTCCACTGTTATGTAATGTGACCAAAGCAGCAGGTGCACCACCTTTGAAGGGAGGGTTAACCTGCCCAAAATGTGGAAAACCTACTTCAGCATGCCACACCATCTGATATGGCCCGTATTAGCAGGAGGTGGCATTTCAATAACATGGTGGAAGGTGTATGTGTCCACACGTCTCCACGTGCTCAGTGATGGATCTGCCTCATTCCACTTATCAGTCTCCAAATTGGACACATGGTGGAGCTTGCCCTTTACTACCATGCTCCAATGAAATAAGGCCCCCTAAGTGCTGCGGTTAAAAGGCGTATCGGCGGTTGTTAAGGTGCTAAATTGTTTCTCTGTAAGGCTATGTGCCCACGCTGCGGAAAATGCGCGGATTTTGCCGCGGATTTTCCAGAAATCTGCAGCACAGCTACTCCCCAGCCATTTCTATGGCATTTGGGAAATGCTGTGCCCATGCTGCGGATTTTTCCGCAGCGGAAATCGTGCGGATTTCCGTGCGGAAAAATCTGCAGCATGTCAATTATTGTTGCGGATTTCTCCGCAGGGTCCCATATACTTACCTGCCTCACCGGAGTCACTTTCTCCGTCCGGTGTACAGAAGCGTGGTGAATCCAGGTCAGGAAGGAAGAGATGGGCGGAGCCTGCACGAGCTCCGGTCATGTGACAGCCGGAGCTAGTTCAGGCCCGCCCACATTCTCCTGAAGACGCTGAGAGAGTGACCCGGCTGCCGGAAAGCGAGGTGCTGCATGATGGAGGTAAGTATGAACTCCCCCGATCACTGCAGCACTTGTTCTGCATTGAGGATGGAGTGCCGAAGCCATGGTACTGTATCCTCAATGCAGAATGCCCGCACCATATCCGCACGACATTCCGCAGCATGGAAACAGACAAAAGTTGTGGTGCTATTTCCTGGGAGCACCTGCGGAATGTCTTGAGGATATATCCGCAGGACACTGTCCCCATGGGCACATAGCCTAAGGAAACTCTGAAATCAGTCTCTGTGGGGGCACTCTTTAAAATGTTTAGTTTATTGAATTACTTCCTATGTAACAATGACTCCTATGGAGACAGAACTCAAGTCAATTCCCTATCCACATTTGTCTACAGATCAATTGTCCTAGTCTTATCTCTACTTTGCTTCCTTTTGCAATCTTCTAGATTGATCCACCCCCATGCTTAATGATTGGCGAGATGTTCTTTTCCTGAAATTCTGTGCCTTTTTTCTCCACACATAGCTTTGATTATTGTGACCAAAGAGTTCTACTTTAACTTCATCAGTCCACGGGACTTGTTTCCACAATGCTTCAGTCTTGTTTAGATGTTCTTTCACAGACTTCTAAGGCTCAGTTTTATGGTGAGGATGCAGGAGAGGTTTTCTTCTGATGACTCTTCCATGAAGATAATATTTGTGCAGGTGTCTCTGAACAGTAGAACAATGTACCCCAACTCCACAGTTTGCTAAATCTTCTTGAAGGTCTTTTGCAGTCACACAGGGGCTCTGATTTGCCTCTCTAACAATCCTACGAGCAGCTCTCACAGAAATGTTGCTTGGTCTTCCAGACCTCATCTTGACCTTCACTGTTCCTGGTAATGGCCATTCCTTAATAACATTTTGAATTGAGGAAAGGGCGACTTGAAAACGCTTTGCTATCTTCTTATAGCCTTCTCCTGCTTTGTATGCCTCCACCATTTTCAGAGTGCTAGGCAGCTGCTTAGAAGAACCCATGGCTGCTGTTTTTTGGCACAAGGTTAGAGGAGGCTAGGTTTTTATAAAGCTGTGAAATTTGCATCACCGGCCTTTCCTAACAAAGAAAGTGAACAAACCATAACCCTAACAGGCTAATTAAGGATTGAAACCTTGGTCAGAGTTAGCTGACCACGCAAATCTACAAGGGTGTCCAAACTTTGCATTGGCCCATTTTTTTTGTAATTTTTAAAATATGTTTAAAATATTGTATTCATTTTTTTTGCCTAAAATAAAAAGGAAATGTTTCATCTGTAACTTTATGACTTTTAGAGATCAGTTCATGATCAACTTGCTCAGCTGTTCAAAAATAACAGTCATTTTAACCAGGGGTGCCCAAACTTTTTCATGCAACTGTATATGGGCATCATCTTTAAAAAGTACCCAGACATATGTTAACCTGAAAAAGGCCCTAAGGACAATTATTTGGGGAAATATTGAGCCTGCGCTTACCTTCTAAATGTGCAACAACTGTATCCAATTTATATAAATCCTTAAAATCTAAACAGCCCATACATAATACCATTAATCATTATTGTAGCAGAACTATTTTCTAGATCTAAACAAGGTTTAAATTCATCGACAGAAAGCCAAGGTCTTCATTTAGTGGGAAATTGAAGCAGAAAGCGATCCTGTTGGATAATAATGACCTGATTGACACAGATTTTGTAGACTGTGATCCCTCGCAGGCAGGGTCCTCTCTCTTACTGTACCCTCACCCATCCCTAGTAGACTGTGAGCCCCCGTGAACAGGGTCCTCTCTCCTCCTGTACCCTCACCCATCCCTAGTAGACTGTGAGCCCTTACGGGAGGGGTCCTCTCTCCTCCTGTAGACTGTGAGCCCTCGCAGGCAGGGTCCTCTCTCTTACTGTACCCTCACCCATCCCTAGTAGACTGTGAGCCCCCATGGGCAGAGTCCGCTCTCATCCTGTATCATCACCCATCCCTAGTAGACTGTGAGCCCCCATGGGCAGGGTCCGCTCTCATCCTGTATCATCACCCATCCCTAGTAGACTGTGATCCCTTGCAGGCAGGGTCCTCTCTCTTACTGTACCCTCACCCATCCCTAGTAGACTGTGAGCCACCATGGGCAGGGTCCTCTCTCTTACTGTACCCTCACCCATCCCTAGTAGACTGTGAGCCACCATGGGCAGGGTCCGCTCTCATCCTGTATCATCACCCATCCCTAGTAGACTGTGACCCCTCGCAGGCAGGGTCCTCTCTCTTCCTGTACCCTCACCCATCCCTAGTAGACTGTGAGCCCTTACGGGAGGGGTCCTCTCTCCTCCTGTAGACTGTGAGCCCTCGCGGGCAGGGTCCTCTCTCACCCTGTACCCTCACCCATCCCTAGTAGACTGTGACCCCTCGCAGGCAGGGTCCTCTCTCCTCCTGTACCCTCACCCATCCCTTGTAGACTGTGAGCCCTTATGGGCAGGGTCCTCTCTCCTCCTGTAGACTGTGAGCCCTCGTGGGCAGGGTCCTCTCTCATCCTGTACCCTCACCCATCCCTAGTAGACTGTGACCCCTTGTAGGCAGGGTCCTCTCTCCTCCTGTACCCTCACCCATCCCTTGTAGACTGTGAGCCCTTGTGGGCAGGGTCCTCTCTCCTCCTGTATCCTCACCCATCCCTTGTAGACTGTGACCCCTCGCTGGCAGGGTCCTCTCTCCTCCTGTAGACTGTGAGCCCTCGTGGGCAGGGTCCTCTCTCCTCCTGTATCCTCACCCATCCCTTGTAGACTGTGAGCCCTTGTGGGCAGGGTCCTCTCTCCTCTTGTATCCTCACCCATCCCTAGTAGACTGTGACCCCTCGCTGGCAGGGTCCTCTCTCCTCCTGTAGACTGTGAGCCCTCGCTGGCAGGGTCCTCTCTCCTCCTGTTTCCTCACCCATCCCTAGTAAACTATAAGCCCTCGTGGGCAGGGTCCTCTCTCCTCCTGTATCCTCACCCATCCCTAGTAGACTATAAGCCCTCGTGGGCAGGGTCCTCTCTCCTCTTGTATCCTCACCCATCCCTAGTAAACTATAAGCCCTCGTGGGCAGGGTCCTCTCTCCTCCTGTATCCTCACCCATCCCTAGTAAACTATAAGCCCTCGTGGGCAGGGTCCTCTCTCCTCCTGTATCCTCACCCATCCCTAGTAGACTATAAGCCCTCGTGGGCAGGGTCCTCTCTCCTCTTGTACCAGTCTGTGCCCTGTTTTGTTTATGATTATTGTGCGTGTCCATACTATGTGTACCCCTTTCACATGTAAAGCGTCATGGAATAAATGGCGCTATAATAAATAATAATATAGTTGTGTGTTTTTTCTAGGGAAGCGAGTTTGTCTTGGGGAAAGCTTTGTTCGAATGCAAGTCTTCCTGCAAATACCTGCTCTGCTCCAGAAATTTACCTTCACCCTCCCCCCGGGGACAAAGCGTCAGGATTCAAGATATCTGAACAGAAACAAGGTTGAAATCCTGACATCAGCTGAGATATGCGCGGTGCCTCGTGCCTCGACCAAGTGATCACTGTCCAGTCCACGCCACATGGAGGAGATAATAATGAGAAGCTGAAACACCCTAGAAAATGTGACAAAAAAGACTCTGATGAAACAAATGTTGAGATATTTACTGCTAGAGAACGAAAACTGTGTAAAGTCCGAGCTTTTACTTTGTAATCACAGCTCAGATGTCGTCTTACAATATACGTAGCTGAATCCATTAGAATTGTGTAGAGAACCTAAGGCTAGTTTCACACTTGCGTTGAACGGTATCCGTTGCATTGCGTTCTGTGACGGATGCAACGGATGCGTTGCATATAATGGCTCAACGGATCGTACAAAACAACAGAAAGCTTTTTTTTTTAATTTTTTTTTCTTCTTTACAGTTTTACCGGCAGCAGACTATTGTGAACGATCAGCTGATCACCCGGGCGCTCTCACATGCCGGCGGCCGGGCGCTCATCTGATCGCTCTCAATAGCCGGCAGCCGGGCGCTCAGCTGAACGTTCTCACATGCCGGCAGCCAGGCGCTCAGCTGAACGTTCTCACATGCCGGCGGCCGGGCGGTCAGCTGAGCGCTCTCACATACCGGCGGCCGGGTGCTCAGCTGAGCGCTCTCACATGCTGGCGGTCGGGCGCTCAGCTGAACGTTCTCACATGCCGGCGGCCGGGCGGTCAGCTGAACATTCTCACATGCTGACGGCCGGGCGGTCAGCTGAGCGCTCTCACATGCCGGCAGCCGGGTGCTCAGCTGAGCGCTCTCACATGCCGGCGGCTGGGCGCTCAGCTGAGCGCTCTCACATGCCGGCAGCCGGGCGCTCAGCTGAGCGCTGTCACATGCCGGCAGCCAGGCGCTCAGCTGAACATTCTCACATGCTGACGGCCGGGCGGTCAGCTGAGCGCTCTCACATGCCGGCAGCCGGGTGCTCAGCTGAGCGCTCTCACATGCCGGCGGCCGGGCGCTCAGCTGAGCGCTCTCACATGCCGGCAGCCGGGCGCTCAGCTGAGCGCTCTCACATGCCGGCGGTCAGGCGCTCAGCTGAGCACTCTCACATGCTGGCGGTCGGGCGCTCAGCTGAACGTTTGGCCACCAAAAAACAAAATAAAGTTTCCGTGATTTAAAAAAAAAAAGAGCATGTGCAGTGAAAAATAAAGGTTTCCGCCGCTCTAAAAAACGTTACATGCTGCGTTCCTTCCGCCTGACGCAGCGTCAAAATAACGACGCTGCGTCATCCAGCAGATGCAACGCTGACACTTGCGTTACAGTGCGACGTCCATACAAGTCTATGGAGAATAGCGCAGTGCGTTAATGGACTGTGCTATTCTCCATAGTGACGGACTGCGCTGAACGCAAGTGTGAAAGTAGCCTCACAAGGAGACAAGGCTGGTACATCTGGGAAATATTATACAATACCATCGGCTTCACACTTCTGATCCTAAATTACAAAATAAAAAAATAAAATCATACTAAATCCCACAGATATACGTTTTCTGAAGCAAGACAAAATTTCCCTGAGTACTTTCTAAAAACAGCTCATAAGTTGATTTAACTTTAGCTCATATTTCCCAGGAAAATTACTTTTATCAGAAATTCACAATTTTCAAGTTTAGCAAAGAATGAATTGTCTGTGTGTGTTTGGAGTAGGGTGCGCACATGTCGAGTGTGTGACATAAAGTCAGGTGAATGAACACAGATGTTATCCAAACACAACTGCATATTGGATTCTGATATCTCGTAAAATGTCATTATTACCAAATCTTGAAAAACAGCCTGCGAATTACTCAGCACAAAAGGCATCACAGGACATTCCCGATCCTCTGGGGTGTTATCGTCCTCTACGCTCCTCCTCTAATATGGATCAGGTGATTCACTCCCCTGAGATCAAGCTCAGTGACCCCTGGCTCCCAGCAGCTGGTTATGGAGGCCCGGAGTGAGCGCCGAGGACACTGATTCTTTAAACTGATTTGAATTTCCTGATACACTGTGTGCAGAATTATTAGGCAGATGAGTATTGTGATCACATGATGCTTTTTATACATGTCGTCCTACTCCAAGCTGTATAGGCTGAGAGCCAACTACCAATGAAGTAAATCAGGTGATGTGCATCTCTGTAATGAGGAGGGGTGCGGTGTAATGACATCAACACCCTATATAAGGTGTGCGTAATTATTAGGCAACTTCCTTTCCTTTGGCAAAATGGGTCAGAAGAGAGATTTGATGGGCTCTGAAAAGTCCAGAACCTCCCTGCACACTGTCTATCAGAAAAATAGTTGCACTCAAGCAAGAGGGAAAAAAATGTTCCTGTATCCATTCTTTGCATTCTTCAGCTTTGTTTTCCCTCTTGCTTGGGTGTAAGGGGTACTTTGCACGCTGCGACATCGCTAGCCGATTGTAGCGATGCCGAGCGCGATAGTCCCTGCCCCCGTCGCAGATGCGATATCTTGTGATAGCTGCCGTAGCGAACATTATCACTACGGCAGCATCACATGCACTTACCTGCCCTGCGATGTTGCTTTGGCCGGCGACCCGCCTCCTTCCTAAGGGGGCGGGTCGTGCAGCGTCACAGCGACATCACACGGCAGGCGGCCAATAGAAGCAGAAGGGCGGAGATGAGCGGGACATAAACATCCCACCCACCTCCTTCCTTCCTCATTGCAGGCGGGACGCAGGTAAGGAGATGTTCCTCGCTCCTGCGGCTTCATACATAGCGATGTGTGCTGCCGCAGGAGCGAGGAACAACATCGTACCTGTCGCTGCAGCGAAATTATGGAAATGACCGACACTACACAGATCACCAATTTTCGACGCTTTTGCGATCATTTATCGGTGCATCTAGGCTTTACACGTTGCGACGACGTTACCGGTGCCGGATGTGCGTCACTGTCGATTTGACCCCGACGAGATCGCAGTAGCGATGTCGCAACGTGCAAAGTGACCCTAACTGTTTTTGTCATACTATATGAGAATATGATTTCTGGACCAGAAAGATTATAAATGTTACTTTGGGAGATGAATCAACGGGACAATCATATTATTTGTGTGGGGGGAATTTTTCTGATTAAGACACATGAAATACAAAGCAACGTTTCTGAATGTTTCAGGTAACTGTCTGCGTGTGACGTTACACAGTGATGTTGCACGCAGTTCACACACTGAATGTGATGGGGGATTTACTCACTTTGCTTGCTTCAGCAAAGTAGACAAGAAACATCGGCACTTTAAAAGTCCAAATGGTTTATTTCCACAACATAAACGACAGTGCAGCAATATAAACCAGAGCCTCTTCCGGATTAAAGGAAAACACACACAGATACCAGTCGGTTATCTCGCAGTACTCCTGCTTAGGTTCGGATATCACTCAGCTGAAGTATCCCGGTGGAGCTGTCTCCCTCCACTCACTCACTCCAGACGGATGAAGCAAACCTTCACTTCCCTCAAAAGGTTCCTTCCAGGGGTTTCAGACCTTTCCACACAGTCCAGGTCAGGACTCTCCAATCGTCTCTTCACCCAGAGGATGAGGACCAGAGGACAGCCTCCTCACACTGAACCTTGTGCCCAATTAATAATCTCCATTTTACATCATGTGACATGTCATGTAACACACCCAAGGGTGGGGGGTAGGAGACCAGACCCACCCATCTCTCCAGCCACCTGTAATCCTCACTCTGTGAACTCGAAAGCAAAACATGTGGCATTAAATTTACCAGCACTCCTGAGGCTGACACCACTTATGTGGTACAAACCGGCCATTAAACATGTAGCCGGTCACCTTCTTACAACAGATTCAGAAATAAAGACATACACTTAATCTTAGGACTGGTGACATGGCAGGATTAATCACTCTTGTGATAAATCAGGCAGGGAAATGTCACCTCCAAGCTCCTGCTGTTTCGTCTGTATACTCACTTATCATATTTTGATTTCTGCCATCTCCACCGGTCAGGACATGTGGTTTTGGCTGACCATGAACTGGAGAAGCTTTGCATGATCAGACACAGCCATTACACACTACACAGCAGGGGCACATTTATAAGATTATCTCAGCTCAGGAAACATTTTTTAACATATCTAATTGTGGAACTTATTATTATTGGTGAGTGAGTGGACCCACTGGACCACAGGGGTGACCTGGGCTTACCCTGACATGTGAGGGGCTTAACTAAGCGCCTGCTGGATATTCGCCAGAGCCTCTGGTGGTGAGGGTAGGCTTGGCTACCAGTAGACACCAGGTGCCACACAAAATGTGGTAGCTGACCCAAGGCCTGGACTGGCCAAAGGGCAATTCTGGCAAATGCCAAATGGGCCGATCCCTGTAGTGGGCCAGTCCCGGTAGTGGGCCGCTCTATGTGCTGTCACCGCCGCTCTCCTCAGCAGTGTGCAGGCCGGGCAGCATTATCTGCCGTGCGCACACTAGCTGCAGCAGGACCAGGAGGCAGTGCCCTGCACTGTGCTGGCCCTGCTGTGTGATAGTGTGCTCGGCATGTACACACTGCTGAGGAGCGCGGCGGTGACAGTGCCGGTGACCGCAGCTTCATCCTTCCTATTCAAATGTATTTGCGTCTCTCAGACATAAATACATTTGAACAGTGTGTAGTGCCATGACTAGGCCCCGCCCCTGCCGTGCAGCAACGTGATGAGATCAGCACCTTGCTGACGACATCACAGTGCTGCGGGAGACACAGACACATCGGGCAGTGGTAAGCGCTCCATGGAGGAGCCAAAGATGACAGGTTTAATTAATCGGGATTAGTGGGGAGAAGCTGAGGGCACATAATGGGGGAACATTTGTGAAGGAACACAGCTTTTGCGACAGGCAGAGAGGGAGTACTGTGTTCCAAGGGAGGTGAGGGTGGGTGTGTGTGGTGATGGGGGTGCATTGTATTGTGTGTGTGTGTGTGTGTGTGGTGATGGGGTGCATTGTATTGTGTGAGTGTGGGTGTGTGTGGTGATGGGGGTGCATTGTATTGTGTGTGTGTGTGTGGTGATGGGGTGCATTTTATTGTGTTTGTGTGTGTGCGTGTGTGTGGTGATGGGGGGTGAATTGTATTGTGAGTGGATGGGGTTGATGGGGTAATTGCATTGTAGTGTGTGTGTCTATGTGGCAAGGGGGTGATGGGGGTGTATTGTGTGTGTGTGTGTGTGTGTGTGTGTATGGGGGGTTGATTGTATTGTGTGTGTGTGTGTATTTGTGTATGGGAGTGATGGGGGGTGCATTGTATAGTGTGTGTTTGGGAGGGGTGATGGGGGGTGGATTGTATTGTGTGTGGGGAGGGGGTAATGAGGGGTGCATTGTGTGTGTGTGTGTGTGTGTGTGTGTGGAGGGGTAATTGGGGTGCATTATAGTATTAGTGTGTGTGTGTGTGTATGTGTGTGTGTGTGTGTGTATGGGGAGGGGGTGACGGGTGTGTATTGTATTGTGCGTGTGTGCAGGAGTTACAAAAGAGCAGTTTGGGGGCACAATTTTGGAGAGGGGCAATATGGAGGGATATTATGGAGAGAGGCAGTGTGGGGGTATATTACAAAGAGAGCAGTATGGAGAGAACATTTTGGAGAGAAGTTGTGTATGGGGACAATATGGAAAGAGGCAGCATGGGGGTATATTAAGGAGAGAGGCAGTGTGGGAGGTATTTTGGATAAGGGCAGTGTGGGGGGATATTTTGTGAAGGAAGCACATCAATTATTTTTTCAGGGGCACAGCATGGGAGATATTTATATTTATGGGGCAGTATAATGATACTTTTATTTGTAAAGGTGCTGTGGGGAAGTGCTGCTGAAGAATAAAGAGGGAGGTCTTCAGAGACGTCATCATGGCATCTGTATTGCGAGGAGACAAAAGGGATGGGATCAACTTAGGTGATGTCACCTATAAAGGTACCTGGATATAATGATTATTTGTGATATTGCCTGCGTCTTATCAGTATTGTGGTTCCTGTATGGTCCGCAGTCTGATAACAACATCTCCCAGCATCTCCTTACCATTGTGAAAGACAAGCTGGGAGTTGTAGATTCCAGCATCTTCCGAGCCTTCCCATTGATCTGCATTGTAAAATACAGAACACCAGAAGAATGGAGCGGTCACTTCTTTTAATCACTTGGTGGTTTTAGAAACCTGAAGTGGGTAAAAGATGCTCAAAATCCTGATCCTGTGCACAGCGAGGAGAGGCAGATGGTCATCATCTGCCCCCAAAAATGTCATTGCACATTGCCTAAGTGGTATGTGTCCAAAATTATCACCAGTGACAACAGCAGCTTCCCTGATCACCTCTCTGTAGAATAGGTCATCAGTATTAGTTCAGGGGGATGTGATTTTGTATCCCTGCCCATCAGCTATATGATGACGACGCAGCATTACATGGAGAGCAGCATCCTCTTCATTATCTGCGAGACCCGGCTCTATAGGAAAAATAGACTTCACCAGGTCCTGCTACTTAGAGCAATAAATAGGCCTGAGCTGTAATACTGGATGCAGCCGTGACTACATGTATATTGTGTAACACGACCACATAACAAGTGCACAAAGATATTACACATTCACCACGCGACAAGTGGGCCTGTGCACCCCCAATTGACAGGGCTGAATGCGAGTCCCAGTCCGGCCCTGGCTGACCCTCAGAGCTGGGACGGGCTCTGGTAAGGACAGGTACAGTCTTTGGTGCAAACAGGTGCAGCTGGGACAGGACGGCTGGTACAGGTAGATACTGGAAAACAGGTACAGGTACTGGGTACAGGTACTGGTAACGGATACAGGGAAACAGGACTTGACTAGCAAGTGGATAACTGACTAACTAAACATGTTGTGCAGGCACCTCTCCAAAGGGGAGGATGTCTTAAGTACCAAATGCCTCTCAGCCATAAGCTGAGAGACACATCTAGGTACAAGTGCACTGGCTCTTTAAAAGCAGGGAATGAGTGCACATGCCCTAATCGCGCTCACAGAGGAACTGTACAGCATGCTCAGGGCCCAGGAGCAGGAGGCAGCAGGAGAGCACATGGACGGCCGTAGAGAGAAAGAAGAGGATGCAAGCCACGGTGGTATGTCCGCGTCCCTTCAGGGACACCGGCAGTACAATTATCCCAAGATCTATGAGTTAAAATGTACTTCGTTTGTGGGACAATTATGATCCACACAATTGAGCCAATGCTTTGTAGGACCAATTACTGCTGCGAATCCATTGAAGGTTGTCTTTCCAGCTTTGCTCATCTAGAGGTGACATTTCCTCTTCCTCTCCTCCTGCTCAGTGAGACTGCATGGAAACGTCTGTGATCTCGGTGGATTTGAGTCTGGACTGTGACTCGGCTGCTCACACACAGGAGTATGCTCTGATCTGAACCCTCCATTGTATTTCTGCAGGATGTTGAGGGTCGTTGTCCTGCTGGAAGGTGAACCTACACTACCGTTCAAATGTTTAGGGTCACTTAGATATTTCCTTATTTTTTAAAGAAAATCACATTTTTTTTCAATGAAGCTAACATTAAATTAAACAGAAATCCCCTCTATACATAGTTAATGTGGTAAATGACTATTCTAGCTGCAAACGTCTGGTTTTTAATGCAATATCTACATAGGTGTATAGAGGCCCGTTTCGAACAACCACCACTCCTAATGGTACATTGTGTTTGCTAACTGTGTTAGAAGGCTAATGGATGTTTATAAATCCCTTGAAAACCCTTGCGCATGTATGCTAGCACAGCTGAAATCAGTTTTGCTGATTAGAGAAGCTATAAAACTGACCTTCCTTTTGAGCTAGTTGAGAATCTGGAGCATTTCATTTGTTGGTTCCATTATACTCTCAAAATGGCCAGAAATAGAGAACTTTCATGTGAAACTCGACAGTCTATTCTGAAGGATATTAATTAAGGCTACTTAAGGGCAGCAGCAACTCCGAGAAACATTCTTCTTTATAAAAATGAACCTGAACAAAAGAAGGATGATAAGCAGGTAAGCTTCATTAGTACCTACCATAATCAGTGGTACCTTACGAAAGATATAATTAAAAACCATGTGAACAGCTTACAATCTGATGCAATTCTAAAAAAAAATCTTACCATCAACACCTATGATTGTGGCCAAAACGCTTTAAGAACTTACGGGATACTCTTGTTTATAGCCACTATTTAGCACCCGTCTCCCGCAATCTTCCTGTGACTCCCACAGTCACAGGAAGACTGCAGGATTTGTAAGGCGTGCGCCAATTTGGTGAAGTAAAAAAATTTGGTGCTTTTCTTTGAAATTAGAGTATTCCTATAAATATGTGTGATACTGTTTTAATTTTAGAGGTGGGAATAGGATTTGGGTTGTGTTTATTTTTCATACTAATTTTGGTATCTTTTATCTTCTTGCTTTCTATAGTCTCATTTTTCTAATTATCCCGGATGCCATAGCCGGAGTTATATGGATAACTGAAATCTTCAATCAAGATTTTTTGTGTTTTTGTGCCTTTATATAACATATTACTGTCTATATTTCATTTGGTGTTTTTGTTGTAGTATTTTACCTTTATATGTTGTTAGAATGTGTACATATATCTATTGGTGTAGTTTTTATTTATTAACACTTCTCTGATTTTTTATGTGATTTTAAGTTTTCTGTTTTGTATTTATTATTTATACAATTTCTTAATATGTATTTATTTATTTATTATTTGTTATAATTTATTATATGTATTCCTTAATTTTTTTTATCTAATTTAATTTGTATTTGTATATTTATTTAGTGTGTATTATTTAACACACATTCACCTCTATCACAGCTCATTCATGTTTTTTATTTTTGTTCATATTTTTATATTTCATATTTTTTATCCATTCACACATGCACACACACTTTGTATGTAATTGCCTAGTTCACAGTTCATCATAGCCTGTGGTTTTCTCTGTAATAGAAGTGCGCCTACATTGCATAAACGCACCTCAAACTTTCTTTGGGCGTACACAGGTACCATAATTTGTGGATGCGCCTGTTTCCTGGAGCGTGACACCCACTTTGCGGTTCATGGACACCGCGACAATAAGTCATTATTTTCACAGTTGACGTTAGCTAGGGCGTGAAGCACCACATTATCTATGCAGAGTGACTGCCTCCTGCGATTGGCCGGGTTCTACATTTAAACAACTGATTCCTCTACTTTGACATGCCCCCGTTGAACCTGGGAGAAACGCACGTCAGGGTGGAGGGACCACCACAGCCATCTGATTTTAACACCGCTGTACCACTAATAAGGTATTTACTATACTTTCATATTGAGGCTATAGAATTTATGTATCAGTTATATCGTGATGCAGCTTAGTTCAGCGTCCGTATTCCTTTTGTGTAACTCTCTCGATACTTGAGCACCATCTACTGGTCATTATTAGACACTACAGCTGACTTTATATACTTAGGCTGCTTTCACACATCAGTTTTTTGCCATCAGGCACAATCCGGCAAAAACATGAAAAAAACGGATCCGGCATCTGTTGCCGCTGGATCCTTTTTTTTCCCCATAGACTTTCATTAGCGCCGGATTGTTTCCGGATGGCCGTGCGTTTCATCCGTTTTTTGCCGGATCCGGGACCCGGAATATTGAGATTTACCTTGCCGTTGGTTTCCGGGCTTATATGCATTGGCCAATTCATAAACTAAAAATCTCATTTTTTCATATAGCAGTAATGCAGTACCAGAGTTCCCTTATACATTGATGGCATTTAGTGTGCGGCTGTATCCATTTTGTATTTGCTAGGTTTTCTCAGCTGGCACCTATACACACTTGTAGGATGTGCGGGTCAGTTTTTTGAAATATTTGCAGTGAGTTTCTTTCTGACTGAGCACTCCGCCCTATAAACCAGGCTGTGTTCATAATCCTTATACCAGGAGTCCTAGCTGCCCAGACATGGAGGTTAGTCCAGATAGTGGCATTTCAAGTTAGATTTGTAGTCTGTCTGCCCAGACATGGATGTTTTTAACCTAGATAGTGGCATTTTAGTTAGGGACCCGGAATATTGAGATTTACCTTGCCGTTGGTTTCCGGGCTTACATGCATTGGCCAATTCATAAACTAAAAATCTCATTTTTTCATATAGCAGTAATGCAGTACCAGAGTTCCCTTATACATTGATGGCATTTAGTGTGCGGCTGTATCCATTTTGTATTTGCTAGGTTTTTTCAGCTGGCACCTGTACACACTTGTTGGTATGTGCGGGTCAGTTTTTTTAAATATTTGCAGTTTCTTTCTGACTGAGCACTCCGCCCTATAAACCAGGCTGTGTTCATAATCCTTATACCAGGAGTCCTAGCTGCCCAGACATGGAGGTTAGTCCAGATAGTGGCATTTCAAGTTAGATTTTTAGTCTAGCTGACCAGACATGGATGATTTTAACCTAGATAGTGGCATTTTAGTTAGGGACCCGGAGTATTGAGATTTACCTTGCCGTTGGTTTCCGGCCTTACATGCATTGGCCAATTCATAAACTAAAAATCTCATTTTTTCATATAGCAGTAATGCAGTACCAGAGTTCCCTTATACATTGATGGCATTTAGTGTGCAGCTGTATCCATATTGTATTTGCTAGGTTTTTTCAGCTGGCACCTATACACACTTGTAGGATGTGCAGGTCAGTTTTTTGAAATATATATATCCTTAGGCTGCTTTCAAACATCAGTTTTTTGCCATCAGGCACAATCCGGCAAAAACATGAAAAAAACGGATCCGGCGTCTGTTGCCGCCAGATCCTTTTTTTCCCAATAGACTTTCATTAGCGCCAGATTGTGCCGGATGGCCGTGCGTTTCATCCGTTTTTTGTCAGCAAAATTTACTTGTCCGGCAGCCAGATGAAATGTTGTAGTGAACGTTTTTGTGTCCGGCAAAAAATCCGGTGCCGTACGGCGTGTTTTATAATGGAAGCCTATGGACGCCGGATCCGGCGTAATGCGGCAAACAACGGATCCGGCGGCCGGATCCGTTTTTTTTTAATTGAGCATGCTCAGTATCACACCGGATCTTTCAAAAAACTGAAGGAACTGATGGAAAAAACTGATACAACTGATCCGTTTTTTCACCAGAACCGTCGCATCAGTTTTTTCCCCGGATCGTGCCTGATGCCAAAAAACTGATGTGTGAAAGAAGCCTTAGGCTATGTCCGCACTTTGCGTCGTCCTAGTTGCATTTCTAAACGCACATTTTGGCATTAATTGATTTAGCCAAAGTTGCCTTTTTCAGAAATTTAGCGCTAAAGACACATGCGTATTTACCGCGTTATAGATGCGTTTTCAGTGCTTTTTACATGCTTTTTCCTTGCGTTTTGACAGATGCGTTTTGAACATCAAGACACTACTAAATAAAGATTAAATAGTCAAACAGAATGAAAAATGAGAAAAAAAACCCAAAACATATAATTTATGAATTAATAATGAAAATAGTTATAGTTCATGAAATTATTGCGGTTTTATAATATTTATTGATAAAATAGCAATAAAATCAAAATTTTTCTTTAATTTAATTGTCGGACTATGTGTGTCTGTAAAGGGACATGTTATTCCATTATTCTAATGTCAGAAAAGCATGCGTTTTGTTAGTCCAAAACGCATGTTTTCTGCACCTAAAAAGCAGGTAAAACGCTGGAATTTTGATTTTGCTTGCTTTTTGTCATTTCTCATTGACTTTAATGTTAGCAAAACGCAACCAAAGTGGCAAAAACAATTGACATGCTGCTTCTTTTAACGCATGGTTTTTGCCACAAATTATGCAAGTTAAACGCAGCGTTTTAAAAAGCAAAGTGCAGACAGGAAATCTACATTTTCCATAGACTATTATGGAAAAGCAAAACGCATGCCTTTTGGCAAGAAAACGCTGCAGTTCAAAACGGACCTAAAAAGCAGCAGAAACGCAGGTGGAAACGCAAAGTGCGGACATAGCCTTACTATATTACCCAGTACTAATGTGTGGACACTGTTAGCTTTATTATTCTATGCACTTGAAATTGATTACACTATATGCCACTTTATAGTGTGCAGTTATATATTTGCTTAGCAACATACTATAATTGTGAACTAATAATTCCTACACTTTTTTACTTCATTTTTTGACACATTGATTGTATTGTATGTACCTGAAGTACATTGTATAGGGATACATTGTGTGCATATATATTTTCATTGTGGTCTGGTCTCACATTTTATACTTAACGTTGCTATTATAGCCATTATTTGACACTACAGATGACTACATATACGGTACTTAGTATACAACCTAGTACTAATGTGCAAACACTGTTAAGGCCCCGTTACACGCAACGACATATCTAACGATATGAAGTCGGGGTCACGGAATTCGTGACGCACATCCGGCATCGTTAGCGACGTCGTTGTGTGTAACAGCTCCGAACGAGTGTTAACGATCAAAAATACTCACCTTATCGTTGACACGTCGTTCATTTTCAAAATCTCGTTGGTCGTTGTGGACGTAGGTTGTTCGTCGTTCCTGAGGCAGCACACATCGATACGTGTGACACCCCGGGAACGACGAACAATAGCTTACCTGCGTCCTCTGGCAACGAGGTGGGCGTGTCGTTAATGCGGCTGTTCTCCGCCCCTCCACTTCTATTGGTCGGCCGCTGTGTGACATCGCTGTGAAAGGGCACGAACCTCCCCTTTAACGAAGAGGTTGTTCGCCGCCCACAGCGACGTCGCTAGGTAAGTACGTGTGACAGGTGTTAGCGATATTGTGCACCACGGGCGGGTGGGTGCTTTCACGAGCGACATCGTGTAAAGCCCCTTTTAGTTTCATTATTCTATGCACTGTAAATGTATTACTCTATATGCATATAGTTTATACTTTATTTTGTGTGTTATATCTTACAAATATACTACAACTGCGCATTTTTTATTCATACACTTTTTACTAAATTTTTTGACACATTGATTGTATTGGGCATTTAGTACAGACACCTTAAGTATATGTATAGTGATATACTGTATGCATATATATTTTTAACTGTGGTCTGGGGTGGTTTTTTTCTCATTTTATACTTACCATAGTTATTATGGCCTACTTGGCAGTCCCTCTATTGTTGTTTTCTACTGTGGTATTCTTTTTATTATGTAAATGTTATCATTTTTTGTCAATAAAATAGCTTTTAAGGTGGTGTCACACACAGCGACAACGACGTCGCTGCTAAGTCACCATTTTCTGTGACGTAGTAGCGACGTCCCGTGGCTGTGTGTGACATCCAGCAACGACCTGGCCCCTGCTGTGAGGTCGCCGGTCGTTGCTGAATGTCCTGCTTCATTTTTTGCTTGTCGCTCTCCCGCTGTGAAGCACACATCGCTGTGACAGCGAGAGAGCAACAAACTGAAGCGAGCAGGGAGCCGGCGTTTGGCAGCCTGCGGTAAGCTGTAACCACGGTAAACATTGGGTAACCTAGAAGCCCTTTCCTTGGCTACCCGATATTTACCTTAGTTACTAGCGTCCGCTGCTCTCACGCTGCCAGTGCCGGCTCCCTGCATACATAGCTGGAATACACATCGGGTAATTAACCCGATGTGTACTCTGGCTAGGAGTGCAGGGAGCCAGCACTAAGCGGTGTGCTCTCACACTGCCAGTGCCGGCTCCCTGCTCTCCTAGCCAGAATACACATCGTGTTAATTACCCGATATTTACCTTAGTTACTAGCGTCCGCCGCTCTCACGCTGCCAGTGCCGGCTCCCTGCTCACGTAGCTGGAGTACACATAAGAGAAGTGCTTTCCTTGGTTACCCGATATTTACCTTAGTTACCAGCGCAGCATCGCTTCCACGTGTCGCTGCTGGCTGGGGGCTGGTCACTGGTGAGATCTGCCTGTTTGACAGCTCACCAGCGACCATGTAACGACGCAGTAGCGATCCTGATAAGGTCAGGTCGCCCGTCGTTATCGCTGCTGCGTCGCTATGTGTGACCCCAGCTTTAGTCCTATGTTTGGCTAGTTTGTGTGGAAATTTACTTTTTCCTACAAATAATTTATATTCCGTTTTTTGAAGCTTGGTGAGTTGGGAATATATATATTGGACTTGTGAAATTCTATGTACGAGCCGCATCTTTGTCACCAGTGAAATGTGCCTTGAATTGAGAACTTTGTCCAGTGACTTCATTGTTGGTTTGCCCATAGCTGTTGATGACTTTCGATGTCGTACACTGCATCTTGAGTAATCATTGATCCGAGGAGGTTGAAAGTCCTGGCTCAGTGGTTAGCACTGCATGGTGGCTCAGTGGTTAGTACTGCAGTCTTGCAGCACTGAGGTCCTGGGTTCAAATCCTACCAGGGACAACATTTGCAAGGAGTTGGAATGTTCTCCCCATGCTTGCATGGGTGTTCTCTGATTTCCTCCCACACTCCAAAGACATACTGATAGGGAGTTTAGATTGTGAGCCCCAATGAAGACTGTGTTGCTGATGTATGTAAAGCGCTGCAGAATATGTTGGCGCTATATAAAAATATAGATTATTATTATTGCCCTCTTCTCTGTGTCCAAAGTAGGCAAGTCATATCTTTAGGTGACATGTCTGGCTTGATTTGTTTCTCAATTGATTGTTTAGTCTTACCATCCATAGTATTGATAACATCCTTCTCCAGCATCACATTTCGAAGATGTTGATTCTTCTTGTTTTATTTCTTTATCGTCCAGGTTTCGCATCCATATGTGCCTACAGAAAAGATCAGATTATGTAGGAGCCGAGCCCAGACTATGTAGAAGCCGTGTCTTCATCACCAGTGAATGTTCCTGGATTTGAGGACCTTGTCCGGTGACTTCATTGTTGATTTGCCATCGCTATTCTCCTATTGTCGACTGGTGTCATCGCTGCATCTTGAGTGACCATTGCTCCGAAAGGTTGAAATTCTTTACTATTTCCATTTTGCCGCTGTCCATCTCAGATGTGTCCCGGTCGTACCTGGCAGAGGTCAGTATCGTCATTGTCTTCTTTGTATTGAGAAGGAGACACATGTTTGAGCTTTCCATCTTGACGCTCTGTAATAATCTTTAATTCCATATATGCTTGTTGCTATCAATGTTGTATCATCTGCGTATTTAAGATTGTTGATGATTCGTTCAGCAATTTGGATTCCCTCTTATTCGGCAAATATCTAATATTCTTATGTTTTACAGAGTACGATAGAGTCTGCGCCATTGGCCACGTGGCTGATTGTCGGCTCTTCTTTCCGTGGCTGATTCACAAGAGTGAAGCCATGCTCATACGCTCCAGATGTGGGCAACACTCGGCGATTCTTGTACGTGTTCACCGACTTGTGGCAAAAAATGTCAAATTGGGTCGTTAGCCTCACATTTTCCAAAGCTTGTAATAATGCCGTAATCTTTCATTTTCAGTGTTTCTGTCACACTTTCAGAATTTGTCACATTTTGTGAATTTCTGTCCTGTTTTCTGATTTTCTGTCACGTTTTGTGAATTTCTGTCCTGTTTTCTGATATTCTGTCACGTTTTCTGAATTTCTGCCACATTGTGTGATTTTCTGCCACATTTTCTGATTTTTCTGTCACTTTTTGTGACTTTCTGCCACATTTTCTGTCACGTTTTGTGAATTTCTGCCACATTTTCTGATTTTCTGTCACTTTTTGTGAATTTCTGCCACATTTTTGTCACGTTTTCTGCTTTGTCACGTTTTGTGAATTTCTGCCACATTTTCTAATTTTCCATCATGTTATATGGATTTCTGTCATGTTTTCTGATTTTCTGCCCCGTTTTCTGATTTTCTGCCGATTTCTGATTTTCTGTCACGTTTTGTGAATTTCTGCCACATTTTCTGATTTTCCGTCATGTCTTGTGGATTTCTCTCACGTTTTCTGATTTTCAGCCCCGTTTTCTGATTTTCTGCCTTGTTTTCTGATTTTCTGTCACGTTTTCTGATTTTCTGTCACATTTTGTGAATTTCTGTCACATTTTTTGGTTTTCTGTCACGTTTTCTGATTTCCTGTGACATTTTGTGATTTTCTGCCACTTTTTCTGATTTTTTCTCACGTTTTCTGATTTCCTGTCATGTTTTGTGGAGTCCTGCCACATCTTCTGATTTTCTGTCATTTTTCTGATTTTCTGCCCCGTTTTCTGACACGTTTTGTGATTTTCAGCCCCGTTTTCTTATATTCTGCCATGTTTTGTGAATTTCTGTAACGTTTTTTGATTTTCTGTCACGTTTTGTGATTTTTTTTGCCCGTTTTCTTATAATCTGCCACATGTTTTGTGATTTTCTGAGACGTTTTGTGATTTTCAGCCCCGTTCTTATATTCTGCCACGTTTTGTGAATTTCTGTAACGTTTTTTGATTTTCTGTCACGTTTTGTGATTTTTTTGCCCGTTTTCTTATATTCTGCCACGTGTTTTGTGATTTTCTGTCACATTTTCTGATTTTATGTCACTTTTTCTGCCCCGTTTTCTTATATCCTGCCACGTTTTGTGACTGTCACGTTTTCTGCTTTTCTGTCACATTTTGATTTTCTGCCTCCTTTCCTGCTTCTCTGTTACGTTTGTGGATTTCTGTCACATTTTTTGGTTTTCTGTCACGTTTTCTGATTTCCTGTGACGTTTTGTGATTTTCTGCCCCTTTTTCTGATTTTCTCTCACATTTTCTGATTTCCTGTCATGTTTTGTGGAGTCCTGCCACATCTTCTGATTTTTTGTCATTTTTCTGATTTTCTGCCCCGTTTTCTGACACGTTTTGTGATTTTCAGCCCCGTTTTCTTATATTCTGCCATGTTTTGTGAATTTCTGTAACGTTTTTTGATTTTCTGTCACGTTTTGTGATTTTTTTGCCCGTTTTCTTATAATCTGCCACGTGTTTTGTGATTTTCTGAGACGTTTTGTGATTTTCAGCCCCGTTCTTATATTCTGCCACGTGTTTTGTGATTTTCTGTCTCATTTTCTGCTTTTATGTCACTTTTTCTGCTTTTCTGCCCCGTTTTCTTATATTCTGCCACGTTTTGTGACTGTCACATTTTCTGCCACATTTTCTGATTTTCTGTCACTTTTTCTGCCCCGTTTTCTTATATTCTGCCACGTGTTTTGTGATTTTCTGTCACATTTTCTGCTTTTATGTCACTTTTTCTGCTTTTCTGCCCTGTTTTCTTATATTCTGCCACGTGTTTTGTGATTTTCTGTCACATTTTCTGATTTTCTGCCCCGTTTTCTTATATTCTGCCACGTTTTGTGACTGTCACGTTTTCTGCTTTTCTGCCTCCTTTCCTGCTTCTCTGTCACGTTTGTGGATTTGTGTCAGTTTTCGCCCCCTCCTCACAGCTGGACACTGGTTACAGCCCTGGTTGTGTCTCCTTTGTGGCGTCGCCCTCAGGCTGTGAGGCCGCCATACATGGAAAGGTTCCCGCCGAGAATGTTCATGTGACCAGAGCACCGCAGAACGACCCGCGCCTGCGCACAGTCAAGGACGCAGCGGCCATATTGCTCAACCCGTCCTGACTCCAGCGCCAGGTGCCCTTCCAGTTGGAGGTGCAGTAAGATGGCGGCCGGAGGTGACGTCACAGCTGTCAGTCAGGGCGGGCGCAGGTGCTGGGACTTCCCTTCTAGCCGGGAAAGATGGCGGCGGCGTGTCTGCTGTTCCGGAGGTCGCTGCGGGCGGGTCAGCAGCTGGGAGGGCGAGCGGCCTGGCCCGTGGCTCCTCAGGTGAGAGGGGGCCGGGGGAGGAGATGGAGCGGGGCGGGGGTCTCGCGGGGTGACGGGCGCAGCGGGGAGCCGGTGACCGGGCGGTGAATGAAGGTCACCGGGGGAGAGCGGCAGGCCGGGGCAGCGGGACACGGCGGGTGCGAGCTCCGGGCTCATGTCCGGGGGGAGGAGGCGCAGACAGGGCGCGAATACCGCAGCGGCTGACAGATGTGTCTGAACACTGGGCCATGCTGGGAGTTGTAGTTCTGCAGGAGCCTGATGTGCCGGACCCCAATGTACACAGCGGCCCCCAAATATACAAGATGGCGGAATCTGCCCCAAATCTTCCTTGTAGTCACCTCAGCTGCGTAATGTTCTCTCCCAAATACCGCCATTCCCTGTGTAAGGCGGGGGTCAGACTGTGGGGACCTCACCATCGTCATATCGGGGTGCTGCGGCCATTCCCTGTGTAAGGTGGGGGTCAGACTGTGGGGACCCCACCATCGTCATATCGAGGCGCTGCGGCCATTCCCTGTGTAAGGTGGGGGTCAGACTGTGGGGACCCCACCATCGTCATATCGAGGCGCTGCGACCATTCCCTGTGTAAGGTGGGGGTCAGACTGTGGGGACCCCACCATCGTCATATCGAGGCGCTGCGACCATTCCCTGTGTAAGGTGGGGGTCAGACTGTGGGGACCCCACCATCGTCATATCGAGGCGCTGCGGCCATTCCCTGTGTAAGGTGGGGGTCAGACTGTGGGGACCCCACCATCGTCATATCGAGGCGCTGCGGCCATTCCCTGTGTAAGGTGGGGGTCAGACTGTGGGGACCCCACCATCGTCATATCGAGGCGCTGCGGCCATTCCCTGTGTAAGGCGGGGGTCAGACTGTGGGGACCCCACCATCGTCATATCGGGGTGCTGCGGCCATTCCCTGTGTAAGGTGGGGGTCTGACTGTGGGGACCCCACCATCGTCATATCGGGGTGCTGCGGCCATTCCCTGTGTAAGGTGGGGGTCTGACTGTGGGGACCCCACCATCGTCATATCGGGGTGCTGCGGCCATTCCCTGTGTAAGGTGGGGGTCTGACTGTGGGGACCCCACCATCGGCATATCGAGGCACTGCGCCCATTCCCTGTGTAAGGTGGGGGTCTGACTGTGGGGACCCCACCATCGGCATATCGAGGCACTGCGCCCATTCCCTGTGTAAGGTGGGGGTCTGACTGTGGGGACCCCACCATCGTCATATCGGGGTGCTGCGGCCATTCCCTGTGTAAGGCGGGGGTCAGACTGTAGGGACCTCACCATAGTCATATCGGGGCTCTGCGGCCATTCCCTATGTAAGGCTGGGGTCTGACTGTGGGGACCCCGCCATCGTCATATCGAGGTGCTGCGACCATTCCCTGTGTAAGGCGGGGGTCTGACTGCGGGGACCTCACCATCGTCATATCGGGGTGCTGTGGCCATTCCCTGTGTAAGGCGGGGGTCTGACTGTAGGGACCTCACCATCGTCATATCGGGGTGCTGCGGCCATTCCCTGTGTAAGGCGGGGGTCTGACTGCAGGGACCTCACCATCGTCATATCGAGGTGCTGCGGCCATTCCCTGTGTAAGGCGGGGGTCAGACTGTAGGGACCTACCTCACCATCGTCATATCGGGGTGCTGCGGCCATTCCCTGTGTAAGGCGGGGGTCAGACTGTAGGGACCTCACCATCGTCATATCGAGGTGCTGCGGCCATTCCCTGTGTAAGGCGGGGGTCAGACTGTAGGGACCCCTTCATCGTCATATCGAGGCGCTGCGGCCATTCCCTGTGTAAGGCGGGGGTCAGACTGCCGCGTCTGTTAGATGCGACAGTCCCGGGACTGTACCCAGCTCATCCAAAATGTCCTGGTGCAGTGGCAAACGGGGTAATATATGGGGTTGATACCAGATGTGTAATGTCACCTGGCATCAAGCCCTGGTGTTAGTGATGTGACGGCGTGTATCAGCCAACATCACTAACCCAGTCAGTAATATAAAAAAAAAATATATATATATATATAATAGATGACAAAAATTTATTTGAAAAAAAACGTCCCCAACGCATTCCCTCTTTCACCAATTTATTGGAGGGAAAAAAAAAACAAATCAAATCCAGGTCCGGCGTAATCCTATAAGGGGGTCCCACGACTATCAATACTCACTGTCCTATTCAATGAAGAGCACAATGTTCCCCATTGGCTGGGAGAGCAGTGCAGTGACCTGAGCTAACATCAATAGGGTCAGCCCAGGTCACTACAGGGCATGACCAGCGCTGACTTCAGGAGGTTAGCGAGGTACATTACCTGCGATGATGGAAACCGCTGCACTCCTGACGTCAGCACTCGTCACTAACTTCAATGACCGCGGCGTTCACAAGCGAAGTATCGTGAGCTGCCCGTGACGTCACCACTAGTCACAGTCTCGGGCTTCCTGCGAGAGGACGCGGCGGGCATAGAAGTCAGTGACAAGTGCTGACGTCAGGAGTGCAGGACTTCATCACTGTAGGTAATGAACTTTACTAACCTAACAGCAAAGCTCATCATCCCCGCGGCAGCTGGCACACTGCAGTGCGGGCAGTTGTGGAACGGTCGTCTGAATGAGCCCTAAATAATTGGAGCATGCTCAGTTAAAAAAAAAAACAACTGAATCCGTCGCTGGATTCCATCATTTGACGGATCCTAGGCCCAGAGGCTTTAATTTTACCAAACGAGGGACGGTGACGGATCCGTCGCTGTCCAATTTTTCGACGTAGACCAAAAAGTTACTTTGTCCGTCGGCAGGACAATTTTCAATGGATCTGTCGAACAACGGATGAAACGTGAGGCCATCTGTCGCTAATACAATGAGAAAAAAAACAGATCCAGCATCCTCAGTTGCCAGATCCATTTTTTCAAAACATGACGGATTGTGACTGACGGCAAAAACCTGATGTGTAAAAGGGGCCTAAGGCTGGTTCATACTGCGGGGACCCCACCATCATCATAACAGAGCGCCGCAGCCATTCCCTGTGTAAGGCGGTGATCAGACTGCGGGGACCCCACCATCATCATAACAGAGCGCCGCAGCCATTCCCTGAGTAAGGCGGTGATCAGACTGCGGGGACCCCACCATCATCATAACAGAGCGCCGCGGCCATTCCCTGAGTAAGGCGGTGATCAGACTGCGGGGACCCCACCATCATCATAACAGAGCGCCGCAGCCATTCCCTGAGTAAGGCGGTGATCAGACTGCGGGGACCCCACCATCATCATAACAGAGCGCCGCGGCCATTCCCTGAGTAAGGCTGGTTCATACTGCGGGGACCCCACCATCATCATAACAGAGCGCCGCAGCCATTCCCTGTGTAAGGCGGTGATCAGACTGCGGGGACCCTACCACCATCATAACAGAGCGCCGCAGCCATTCCCTGTGTAAGGCGGTGATCAGACTGCGGGGACCCCACCATCATCATAACAGAGCGCCGCGGCCATTCCCTGAGTAAGGCGGTGATCAGACTGCAGGGACCCCACCATCATCATGACAGAGCGCCGCGGCCATTCCCTGTGTAAGGCGGTGATCAGACTGCGGGGACCCCACCATCATCATGACAGAGCGCCGCAGCCATTCCCTGTGTAAGGTGGTGATCAGACTACGGGGACCCCACCATTGCCATATGGAGGCGCTGCAGCCATTCCCTGTGTAAGGCGGTGATCAGACTGCGGAGACCCCGCCATCGTCAGATCAGGGCGCTGCAGCCATTCCCTATGTAAGGCGGGGGTCAGAGTGCGGGGACCCTGTCATCATCGTATTGGGGCACCGCGGCCACTCCCTATGTGTAAGGTGGGAGTCTGATTATGGGGTCCCCACCATCATCATAACGGGGAGCTGTGTTGCTCATTCATTCTCTATAGGACTGCAGTGCGCGGGGGTGTCTGCTATTGACCCACAGATGAGTGTTGGAGGCTGAGCATGCACACAATCAGTAAAAGTCAGACCCATAGACGATGGGCAGTGAAGGCCAACCATGCGCACAATCAGGATGGGACAGAGATCGAGCATGCGCACAGTCAGGATGGAACAGACCCATAGACTTTTGGCAGCGAAGGCCGAGCATGCACACATTCAGTACAAGGCAGACCCATAGACAAGAAGTGTCAGAGGACAAGCAGTAGGACCCCAGTGATCTTGAAGACATTGCATGGATGAGGTGCGTATGCTCAACTCCTGGATATAGTTGAGCGCTGTGCTCAGTCCCATAGAAGACTGGAGCAGAGGACGAGCATGCGCACCTCGCATCCATGCACCACCGAGCAGCAGATCCTCAGCGCAGTCACTGAACACTGCTGAAATGTGTGACACAATATGAAATACATCTGAGGCTTATATGACCATGAAATGTCACTATATTTGCACCAAAACATTGCACAAATGCAATGATGTCCTTAAAGGGGTTGTCTATTATGGTACACGCCTTTCTAAATGTGAACTTCCTGGACTGGTGCCGCTCTGGGCTGATAGTCTGCAGAGCTTGTGATGATCTGCGGCCCTGGGGACGCAGCGCTTGGAGTGGCCCCGGTCTCAGAGATAGGTTGATTTTTCTTTTTTACTGTATTGAGCACATTGGGGCAACAGACTTTAGCCATGACGCGGATGACGCTGGCAGATTGCCGTGTGCTGCCACGACGTCACAGCTTAGTGTGGGTGAATTCATTGTGACCGGCCACTCGCACCCCGCAGCACAATGCTTTCTAGAGTATCGGATGCCAGACTGATGGACGGCAGGGGTTTACAGACGGCTGGCTCCCTCGTGGGCTCT
This sequence comes from Anomaloglossus baeobatrachus, assembly GCF_048569485.1. Taxonomy (NCBI): domain Eukaryota; kingdom Metazoa; phylum Chordata; class Amphibia; order Anura; family Aromobatidae; genus Anomaloglossus; species Anomaloglossus baeobatrachus. The sequence continues at coordinate 9,128,014 of NC_134358.1, read as the reverse complement.
ATATGCAGATCAGCTCTCGCTGTTTGCAGCCATTGAACGTTTACTCCACTTGGCATCTGCCGATGAGAAGTGTCCAGACTGCCTGCAATGCCCCTGCCGGTCAGTGCTGCCCTCTACCGGGGTGAATAAAGCCCTCCACGACCTGCAGACGCTGCTTCACACAGACGACCCCAGGTCTCCACCAGAGTCCTCGGCGTCTACATGTCGCCTTGATTCACTGCCTGTGTGTGTGTACAGGTCATATATTCCTCATTCATAGTCACGGTCCTCCCACAACGCTCATCCTGAGCCTCCTGATTGATGGACAGAATGGCAGATGTAGCCTCACCCGGACAGTCATATAGTAAGCAGCGGTTGAGATCAGTCTGGCTCTCGGCATGTAGGATCCCTGTCCGGGATTTAACCCTACATTGATTTAACCCATTCTTTCCGCTTGTTGCAGGCCAACATGTCATTCTCCTCTCTGTCCCGGGGCAGGAGACTAGCTCTGTCCACCATCGGTGTCGTCGCCGCCGGAGGAGCAGGATTGATGTTTGCTCTCCACAATTCTGTTAAAGCCACTGACATGGAACTTCACGCTCCGGGCTACCCCTGGAGCCACGGCGGTTTCCTCTCCTCCCTGGATCACGCCAGGTAATTTCCTGAGGTCGGACCTCGTCCCTTTATGATGCCCCTAATGGCACCGTAAAATATTTAAAGGAGGTTTCGCTGGCAGCTGGTTGATGTGGACCTTGCCAGTGCATTCAGGATGACTGGGGGCCAGGGTGGGTCGCAGCTGCCTGAGGTGAACCGTTCGGTGTAGGTAGCAGGATGTGACTCTTCCGCTTCTTCTGTCCCACTCAGCGTCCGCCGCGGCTATCAGGTGTACAAGCAGGTGTGTGCCGCCTGTCACAGCATGGACTACCTCGCCTTCAGGAACCTGGTCGGCGTGTCTCACACAGAGGCTGAAGCCAAGGCCCTCGCTGAGGAGGTGAGTGTGGGCTCAGCCGACCTCCGGGCCTTTCCCTTCACCCCAGACCCCATTATTGGATTTATAGAAGCCGCTTATTTGGTCTTTTAGTTTGAGATCCTGGACGGCCCCGATGAGAGCGGAGAGATGTTTACCCGTCCTGGGAAGCTGTCAGATCGGTTTCCAAAGCCGTACCCCAACCCTGAAGCCGCTAGAGCATCCAACAATGGGGCGCTGCCCCCCGATCTCAGCTACATTGCCAACGCCAGGTACTGCGCAGCCTGTACATACCACAGCATGCCCTGCCGCTGTTATACGGCCTGTAAGGTCTTCACATCGGACCCTAATTGTACAACATAGACCCGCAGGGGGTGTATACTAGATCTAGTGACCCTCCCCCGATCAATAGGAGAACTTGATCACATCTGTCCTTAACCATAGCTGATTGCGTAATTGTTCATCCTCTAAACCACACAACCGCAGTGTAAAGTCCAGGGTGTGAATACTTTTCAGGGCGTTATATTGCCCATCACCAGTCCTGTGCTGGATTTTCTGACCTGATCTTGTATTTTCAGACATGGAGGAGAGGATTACATCTTTTCTCTGCTCACGGGATACTGTGACCCTCCAGCCGGGGTCTCTCTGAGGGAAGGACTGTACTTCAACCCATACTTCGTGGGCCAGGCCATCGCTATGGCCCCTCCGATCTACAACGAGGTTCTGGAGTACGACGATGGTAGGTGGGATTAACCCCTTCACGACCGGCCAATTTTGCGCTTTTCTTTTTTTTTTCGCCATTCTTCTTCCGAGAGACGTAATTTTTTATTTTTCCATCAATATGGTCATGTGAGGGCTCGTTTTTTGCGGGACAAGTTGTAGTTTTAAATCCACAAGGTTTACCGTATAGTATACTGGAAGACAGCAAAAAAAATACAAATGCGAAAAGATTGCAAAAAAAAAAGTGATTGCATGATTGTTTTTGGGGTATTTTATTCACAGTGTTCACTATATGGTAAAACTGATGTGTGGGTGTGATGCGTCAGGTAGGCGCTAGTTTGTCGACACCAAACATGTATAGGTTTACTTTTATCTAAGGGGTTAAAAAAAAATCAGAAGTTTGTCTGAAAAGCTGTACGTTTTGCGCCATTTTCCACAACCTGAAGCGTTCTCGTTTTTCAGGATCGATGGCTCTGTGATGGCTTATTTTTTGCGTCTCGAGCTGATGTTTTTAATGGAACTATTTTTGCACCGTTGCTACGTTGTGATTGCCTATTATTGCATTTTGTGGCTACCAAAAACGTAATTTTTCCGTTTTGAATTTTTTTTGCCGCTACGCAGTGTACTGATCAGATTAATTGATTTTATATTTTCATTGGGTATTTTTGAATGTGGCAATACCAAATATGTGTATTTTTTTTTTAACTCTTTAATTTTCAATGGGGCGAATGGGGGGTGATTTGAACTTTTAGGTTGTGTTTTTTTTTTTTGTTTGTTTGTTTTTATACTAGTTCCCTTTAAGTGGCTATAAGGATCAGCAGTCTGATCACTCATTCATTTCTCCCAATCAGAGCAGCACCGCTCAGACCAGGAGCCAGGACCAAATCATCTCTTGTAACAGGCAGTACTCAGCTGCTTCTTACAGGACCTGAGTCATGTGAGCACAGGAGTCATCACATGACCCTGTGCTACCATGACAACCACCGGATCAATGTCATCACGTCACGTGACTTCTGGTTTCGGCCTGTGAATACAGATTTACCGCGATCTCCATTTAAGAGGTACGGATGGATAGCGATTCCACTCGTACCTTCTAGGCACAAATGTCAGCTGTATAAATCAGCTGACGTGCGTGGATCCCCGCCCACAGCAGGTGGGGATTAACGCTGACCGCTAGGATGTAACTGCTCATGGTCGTTAAGGGGTTAGTAGAGAGTACAGTGACCCCGCACTGAGAATAACAGTGTGACCGACTGCTCCTCACTGCGAGACATCGTAACGGATCCTAAAACGTATATTATGTAGTAGTAAGACACTTTGTACATACATTACTGATCCTGAGTTACCTCCTGTATTATACTCCAGAGCTGCACTCACTATTCTGCTGGTGCAGTCACTGTGTACATACATTACATTACTGATCCTGAGTTGCCTCCTGTATTATACTCCAGAGCTGCACTCACTATTCTGCTGGTGCAATCGCTGTGTACATACGTTATGGATCCTGTGTTATACTCCAGAGCTGCACTCACTATTCTGCTGGTGCAGTCACTGTGTACATACGTTTAATTTTGAGTGAATTTTCTTCTATTTCTACCATCGGGGAACCTATTAGTGACTCTTGATGCTTTTTCTACCCAGGAACTCCGGCAACAATGTCTCAAGTGGCTAAAGACGTCTGCACGTTCTTGCGATGGGCCTCCGAGCCAGAGCACGATGATCGCAAGCGCATGGGCCTTAAAGTGAGTTTTCTGATGGGGAGGATGTGGTATTTCGAAAACTCGGAGGTGGTGATTGTGACAATTCACCTGAGATTCTTATCAATGAGGTGATGGGCTCCACTTACCAGCGGTGTGGGGCCCCTGTGGTCAACCATATGGTGGTCATCTCCTTCCATTTATGTGGATGGCGGTTGTTTCGAGAACCCGCCAGTGCCGCTATTTTTTTTTTTTTTGATCTCTTATACAAATCTATGATGATGAGCCCATGTGCAGGGACCTCTGCCGGCAGCGGCTCACTACTTGGGCCCATTCGCAGATTGGGCATCTCTGCCGTGCCACCGCTCTGGGGTCTGTTAGCTCAAACGTGTCTCCCACAATATATGAGATTAGTTTTTCCAGACCCCTGTAACCTTCCATAACCTGCCATCAAAAGCAGTAAATAAAGCATTGCCCTGTGCTGTGCGCCTCCTCATTGTCTCCTTTCTGCCTCCAGATCGTTCTCATGTCGTCCTTCCTGATCTCTGTTCTCTACTACATGAAGAGACACCGGTGGACCGTGCTGAAGTCCAGGAAGATCGTCTATAAACCACCAAAGTAAGCGGGATGATTGTATGTCTGTCGGACCCTCGTGATCTTCGTTGGCGGCCTCGGCGGTGAGATCCGGACGACGCTCCGTCCCTTTCCTGCCTCCTGACAATTGAAGCTGCACTTGGACAGATAACTCCATTGTAATATTATTTCTCGGCTCCCGGCGTCACAGATTTTTGTCCTTTCTATTTTTATTTTGTTTTTGCTTCTCGATCTGTTCATCATCCACCTTAGAGGAAAAGGGACTGCGGAAGAAATCGAAACACACAGTGCTGGATGTCCGTTACAATCCCTTCCATGGGGAGGCTGATAAATTAAATAAAAAAAAATATCTTTTAAAACCGATGGAGGGTGAATGATCATTTACTGTGATTGGGATAATCCCCCGGGGTACACGGATGGTCGGCACTAAGGGTCAGCAGGGCCCGGACGCTCGATTTTGTGGCACACCCCTGTAAACCTGCGTCGTGGTGCATTACAGCGCTGTGCAAATTAATTGGCACAAAGCATTTTTTTAAAGGGAACCTGTCAGCAGAAATTTCGTAATAAACCTAAAAGATTCCCCCTCTGCAGCTCCTGGGCTGCGTTCTAGCAAGGTTCCTGTTGTTATTATGCGCCCTTTAAGAACTAAATAAATAGTTTATAAAGTCTTACTTTTTGTATGCAAATATTTTTTTATGGTCACGGGGGCGGGCTGTCTTGCGTCCGTTATTCTCCCTCCTGCCGCTTTAGGCCGTCCCCCCCCATCACTCAATTCCATACTGAGGATGCCGCCCAGTGCTCCCAAGGTCTCGCGCATGCGCCGTACCACTCTCACGGTACTGTGCACTGTGTGACCGCTGGTGACGTGTTGCGCAGACGTGAGATTATGGGCGGCGCTGTGTTTGTCATCAGCAAGTACCTGCCCATAATCTCCTGCCCGCGCTTTCCCCTCTGCCTCCACCGTTCTGTGCAAGCGCTGGCCAGATGAACCCACGTCACCTCTTACCCATGTTTCCCTGGAGCAGGAAATAGATGGGAGGAGCGGAGCAGGACACCACCGATCAACAGGGTCCATCTGGCCAGCGCTTGCGCAGAACGGTGGAGGCAGAGGGGAAAGCACGGGCAAGAGATTATGGGTGGGTACTTGCTGATGACAATCACAGCGCCGCCCATAATCTCACACCTGCGCAACACGTCACCAGCGGGCACACTGTGCACAGTGCACAGTACTGCGAGTGTGGCACGGCGCATGCGCGAGACCTCGGGAGCACTGGGCGGTGTCCTCAGTATTGAAATGAGCGATGGGGGACGACCTAAGGTGGCAGGAGGGAGAATAACGGACGCCAGAAAGCCCGCCCCCGTGACTATAAAAAAAAAAAAAAAAAAAAAGATTGCCATACAAAAAGGTAAGACTTTATAAAGTCTTTATTTTGGTCTCACATGGGGCACAATAACAAGAACCTCTCTAGAACGCAGCCCAGGAGCTGCAGAGGGGGAAGCTTATAGGTTTTGGAAGAAACTTCTGCTGACAGGTTCCCTTTAAGTAGATTCGTAAGTTGGTTACCAGTCAGTGATTCAAACCAGTTTTAACTGCTTTGAAAAGGGAAATGTGGAAGAAAAAGGAAAACGACACCAAGAACTGATAAAACACTTATCAGAAATAGTAAAATTAATGCAAGAAACACAAGTAAAAAACCTCCAAAGAGACGCGTTCGCTGCAGGTATTGATGTTAGCGACTCCACTGTACGGCGCAGGCGTCTGGAAGTTGGGTCGGAGGGCAACAAAGCCAGTAAAGAAACAACTGACATCTCCAATGAAGGCAAAACGACTTGCATGGGCAAAACAATATAAATCTTGCACAACTAGCCAGAGGAAAAAGGTAATTTTCAGGGATGAAACCCAACTTTTTGTTCACGGGGAACAGAGCAAGTGTTAGAAGAAGCAAAAATAAAGCATTGCGGGCGGATCATATTCAGCAAACTATAAAACACCCTCAAAAACAGATGTTTTGGGGCTTTTTTGCAGCTGATGGTGCAGGGGGCTGATTTCCTGTTGATTGTATGATGAATTCATCCAAATACATAGACGTTTTATTGAGCCATTCATGTGTAAATTTGAAGGGACGTTCCAACAAGCAGTGTCTGAAATGCCCGCGCTCCCATCCGCTGATTATTTGGAATGAAGATAATTTGCTGAATTCATGATCTTTTCAGCCTTTGATCTGCCGTGATCTGGTGATCGGGGTAAAGGCTGCCATTTGGCACATGCCGGCCATGCAAGAACTGGGGTGTTTTCAGCTTCCAGGAATGGCGTACAGATCCCTGCACCAGGGGCTGCGCATTATCAGCCGCAATATGCGGTGATGGCACAACAATGGTCTCAGGATATCGGCACAGCATCTCTGTGCATGCAGCATGGCATCGGTAAAATGCACCTGTGTTCATTGTCCATAACATACACCGGGCCCATACAGTAACTCCACCGCCTCCATGCTCCACTCGATTCATAACGTCAGCAAACCGCTCACCCACACATCGCCGTACAGTCTGCATCTCACCTGTACAGCAAAAGACAGGAATCATGTGAAGAGAACATCTCTCCAATGTGCCAGACGCCATCGAATCTGAGCATTTGCCCACTCAAGCCGGTTACAATGAGGGCCTGCAGTCCGGTGGAGACCGCAATGTCTAATCAGCATCTTGGTATGCCACACCGGTGAGGTGGATGGATTGTCTCCGCAAAGGAGAAGTGCAGCTAACACAGATTTACACAAACTTCACATGGAGCGTCTCCGCATTATCCCGTCCTCTCTATGGAGAGTCTCTACATTATTCTGTCCTCTCTATGGAGAGTCTCCGCATTATCCCGTCCTCTCTATGGAGAGTCTCCGCATTATCCTGTCCTCTCTATGGAAAGTCTCCGCATTATCCCGTCCTCTCTATGGAGAGTCTCCGCATTATCCCGTCCTCTCTATGGAGAGTCTCCGCATTATCCCGTCCTCTCTATGGAGAATTCTCCGCATTATCCTGTCCTCTCTATGGAGAGTCTCTACATTATACTGTCTTCTCTTGCACTTGTCTTTAGAGGGTGACCAGCCTTCTTGGGGGACTTAAGTTTGTGATGTAATCTCAAAATCACAGACTTGGAATGACCAACTTCTCTTGCTATGGCTGATAGGGTCACCCCTTTGGCCTTCATCTGGACAACCTGCTGCCGGAGGGTTTCAGTCACTTTAGAAGGGGAAAGTCCAAACTGGAATGTTCGGTGCCAGTTACATAGGGATTGTCAGATAATCTGCACCTGGTGCTAATTTCCTTTAATTAACACTAGAACTACTGGACTCGTGACACCTATATAGAAATACATGGTGCAAAGTAGTCAAAATGACTACCTCAGTAGTTCTAGTGTTAACACCAATAACTTGCAGGGATCGACAGTGTTCTCTAATTTCGATCTGTGTCTTTTTCATTTATCTTTTTATTTTTGTGCTTTACAATAAATTCAATTTATGAAAAAAGTGGAAATCCTGCGCGTTTCCTCATGTTAGGATCTAATCACATAGGACAAAACAAGGACCGCAACATTTGGAAAATAGTGTGTTCTCTAATTTTCCTAATTTGGGGTAGAATATGTATCGGGAAGCAGGGAAACAGATTGTTAGGGGTGGGATATATAATATATTTATTCATTTATATAGCTCTGTTAATTCCACAGCGCTTTACATACATCAGCAATACTGTCCCCATTGGGGCTCACAATCTAGAGTCCCTATCTGTATGTCTTTGGAGTGTGGGAGGAAACTGGAGAACCCGGAGGAAACCCACGCAAGCACTGGGAGAACATACAAACTCCTTGCAGATGTTGTCCTTGGTGGGATTTGAACACAGGACTCCAGCACTGCAAGACTGCAGTGCTAACCACTGAGCCGCCCGCCCGAGCCAACACATCAGGGGGTAGGTTGTAAATCGAGCAGCAGGCCAACAGACGGTTCTGAACGGGACCTACAAGTGCATCTCAATAAATTAGAATATCAAAAAGTTAATTTCAGTAATTCAATACAAAAAGTGAAATGCGTATATTATATAGCGCCATTATAAGTGTATATTTCTGTTAATGTTGATGATTATGGGTTACAGCCAATTAAAACCCAAAAGTTATCTCAGAAAATTAGAATATATACGGTCAACTGACAAAATTATTTTACACTGAGAAATGTTGGCGCCTCCTGAAAAGTACAGTAAATGCCTCAATACAGGGTCGGGGCTCGTTTTGCATGAATTCCTGCATCAATGTGGCATGGAGGTGATCAGCCTGTGGCACTGCTGAGGCGTTATGGAAGCCCAGGTTGCTTTGCCTTCAGCTCGTCTGCATTGTTGGCTCTGATGTCTCTCATAGATTCTCTATGAGGTTTAGGTCAGGAGAATTTGCTGGACATTCAAGCACAGTGATACTGTGGTTAGTAAACCAGAAACAAACGGAGAGTAAACTCTCATTTCCAGCTCACCAGTGAGATGCAAGTTCATGTAGATGGTGCACGGAAATATATCTTGGCCGTGACACTAGGAAAAAAACATGAGGATCCAGCACGACATGTAAGGTAAAAACAATTCTTTATTAATCCAGATTTCAAAAAAAGGTAAAATTTTGGACAAGGGACGCAAGGGGTAGGGGAAGAAAAAGGGCAGGAAATTACATTTTAATGAACCGCAAAACAACACCATAAACATTATTGTATCCCTTATTCAAAATATACAATGAGAAACCATCAATTCAATATAAGTATAATAGGTCATTTTTAAAATTCATGCCTGCCGGATATCTCATGCATCTAATGATCCATTTTGCCTCTCGATAACGTAACATTTTCTTAATGTCACCACCTCTCTTAGGAAGGTTAACCCTTTCGATGGCATTAACTTTTAAACTACTACAATCCCCATGATGTTCCTTTAAAAAATTGCTGTGAAGCCCCTGCCAGGCTTCTGGTTGTTGTATTTGCAGCATCACATACATGTTCTGATATGCGACGTCTCATGGTTCTTAAAGTGCTCTCAATATATTGTTTTTTACATAATTGACATGATATTAAATATACTACATTAGATGTACCGCAATTAATTATATTAAATATACTACATTAGATGTACCGCAATTAATTATATTACATATACTACATTAGATGTACCGCAATTAATTATATTACATATACTACATTAGATGTACCGCAATTAATTATATTACATATACTACATTAGATGTATCGCAATTAATTACGGTATATTAACTATACTACATTAGATGTACCACAATTAATTATATTAAATATACTACATTAGATGTATCGCAATTAATTATATTAAATATACTACATTAGATGGACCACAATTAATATTAAATATACTACATTAGATGTACCGCAATTATATTAAATATACTATATTGGATGTACCACAATTAATTATATTAAATATACTACATTAGATGTACCGCAATTAATTATATTAAATATACTACATTAGATGGACCACAATTAATTATATTAAATATACTACATTAGATGGACAATTAATTAGCGAATTTGTTATAACTTTTACCAGTCGCAAAAGACACAATGTGTTTTGTATTTTGCATGAATTTACATAAACCGCATTTTTTTTGCCCACATTTAACTGATCCAGTGGTTGGTAACCACATAGAATCACTCATAATATTAACCCTTTCACGACCGGCCGATTTTTCGCTTTCCGTTTTTTTTTTTCGCCATTCTTTTTCTGAGAGACGTAACTTTTTTATTTTTCAGTCAATATGGTCATGTGAGGGCTCATTTTTTGCGGAATGAGCTGTACTTTTAAATGAAACCATCAGTTTTACCATATTGTGTACTAGAAAATGGCAAAAAAATTCCAAATGCTGAAAAATTGCAAAAAAAGTGCGATAGCACTATGGTTTTTGAGATATTTTATTCACTGTGTTCACTATATGGTAAAACTGATGTGTGGGTGTGATGCCTCAGGTCAGTGCGAGTTCGTAGACACCAAACATGTATAGGTTTACTTTTATATAAGGGGTTAAAAAAAAATCGGAAGTTTGTCCGAAAAAAGTGGCGCACGTTTTACGCCATATTCCGTGACCCGTAGCGTTCTCATTTTTCGGGATCTTAGGCTCAATGACGGCTTATTTTTTGCGTCTCGAGCTGACGTTTTTAACGGTACCATTTTTGCGCAGATGCTACGTTTTGATCGCCTCTTATTGCATTTTGCGCAAAAGTTGTGGCGACAAAAAAACGTCATTTTGGCGTTTGGAATTTTTTTGCCGCTACGCCGTTTACTGATCAGATTAATTGATTTTATATTTTGATAGATCGGGCGTTTCTGAACGCGGCGATACCAAATGTGTGTATATTTTTTATTTTTTTAACCCTTTAATTTTCAATGGGGCGAATGGGGGGTGATTTGAACTTTTAGGTTTTTTTGTTTTTTTTTAATTTTTTAAAACTTATTTTTTTACTTTTTTTTTTTTATTTTACTAGTCCCCCTAGGGGGCTATTGCGATCAGCATTCCGATCGCTCTGCAGTATCTGCTGATCACAGCTGGAAGGCTGTAAACAGCAGATACGCTGTCTTTCTCTTTTGCTGTGCCCCGGGCACAGCGAAAGTGAAACCAATTCATGTGTAGTACAGGAGTCATCACATGACCCTGTGCTACCATGACAACTATCGGGAGTCACGTGATCGCGTCACGTGACTTCCGGTTTCGGCGGTAAGTAAAACTTTACCGCGATCGCGCTTATAATGGCGCTGTCATGTATTGACAGCGCCATATAAGGGGTTAATCGGCACGAGCAGATAACGATTCTGCTCGTGCCTAGCAGGCACACATCTCAGCTGTGAAAATCAGCTGAGATGTGTGCCGATCGCGGCATGCTGCCGCCGGAGGACCGCGGGCAGTAAGATTATGTCATTTAGGACGTAATTTTACGGCCCGCGGTCGTTAAGGGGTTAAAATTGTTCAATTTGGCATTATGATCACTTGGAGCCAAGATGTTTCCCAAAGATTTATTATTCCTGGAAAAAAATCTGACCCCCTGTTCCAAGATCTTATTTATAGTGGGATCAACCACTATATAAGGAGAAGAGATAAAAGAATGTTTATGGTGATTTTTTGCGGTTCATTAACATATGTCATTTCCTGCCCTTTTTCTTCCCTCACCCTTGTCTTTTAAATGAGTCACTGATGTTTGTTAGTAAACCAGGTATTGGCCCCTGTCCACACTGCCAAAAGAACCAAGTCCTGCTGGAAAGAAGGGAATTTTGTTACTTACCGTAAATTCCTTTTCTTCTAGCTCCTATTGGGAGACCCAGACGATTGGGTGTATAGCACTGCCTCCGGAGGCCACACAAAGCAATTACACTAAAAAGTGTAAGGCCCCTCCCCTTCTGGCTATACACCCCCAGTGGGATCACTGGCTCACCAGTTTTAGTGCAAAAGCAAGAAGGAGGAAAGCCAATAACTGGTTTAAACAAATTCACTCCGAAGTAACATCGGAGAACTGAAAACCGTTCAACATGAACAACATGTGTACCCGAAAAACAACCAAAAATCCCGAAGGACAAAGGGCGGGTGCTGGGTCTCCCAATAGGAGCTAGAAGAAAAGGAATTTACGGTAAGTAACAAAATTCCCTTCTTCTTCGGCGCTCCATTGGGAGACCCAGACGATTGGGACGTCCAAAAGCTGTCCCTGGGTGGGTAAAGAATACCTCATGTTAGAGCTGCAAGACAGCCCTCCCCTATAGGGAGGCAACTGCCGCCTGCAGGACTCTTCTACCTAGGCTGGCGTCCGCCGAAGCATAGGTATGCACCTGATAATGTTTGGTGAAAGTGTGCAGACTCGACCAGGTAGCTGCCTGGCACACCTGTTGAGCCGTAGCCTGGTGTCGCAATGCCCAGGACGCACCCACGGCTCTGGTAGAATGGGCCTTCAGCCCTGATGGAACCGGAAGCCCAGCAGAACGGTAGGCTTCAAGAATTGGTTCTTTGATCCATCGAGCCAGGGTGGCCTTAGAAGCCTGCGACCCTTTGCGCTTACCAGCGACAAGGACAAAGAGTGCATCCGAACGGCGCAAGGGCGCCGTGCGGGAAATGTAGATTCTGAGTGCTCTCACCAGATCCAACAAATGTAAATCTTTCTCATACCGATGAACTGCATGAGGACAAAACGAAGGCAAAGAGATATCCTGATTAAGATGAAAAGAGGATACCACCTTCGGGAGAAACTCCTGAATGGGGCGCAGCACTACCTTGTCCTGGTGGAAGACCAGGAAGGGAGCCTTGGATGATAGCGCTGCCAGCTCAGACACTCTCCGAAGAGATGTGATCGCTACCAGAAAAGCCACTTTCTGTGATAGTCTAGAAAGTGAAACCTCCCTCAGAGGCTCGAAGGGCGGCTTCTGGAGGGCAACTAGTACCCTGTTCAGATCCCATGGATCTAACGGCCGCTTGTACGGGGGTACGATATGGCAAACCCCCTGTAGGAACGTGCGCACCTTAGGAAGGCGTGCCAAACGCCTATGAAAAAAGACGGATAGCGCCGAGACCTGACCTTTAAGGGAGCCGAGCGACAAACCTTTTTCTAACCCAGATTGCAGGAAAGAAAGAAAGGTAGGCAATGCAAATGGCCAGGGGGACACTCCCTGAGCAGAGCACCAGGATAAGAATATCCTCCACGTTCTGTGGTAGATCTTAGCGGACGTGGGCTTCCTAGCCTGTCTCATGGTGGCAACGACCCCTTGGGATAATCCTGAAGACGCTAGGATCCAGGACTCAATGGCCACACAGTCAGGTTCAGGGCCGCAGAATTCCGATGGAAAAACGGCCCTTGGGACAGTAAGTCTGGTCGGTCTGGTAGTGCCCACGGTTGGCCGACCGTGAGCTGCCACAGATCCGGATACCACGCCCTCCTCGGCCAGTCTGGGGCGACGAGTATGACGCGGCTGCAATCGGATCTGATCTTGCGTAGCACTCTGGGCAAGAGTGCCAGAGGTGGAAACACATAAGGGAGCCGGAACTGCGACCAATCTTGCACTAGGGCGTCTGCCGCCAGCGCTCTTTGATCGCGAGACCGTGCCATGAAGGTTGGGACCTTGTTGTTGTGCCGGGACGCCATGAGGTCGACGTCCGGCCTTCCCCAACGGCGACAGATTTCCTGAAACACGTCTGGGTGAAGGGACCATTCCCCTGCGTCCATGCCCTGGCGACTGAGGAAGTCTGCTTCCCAGTTTTCTACGCCGGGGATGTGAACTGCGGATATGGTGGAGGCCGTGGCTTCCACCCACATCAGAATCCGCCGGACTTCCTGGAAGGCTTGCCGACTGCGTGTCCCCCCTTGGTGGTTGATGTATGCCACCGCTGTGGAGTTGTCCGACTGAATTCGGATCTGCCTTCCTTCCAGCCACTGCTGGAAGGCTAGTAGGGCAAGATATACTGCTCTGATTTGCAGAACATTGATCTGAAGGGTGGACTCCTGCTGAGTCCACGTACCCTGAGCCCTGTGGTGGAGAAAAACTGCTCCCCACCCTGACAGACTCGCGTCTGTCGTGACCACCGCCCAAGACGGTGGTAGGAAGGATCTTCCCTGTGATAATGAGGTGGGAAGAAGCCACCACTGCAGAGAGTCCTTGGCCGTCTGGGAAAGGGAGACTTTCCTGTCCAGTGATTTTGACTTCCCGTCCCATTGGCGGAGAATGTCCCATTGAAGTGGGCGCAGATGAAACTGCGCAAACGGAACCGCCTCCATTGCCGCCACCATCTTCCCGAGGAAGTGCATGAGGCGTCTTAAGGAGTGCGACTGACTTTGAAGGAGAGCCTGCACCCCAGTCTGTAGAGACCGCTGCTTGTCCAGCGGAAGCTTCACTATCGCTGAGAGAGTATGAAACTCCATGCCAAGATATGTTAGTGATTGGGTCGGTGACAGATTTGACTTTGAGAAGTTGATGATCCACCCGAACGTCTGGAGAGTCTCCAGTGCAACAGTCAAGCTGAGTTGGCATGCCTCTTGAGAGGGTGCCTTGACCAGTAGATCGTCCAAGTAAGGGATCACAGAGTGTCCCTGAGAGTGCAAGACTGCTACCACTGCCGCCATGATCTTGGTGAACACCCGTGGGGCTGTCGCCAGACCAAATGGCAGAGCTACGAACTGAAGATGGTCGTCTCCTATCACGAAGCGTAGAAAGCGTTGGTGCTCTGTAGCAATCGGCACGTGGAGATAAGCATCCTTGATGTCTATTGATGCTAGGAAATCTCCTTGAGACATTGAGGCAATGACTGAGCGGAGGGATTCCATCCGGAACCGCCTGGCGTTCACATGCTTGTTGAGCAGTTTTAGGTCCAGAACAGGACGGAATGAGCCGTCCTTTTTTGGCACCACAAAGAGATTGGAGTAAAAACCTTGACCTCGTTCCTGAAGAGGAACAGGGACCACCACTCCTTCTGCTCTTAGAGAATTCACCGCCTGCAGAAGTGCATCTGCTCGGTCGGGATGTGGGGAAGTTCTGAAGAACCGAGGCGGAGGACGAGAACTGAACTCTATCCTGTACCCGTGAGACAAAATGTCTGTTACCCACCGGTCTTTGACCTGTGGCAGCCAAATGTCGCAAAAGCGGGAGAGCCTGCCACCGACCGAGGATGCGGAGGGAGGCGGCCGAAAGTCATGAGGCAGCCGCCTTGGAAGCGGTACCTCCGGTTGCTTTCTTGGGGCGTGAGTGAGCCCGCCAGGAATCAGAGCTCCTTTGCTCTTTCTGAGTCCCTTTGGACGAGGAGAATTGGGGCTTGCCGGAGCCTCGAAAGGACCGAAACTTTGACTGCCACTTCCTCTGTGGAGGTTTGCTTGATCTGGGCTGGGGTAAGGAGGAGTCCTTACCTTTGGACTGTTTAATGATTTCCGCCAATTGCTCACCAAACAGTCTGTCTCCAGATAATGGCAAGCTGGTTAAACATTTTTTAGAAGCAGAATCTGCTTTCCATTCCTTTAACCACAAGGCTCTGCGCAAAACTACAGAGTTGGCGGATGCCATTGAGGTACGGCTCGTAGAGTCCAGTACCGCATTGATAGCGTAGGTCGCAAACGCAGACATTTGCGTAGTTAGGGACGCCACTTGCGGCACTGCTGGACGTATGAGAGAGTCCACCTGTGCCAGACCAGCTGAAATAGCTTGGAGCGCCCACACGGCCGCGAATGCTGGAGCAAACGACGCGCCAATAGCTTCATAGACAGATTTCAACCAAAGGTCCATCTGTCTGTCATTGGCATCTTTAAGTGAAGCCCCATCCTCCACTGCAACTATGGATCTAGCTGCAAGCCTGGATATTGGAGGGTCCACTTTTGGACACTGGGTCCAGCGTTTGACCACGTCAGGGGGAAAAGGATAACGTGTATCCTTAAGGCGTTTAGAAAAACGCTTGTCCGGATAAGTATTGTGTTTCTGGATGGATTCTCTGAAGTCAGAGTGGTCCAGAAAAGTACTCAATTTACGCTTGGGATACAGGAAATGGAATTTCTCCTGCTGTGCAGCTGCCTCCTCTGCAGAAGGGGCTGGGGGAGAAATATCCAACAGCCTATTGATGGCCGCTATAAGGTCATTTACCATGGCGTCACCATCTGGCGTATCCAAATTGAGTGCGGCGTCAGGACAAGACTCCTGATCACCCACCTCTGAGCCATCATATAGAGACCCTTCTCGCTGAGACCCTGATCCGCGTGATGACGTGGAGGGTCTCTCCCAGCGAGCTCGCTTAGGCGGACTGGGACTGTCATCGGAGTCAGAGCCCTCAGCCTGTGATGCCTGGGACCCCCTTGAATTACGGATTAATTCCAGCTGAGGGGGGCCGGGGAACATAGACACAGCGGTGTCCATGGTCTGAGCAACTGGCCTGGACTGCAAGGTCTCCAGGATTTTTGTCATAGTCACAGACATTTTATCAGCAAAGACTGCAAATTCTGTCCCCGTCACCGGGGTAGGGTTCACAGGCGTCTCTGCCTGGGCTACCACCACAATAGGCTCTGGCTGACGAAGTGCCACTGGGACTGAACATTGCACACAATGAGAGTCGTTGGAGCCTGCTGGTAGATTAGCCCCACATGCTGTACAAGCAGTGTATACAGCCCGTGCCTTGGCACCCTTGCGTTTTGCGGATGACATGCTGTTGTCTCCTCAAAGCAATACAGGGTGTACAGCCAAGAAGCGACCCTACAGTGCAGTACACAAATATAACACTGTGGCACTAGTGGGGCCGCACGTATGTGCTGCTTACCGCCCGCTTAGCGCGGGTGTGTGGTCGCCAGAAACCCCTAGCCTGGGTCCCTCAGAGCCTGCGTCCGTTCTCCAGCCAGACTGCATGTGTATAATGGCTGCCGGCGTCCTGGGGAGCTGCAAGCCTGGGGGCGGGCCTAGGGCGTGCACAGAGAAAAAGCGCGAAGCCTGTGTCCTACTGTGCTCAGTGAGAGGGCTGGAGCATGTAAATCGTGCTCCAGCCCTCGGCGCTGCCGATTGAACAACGTCTCTCCCCTACCCTGATTGACAGGGTGGGGGGCGTTAACGAAGCGGAGCTAGGCCGCAGAAAACCGGGGACTAAAGTTAGAAGCGCCGCCGCCGTAAAAGCGCGGTCGGCGCGTCCCCGGCGCACTACAAGTCGCAGCTGCGCCGCCGCTCCAGGGGCGGTCGGCGCGGCGATCCACACACATAAAGTCCCCCAGTAATCTGCGGGGACTATATGCCCAGCGCACAGCTCTACAGTCCCCGGCGCACTAGCACACCCAGCAAGCCTGGGGTGTGCGTGGCCTGCCATACGGGGACACAGAGTACCTGAAAGTTGCAGGGCCTTGTCCCTGAACGGCACTCCCGCTCCACATCCAGCAGGTTCAATGGGTCTGTGGATGGAGCCCGGCCTCAGGGCTTGGTGGCCGTTAAGATCCCACTTCCTCAGAGCCCCTCAGGGGGATGGGGAAGGAAAACAGCATGTGGGCTCCAGCCTCCGTACCCGCAATGGGTACCTCAACCTTACAAACCACAAGTGGGGTAAGAAGGGAGCATGCTGGGGGCCCCATATGGGCCCTCTTTTCTTCCATCCGATATAGTCAGCAGCTACTGCTGACTAAACAGTGGAGCTATGCGTGGATGTCTGACCTCCTTCGCACAAAGCAGAAAACTGGTGAGCCAGTGATCCCACTGGGGGTGTATAGCCAGAAGGGGAGGGGCCTTACACTTTTTAGTGTAATTGCTTTGTGTGGCCTCCGGAGGCAGTGCTATACACCCAATCGTCTGGGTCTCCCAATGGAGCGCCGAAGAAATGACATTTCCATCTCCATACAGCTTGTCGGCAGAAGGAGGCATGAAGTGCTGTACAATGTCCTGGTAGACGGCTGCGCTCACTCTGGTCTTGATAACACACAGTGGAGCTACACCAGTAGATGACATGTCCCCAAACCATCACTGATTGTGGAAACTTCACACTAGACCTCAGCAGCTTGGATTGTGGGCTCCTCTTCCTCCAGACGCTGGGACCGCGATTTACAAATAATATGCAAAATGTACTTTCATCTGAAAACAGCACCTTGGACACTGAGAACAGGCCAGGTCGTCTTCTCCTTGGCCCAGGTAAGAGGCTTCTGGCATGGTCTATTGGTGATGGGTGGCTTGACACAAGGAATGTGACACTTGTAGCCCATGTCCTGGACACGTCTGTGTGTGATGACTCTAGAAGCACTGACTCCGGCAGCGTCCACTCCTTGTGAATCTCCCACAAATATTTGACTGACCTTTTCTCAACAATCCTATGAAGGCTGCGGTTATCCCGGTTGCTTGTGCACCTTTTTCTACCACACTTTTTCCTTCCACTCAACTTTCCATTAATATGCTTGGATACAGCACTCTGTGAACAGCCAGCTTCTTTAGCAATGACCCTTTGTGGCTTACCCTCCTTGTGGAGTGTGTCAATGACTGCCTTCTGGACATCTGTCAAGTCAGTAGTCTTCCCCAGGATTGTGTAGCCTACTGAGCCAGACTAAGGGACCATTTTAAACGCTTAGAAAGTGTTTTGTGGTAATTATTCTAATTTTCTGAGATAATGACTTTTGGGTTTTCATTGGCTAAAAGCCATAATCATCAAAAGTAACAGAAATAAACACATGCAATAGCTCCTCTGTGTGTAATGACTATATAATATATAAGAAACACATGAAATAGATCTCTCTGTGTGTAATGACTCTATATGATAGATGCGTTACCTTTTTGTATCGAATTACTGAAATTAATTAACTTTTTGATATTTAATTTTTTGAGATACAGTTGTATATCGAGCAGTTGGAAGTAGACATTTGATTTGATGAAGAAATTAATTCAGAAAATTCTGAGAGAAGCTTCTGGAAATCAGCAGAGACGTCAGAGAAGAGACATTGCCAAGGTGTGCTGGAAATCAGAAATAAATGACAGCGGAAGTCCTAGCAAAGGGGAAGAGAAACCACTGAGGGAAGAGACCAAGGAGACGAGAAGGGAAAACCTGAAGAAGAGGAAGAGACACCACTGAGGGAAGAGACCTAGGAGACGAGAAGAGAAAACCTGAAGAAGAGGAAGAGAAACCACTGAGGGAAGAGACCTAGGAGACGAGAAGGGAAAACCTGAAGAAGAGGAAGAGACACCACTGAGGGAAGAGACCTAGGAGACGAGAAGGGAAAACCTGAAGAAGAGGAAGAGAAACCACTGAGGGAAGAGACCTAGGAGACAAGAAGGGAAAACCTGAAGAAGAGGAAGAGAAACCACTGAGGGAAGAGACCTAGGAGACAAGAAGGGAAAACCTGAAGAAGAGGAAGAGACACCACTGAGGGAAGAGACCTAGGAGACGAGAAGGGAAAACCTGAAGAAGAGGAAGAGACACCAATGAGGGAAGAGACCTAGGAGACGAGAAGGGAAAACCTGAAGAAGAGGAAGAGACACCACTGAGGGGAGGAAGGGACTGGTGTAAGAACAGAAGGCAAAAACAGAGGAAGAGGCAGCAACAAGAGCGATGGGCTACAAAATCAGTGGAGGAAGAGACAGCAATGAGGGAAGAGGCCTAGGAGATTGGTGGAGGAAGAGAAGCGAAAAACGGAAGAAGGAGGAAAAGATGCCAACAAGAGGGAAGGTCTGGGAAATCAGTGGTAGATGATGTGACGACATGGACTCTGTCAGTGCCTAGAATGGGTTAAGTTTCTTAAAATTCAGCCAGACATGATGATAGTTTGTTTATAGACTGGGGATAAGCCCCTCATTATTTCTACAAGACTCTTAGGAGTCTAGTTACAGTTCTTGTTGACTCATGTAATTGCCTTTGCCAGTGAAGGTCAGATACCCAGACAAATCAATTATGCGAACCTCCCATTGTATTACTATGTGATGTAACTTAGCTGTCTCTCCCTTGTCTCTGCCAGAGACCATTACTACTAGGAATATTTTGTATACGGCTTAAAATCTAGTCAATAAGAGCCCAGTCTTATTTACCAATCGTGAAGAACCCGGTGGTCTATATGGAGAGCTTAGGGGTATAAGGAGGACTGTCCATTGCCCGGGTAGACTCTTGCTACATGATACAAATCAGCAAATCTACAAATAGATTGGCAAGCCATAACCAAACCTGGATTATAATACGATATGGACTTCCGCATCGAATGCAAGGATTTGGCTGAGATATCAAGGACTACCTAAGGAAGGAATCCAGCTTGGGACAATCCCGTCACCTGACTATAGACTTTGTGGACCTCAGCCAGTTTCCTAAATCTGGCGTTATTCCATTCTCGGTGGGTGCCCGTCGAAAGCGGGGTGCTGCTGGATTGGAGTAAGTGGCCCTGGAAGCTCTGAGGCACGGACATTATAATCCCTGGTGAGCAGCGGAAGGGTGAGACTCTGTTGCCGGTTATATCCTGTGGTTTTGCTGGTTATGTGTTATGTGCCGTTAATATTTTGGGGATCCAATAAAGTCTTAATATTGGGATCCCCTCACCCTGTGTTGTCTGAGTAGTGTTCCGCCCACGGTTACGGAGGTCGTGCGTTCAGTTGGGATGAGCCCTGAGCCACGCTGTCTTTCTAAAGGCGGCCGGGCCAGCGGACGAGAGCACCCACTGACCCAGTGTCTGCACGGGAGAGCACCCACTGACCCCCGTGTCTCCACAGGAGAGCACCCACTGACCCCCGTGTCTCCACAGGAGAGCACCCACTGACCCCCGTGTCTCCACAGGAGAGCACCCACTGACCCCCGTGTCTCCACAGGAGAGCACCCACTGACCCCCGTGTCTCCACAGGAGAGCACCCACTGACCCCCGTGTCTCCACAGGAGAGCACCCACTGACCTCCGTGTCTCCACAGGAGAACACCCACTGACCTCCGTGTCTCCGCCAGAGAGCACCCACTGACCCCATTGTCTCCACAGGAGAGCACCCACTGACCCCAGTGTCTCCACAGGAGAGCACCCACTGACCCCCGTGTCTCCACAGGAGAGCACCCACTGACCCCCGTGTCTCCGCAGGAGAGCACCCACTGACCCCAGTGTCTCCACAGGAGAGCACCCACTGACCCCAGTGTCTCCACAGGAGAGGTGATGGATAGTGCAGGATATTGGTGGGGGATGACATTGTATGGAGAGGAAAGGTGGAAGAAATGAGCGGGAAGGTCAGTGAGAAGAGAGGTGTAAAAAAATCATTGCAAAAAGATGAAAAGGGAAGTCTTGAAGATCTGGAAAGAGTCACAAGGAAAGGTAGAAAAATCACGAGAGGGGATGAGATATCATTGTGAAGCACAACCTGTACATGGCGGTGACACATGAAGCACTACCTGTACATGGCGGTGACACATGAAGCACTACCTGTACATGGCGGTGACACATGAAGCACTACCTGTACATGGCGGTGACACATGAAGCACTACCTGTACATGGCGGTGACAAATGAAGCACTACCTGTACATGGCGGTGACAAATGAAGCACTACCTGTACATGGCGGTGACACATGAAGCACTACCTGTACATGGCGGTGACAAATGAAGCACAACCTGTACATGGCGGTGACACATGAAGCACTACCTGTACATGGCGGTGACACATGAAGCACAACCTGTACATGGCGGTGACACATGAAGCACTACCTGTACATGGCGGTGACACATGAAGCACTACCTGTACATGGCGGTGACACATGAAGCACAACCTGTACATGGCGGTGACACATGAAGCACAACCTGTACATGGCGGTGACACATGAAGCACAACCTGTACATGGCGGTGACACATGAAGCACTACCTGTACATGGCGGTGACACATGAAGCACTACCTGTACATGGCGGTGACACATGAAGCACAACCTGTACATGGCGGTGACACATGAAGCACAACCTGTACATGGCGGTGACACATGAAGCACTACCTGTACATGGCGGTGACACATGAAGCACAACCTGTACATGGCGGTGACACATGAAGCACAACCTGTACATAGCGGTGACACATGAAGCACTACCTGTACATGGCGGTGACACATGAAGCACTACCTGTACATGGCGGTGACACATGAAGCACAACCTGTACATGGCGGTGACACATGAAGCACTACCTGTACATGGCGGTGACAAATGAAGCACAACCTGTACATGGCGGTGACACATGAAGCACAACCTGTACATGGCGGTGACACATGAAGCACTACCTGTACATGGCGGTGACACATGAAGCACAACCTGTACATGGCGGTGACACATGAAGCACAACCTGTACATGGCGGTTACACATGAAGCACTACCTGTACATGGCGGTGACAAATGAAGCACTACCTGTACATGGCGGTGACAAATGAAGCACTACCTGTACATGGCGGTGACACATGAAGCACTACCTGTACATGGCGGTGACACATGAAGCACTACCTGTACATGGCGGTGACACATGAAGCACAACCTGTACAAGGCGGTGACACATGAAGCACTACCTGTACATGGCGGTGACACATGAAGCACTACCTGTACATGGCGGTGACACATGAAGCACTACCTGTACATGGCGGTGACACATGAAGCACTACCTGTACATGGCGGTGACACATGAAGCACAACCTGTACATGGCGGTGACACATGAAGCACTACCTGTACATGGCGGTGACACATGAAGCACTACCTGTACATGGCGGTGACACATGGCGGTGACACATGGCGGTGACACATGAAGCACAACCTGTACAAGGCGGTGACACATGAAGCACTACCTGTACATGGCGGTGACACATGAAGCACTACCTGTACATGGCGGTGACACATGAAGCACTACCTGTACATGGCGGTGACACATGAAGCACTACCTGTACATGGCGGTGACACATGAAGCACTACCTGTACATGGCGGTGACACATGAAGCACAACCTGTACATGGCGGTGACACATGAAGCACTACCTGTACATGGCAGTGACACATGAAGCACTACCTGTACATGGCAGTGACACATGAAGCACTACCTGTACATGGCGGTGACACATGAAGCACAACCTGTACATGGCGGTGACACATGAAGCACTACCTGTACATGGCGGTGACACATGAAGCACTACCTGTACATGGCGGTGACACATGAAGCACTACCTGTACATGGCGGTGATACACGGCACATTCAGGGGCCTGAAACTCTGAAGATGAAGCGCAGATCCACTTCTGATCATCATCTCACCGTTTCCAAATCTTTTACTTTGTTTTATTCTACAGTCACATCCAGAGCAGCACCTGCTAGATCTTGTATTATGCTTCAGTCACAGTCAGAGGAGCAGAGAAATCTGGTGTAATACGGTCACATCTAGAGCTAATGCTTCGGTCACATTCAGAGCTGCACAGACATCCGGTCTAATGCTTCGGTCACATTCAGAGCTGCACTGACATCCGGTCTAATGCTCCGGTCACAGCCAAGAGCAGCACTGACGTCTGATCTAGTGCTCCGTTCACAGCCAGAGCTGCACCATCTGGTGTAGTGCTCCATTCACATCACAAGCTGCACAGATGTCTGGTCTAGTGCTCCTGTCACAGCCAGAGCTGCACTGACATCTGGTCTAATGCTTTGGTCACATCCAGAGCTTGCAGTATGATCCTCTTCTGTGTGCTGCTCATTCCGCTGCCTTCCCCACTCGCCCTCAGCCTGCTGCCCTTCCCCGCTCGCCCTCAGCCTGCTGCCCTTCCCCGCTCGCCCTCAGCCTGCTGCCCTTCCCCGCTCGCCCTCAGCCTGCTGCCCTTCCCCGCTCGCCCTCAGCCTGCTGCCCTTCCCCGCTCGCCCTCAGCCTGCTGCCCTTCCCCGCTCGCCCTCAGCCTGCTGCCCTTCCCCGCTCGCCCTCAGCCTGCTGCCCTTCCCCGCTCGCCCTCAGCCTGCTGCCCTTCCCCGCTCGCCCTCAGCCTGCTGCCCTTCCCCGCTCGCCCTCAGCCTGCTGCCCTTCCCCGCTCGCCCTCAGCCTGCTGCCCTTCCCCGCTCGCCCTCAGCCTGCTGCCCTTCCCCGCTCGCCCTCAGCCTGCTGCCCTTCCCCGCTCGCCCTCAGCCTGCTGCCCTTCCCCGCTCGCCCTCAGCCTGCTGCCCTTCCCCGCTCGCCCTCAGCCTGCTGCCCTTCCCCGCTCGCTCTCAGCCTGCTGCCCTTCCCCGCTCGCCCTCAGCCTGCTGCCCTTCCCCGCTCGCTCTCAGCCTGCTGCCCTTCCCCGCTCGCTCTCAGCCTGCTGCCCTTCCCCGCTCGCTCTCAGCCTGCCGCCCTTCCCCGCTCGCCCTCAGCCTGCCGCCCTTCCCCGCTCGCCCTCAGCCTGCCGCCCTTCCTTGCTCGCCCTCAGCCTGCCGCCCTTCCCCGCTCGCCCTCAGCCTGCCGCCCTTCCCCGCTCGCCCTCAGCCTGCCGCCCTTCCCCGCTCGCCCTCAGCCTGCCGCCCTTCCCCGCTCGCTCTCAGCCTGCCGCCCTTCCCCGCTCGCTCTCAGCCTGCCGCCCTTCCCCGCTCGCTCTCAGCCTGCCGCCCTTCCCCGCTCGCTCTCAGCCTGCCGCCCTTCCCCGCTCGCTCTCAGCCTGCCGCCCTTCCCCGCTCGCTCTCAGCCTGCCGCCCTTCCCCGCTCGCTCTCAGCCTGCCGTCCTTCCAGCTCGCTCTCAGCTTGCAGTCCTTCCAGCTCGCTCTCAGCTTGCTGTCCTTCCCTGCTCGCTCTCAGCCTGCTGCCCTTCCAGCTCGCTCTCAGCCTGCTGCCCTTCCAGCTCGCTCTCAGCCTGCTGCCCTTCCAGCTCGCTCTCAGCCTGCTGCCCTTCCAGCTCGCTCTCAGCCTGCTGCCCTTCCAGCTCGCTCTCAGCCTGCTGCCCTTCCAGCTCGCTCTCAGCCTGCTGTCCTTCCAGCTCGCTCTCAGCCTACTGTCCTTCCAGCTCGCTCTCAGCCTGCTGTCCTTCCAGCTTGCTCTCAGCCTGCTGTCCTTCCAGCTCGCTCTCAGCCTGCTGTCCTTACTTCTCTTGGCTTCGGCTCGCTGGATCAATGGTTGTAGCATCACAAAAGAAATATAAACTGCTGTAAAACCACTTTTATTGCTGATGTGGCAGTGATGGTGCGCTCCATCAGTGAGATACAACAGTGGTCAGCCGGAGGAGGGGGAAACACTCGCACTTAGGTGGTCTTCATATTACTGTGTGTGTTTGGGGTTAATCAATTTATGGACCAAACCAGAGTCCTGGGCTGGAGGCCAACTGTAGTGTTACATTGATTGTCTGCTGCGGGGGAGGGGTGACGGCTCGTGTAAACAGGGAGGTAACGTGGCCCTTTCACTCGTGGGTTATCCGTGTTCCCATCCAGGACACTACCTGCATAAACCTCCATCACAAAAAATAAAATGGGATTCCCCTTTAAAAAAAAAAAAAAAAACTAATGAAAATCTCAAGTTTTGTACAATAAAGGGCCAGGGCCTGTGAAATTCAAGACCACGGGTCCCCGGTGAGTGGCGCCCCCTTGTGGTGGAGTTATTGCTCCTTTCTGCATAGGTTATGGGCGGCATCTCGTCGTCAGTCTCTTCACTCCCCGTCCGTCCATCGTAAGAGACGCCGTCGTTAGTCTCAGAGGGGCGAGGTCCGGTGCGGGCGAGGCGGCGAGGCTTGCATATAATGGATGGGCAGCAGCGGTGACTTTCCAGCGATCAGTGACAGTTCTGACATTTGGGGTCACATTTCCTTCCGTTCACATTGCACTGACAGCCCCCCGACGTGTCCCCGGGACCCTGAGCACACAGGAAGAGAGGAAGCATCATCAGCAACATGGCGGCTCACAGCGCACACGGGCCGGACGGTCACCACAATGTCATTACCTGCGGCCCCCAGCGAGGGCCCTTGGTGACCCAGCAGATCTCCGTCTGACACATGGTGCAGCGGATCCAGTCACAGCCGTCCTTCTTCTGGACGATAATCTCACACGCCGGACAGTACATGGCCTCCCCCGTCTGCACCAGGGTCTGCAAACAGAGCAGGAGACACCTATATACACACATACAGACTGTATACACCTATATACACACACTGTATACACACTGTACACAACAGCAGACACCTGTATACACCTGTACACAACAGCAGACACCTATATACACACTGTATACACCTGTACACAACAGCAGACATCTATATACACGCTGTATACACCTATATACACATACTGTATACACCTATATACACACCAGCAGATACCTATATACACACTGTATACAACAGCAGACACCTATACACACTGTATACACCTATATACACACACCAGCAGACACCTATACACTATACACACTGTACACAACAGCAGACACCTATATACACACTGTACACACCTGTACACAACAGCAGACATCTATATACACGCTGTATACACCTATATACACATACTGTATACACCTATATACACACCAGCAGATACCTATATACACACTGTATACAACAGCAGACACCTATACACACTGTATACACCTATATACACACACCAGCAGACACCTATACACTATACACACTGTACACAACAGCAGACACCTATATACACACTGTATACACCTGTACACATTGTACACAACAGAAGACACACACTGTATACACCTATATACACATACTGTATACACCTGTACACAACAGCAGATACCTATATACACACTGTATACACCTATATACACATACTGTATACACCTATATACACACCAGCAGATACCTATATACACACTGTATACAACAGCAGACACCTATACACACTGTATACACCTATATACACACACACCAGCAGACACCTATACACTATACACACTGTACACAACAGCAGACATCTATATACACACACTGTACACACCTGTACACAACAGAAGACATACACTGTATACACCTATATACACATACTGTATACACCTGTACACAACAGCAGATACCTATATACACACTGTATACACCTGTACACACCTATACACACTGTACACAACAGAAGACACATACACTGTATACACCTATCTACACATACTGTATACACCTATATACACACCAGCAGACACCTATACACACTGTACACAACAGCAGACACATATATACACACTGTATACACCTATAAAGACATACTGTATACACCAGCAGACACCTATATATAGCTGTACACATCTATATACACACACACACTGTATACACACACTATACACCTATATACACACTGTACACACTGTACACAACAGCAGACACCTATATACACACACTGTATACACTTACAGTGCCTACAAGTAGTCTTCAACCCCCTGCAGATTTAGCAGGTTTACACATTGGGAATAACTTGGCATTGTGACATTTGGACTGTAGATCAGCCTGGAAGTGTGAAATGCAGCAAAGAAGGGAATTTTGTTACTTACCGTAAATTCCTTTTCTTCTAGCTCTTATTGGGAGACCCAGACGATTGGGTGTATAGCTACTGCCTCCGGAGGCCACACAAAGCAATTACACTAAAAAGTGTAAGGCCCCTCCCCTTCTGGCTATACACCCCCCGTGGGATCACGGGCTGCTCAGTTTTAGTGCAAAAGCAAGAAGGAGGAAAGCCAATAACTGGTTTAAACAAATTCTCTCCGAGTAACATCGGAGAACTGAAAACCGTTCAACATGAACAACATGTGTACCCGCAAACAAACCAAAAATCCCGAAGGACAACAGGGCGGGTGCTGGGTCTCCCAATAGGAGCTAGAAGAAAAGGAATTTACAGTAAGTAACAAAATTCCCTTCTTCTTCGGCGCTCCATTGGGAGACCCAGACGATTGGGACGTCCAAAAGCTGTCCCTGGGTGGGTAAAGAAATACCTCATGTTAGAGCTGCAAGACAGCCCTCCCCTATATGGAGGCAACTGCCGCCTGCAGGACTCTTCTACCTAGGCTGGCGTCCGCCGAAGCATAGGTATGCACCTGATAATGTTTGGTGAAAGTGTGCAGACTCGACCAGGTAGCTGCCTGGCACACCTGTTGAGCCGAAGCCTGGTGTCGTAATGCCCAGGACGCACCCACGGCTCTGGTAGAATGGGCCTTCAGCCCTGATGGAACCGGAAGCCCAGCAGAACGGTAGGCTTCAAGAATTGGTTCTTTGATCCATCGAGCCAGGGTGGCCTTAGAAGCCTGCGACCCTTTGCGCTGACCAGCGACAAGGACAAAGAGTGCATCCGAACGGCGCAAGGGCGCCGTGCGGGAAATGTAGATTCTGAGTGCTCTCACCAGATCTAACAAATGTAAATCTTTCTCATACCGATGAACTGCATGCGGATAAAAGGAAGGCAAGGAGATATCCTGATTAAGATGAAAAGAGGATACCACCTTCGGGAGAAACTCCTGAATGGGGCGCAGCACAACCTTGTCCTGGTGGAAGACCAGGAAGGGAGCCTTGGATGATAGTGCTGCCAGCTCAGACACTCTCCGAAGAGATGTGATCGCTACCAGAAAAGCCACTTTCTGTGATAGTCTAGAAAGTGAAACCTCCCTCAGAGGCTCGAAGGGCGGCTTCTGGAGGGCAACTAGTACCCTGTTCAGATCCCATGGATCTAACGGCCGCTTGTACGGGGGTACGATATGGCAAACCCCCTGTAGGAACGTGCGCACCTTAGGAAGGCGTGCCAAACGCCTCTGAAAAAAGACGGATAGCGCCGAGACCTGACCTTTAAGGGAGCTGAGCGACAAACCTTTTTCTAACCCAGATTGCAGGAAAGAAAGAAAGGTAGGCAATGCAAATGGCCAGGGAGACCCTCCCTGAGCAGAGGACCAGGATAAGAATATCCTCCACGTTCTGTGGTAGATCTTAGCGGACGTGGGCTTCCTAGCCTGTCTCATGGTGGCAACGACCCCTTGGGACAATCCTGAAGACGCTAGGATCCAGGACTCAATGGCCACACAGTCAGGTTCAGGGCCGCAGAATTCCGATGGAAAAACGGCCCTTGGGACAGTAAGTCTGGTCGATCTGGGAGTGCCCACGGTTGGCCGACCGTGAGCTGCCACAGATCCGGATACCACGCCCTCCTCGGCCAGTCTGGGGCGACAAGTATGACGCGGCTGCAATCGGATCTGATCTTGCGTAGCACTCTGGGCAAGAGTGCCAGAGGTGGAAACACATAAGGGAGCCGGAACTGCGACCAATCTTGCACTAGGGCATCTGCCGCCAGCGCTCTTTGATCGCGAGACCGTGCCATGAAGGTTGGGACCTTGTTGTTGTGCCGTGACGCCATTAGGTCGACGTCCGGCACCCCCCAGCGGCGACAGATTTCCTGAAACACGTCTGGGTGAAGGGACCATTCCCCTGCGTCCATGCCCTGGCGACTGAGGAAGTCTGCTTCCCAGTTTTCTACGCCGGGGATGTGAACTGCGGATATGGTGGAGGCTGTGGCTTCCACCCACATCAGAATCCGCCGGACTTCCTGGAAGGCTTGCCGACTGCGTGTCCCCCCTTGGTGGTTGATGTATGCCACCGCTGTGGAGTTGTCCGACTGAATTCGGATCTGCCTTCCTTCCAGCCACTGCTGGAAGGCTAGTAGGGCAAGATACACTGCTCTGATTTCCAGAACATTGATCTGAAGGGTGGACTCCTGCCGAGTCCACGTACCCTGAGCCCTGTGGTGGAGAAAAACTGCTCCCCACCCTGACAGACTCGCGTCTGTCGTGACCACCGCCCAAGACGGTGGTAGGAAGGATCTTCCCTGTGATAATGAGGTGGGAAGAAGCCACCACTGCAGAGAGTCTTTGGCCGTCTGGGAAAGGGAGACTTTCCTGTCCAGGGATGTTGACTTCCCGTCCCATTGGCGGAGAATGTCCCATTGAAGTGGACGCAGATGAAACTGCGCAAACGGAACCGCCTCTATTGCCGCCACCATCTTCCCGAGGAAGTGCATGAGGCGTCTTAAGGAGTGCGACTGACTTTGAAGGAGAGCCTGCACCCCAGTCTGTAGAGACCGCTGCTTGTCCAGCGGAAGCTTCACTATCGCTGAGAGAGTATGAAACTCCATGCCAAGATACGTTAGTGATTGGGTCGGTGACAGATTTGACTTTGGGAAGTTGATGATCCACCCGAACGCCTGGAGAGTCTCTAGTGCAACATTCAGGCTGAGTTGGCATGCCTCTTGAGAGGGTGCCTTGACCAGTAGATCGTCCAAGTAAGGGATCACAGAGTGTCCGTGAGAGTGCAAGACTGCTACCACTGCCGCCATGATCTTGGTGAACACCCGAGGGGCTGTCGCCAGACCAAATGGCAGAGCTACGAACTGAAGATGGTCGTCTCCTATCACGAAGCGTAGAAAGCGTTGGTGCTCTGTAGCAATCGGCACGTGGAGATAAGCATCTTTGATGTCTATTGATGCTATGAAATCTCCTTGAGACATTGAGGCAATGACTGAGCGGAGGGATTCCATCCGGAACCGCCTGGCGTTCACATGCTTGTTGAGCAGTTTTAGGTCCAGAACAGGACGGAAGGAGCCGTCCTTTTTTGGAACCACAAAGAGATTGGAGTAAAATCCTCGCCCCCGTTCCTGAGGGGGGACAGGGATCACGACTCCTTCTGCTCTTAGAGAGTCCACCGCCTGCAGCAGGGAATCTGCTCGGTTGGGGTGTGGGGAGGTTCTGAAGAACCGAAGTGGAGGTCGAGAACTGAACTCGATTCTGTACCCGCGAGACAAAATGTCTGTTACCCACCGGTCCTTGACCTGTGACAGCCAAATGTCGCAAAAGCGGGAGAGCCTGCCACCGACCGAGGATGCGGAGGGAGGAGGCCGAAAGTCATGAGGTAGCCGCTTTGGAAGCGGTTCCTCCATTTGCTTTCCTGGGGCGTGAGTGAGCCCGCCAGGAATCTGAGCTCCCTTGTTCTTTCTGAGTCCTTTTGGACGAGGAGAATTGGGCCTTGCCCGAGCCTCGAAAGGACCGAAACCTCGACTGCCACTTTTTCTGTTGAGGTTTACTTGCTCTGGGCTGTGGTAAGGAAGAGTCCTTACCCTTGGACTGTTTTATGATTTCAGCCAATGGCTCACCAAACAGTCTGTCTCTAGATAATGGCAAGCTGGTTAAGCATTTTTTGGAACCAGCATCTGCTTTCCAGTCCTTTAACCACAAGGCTCTGCGCAAAACCACAGAATTGGCGGACGCCATAGCGGTACGGCTCGTAGATTCTAGGACAGCATTGATAGCATAGGTCGCAAACGCAGACATTTGCGAAGTTAGGGACGCCACCTGCGGCACTGCTGGATGT
Source organism: Anomaloglossus baeobatrachus (assembly GCF_048569485.1). Taxonomy (NCBI): domain Eukaryota; kingdom Metazoa; phylum Chordata; class Amphibia; order Anura; family Aromobatidae; genus Anomaloglossus; species Anomaloglossus baeobatrachus. The sequence continues at coordinate 9,097,301 of NC_134358.1, read as the reverse complement.
ATGATAGCATCCACCTGTGCTAAACCAGCTGAAATAGCTTGGAGTGCCCACACGGCCGCGAATGCTGGAGCAAACGACGCGCCGATAGCTTCATAGACAGATTTCAACCAAAGGTCCATCTGTCTGTCGTTGGCATCTTTAAGTGAAGCGCCATCCTCTACTGCGACTATGGATCTAGCCGCAAGCTTGGAAATTGGGGGATCCACCTTTGGACACTGGGTCCAGCGTTTGGCCACCTCAGAGGGAAAAGGATAACGGGTATCCTTAGAACGCTTAGAGAAACGCTTGTCTGGATGAGCGTCGTGTTTCTGGATCGATTCTCTGAAGTCAGAGTGGTCCAAAAAAGCACTTAATTTACGCTTGGGATACAGGAAATGGAACTTCTCCTGCTGTGCCGCTGCCTCCTCTGCAGAAGGGGCTGGGGGAGAAATATCCAACAGTCTATTAATTGCCGATATAAGGTCATTAACCATGGCGTCACCATCAGGGGCATCCAGATTGAGAGGGGCCTCAGGATTAGAATCCTGATCACCGTCCTCAGTCTCATCACAGAGAGACTCTTCTCGCTGAGACCCTGAGCAGTGTGATGACGTGGAGGGTCTTTCCCAGCGAGCTCGCTTAGGCTGCCTGGGACTGTCATCTGAGTCAGAGACTTCAGCCTGTGATGCTTGAGACCCCCTTGAAGTACGGATTAGTTCCAACTGAGGGGGACCGGAGAGCATAGACACAGCAGTGTCCATGGTCTGAGTAACTGGCCTGGACTGCAAGGTCTCCAGGATTTTTGACATAGTCACAGACATTTTATCAGCAAAAACTGCAAAGTCTGTCCCCGTCACCGGGGCAGGGTTCACAGGCGTCTCTGCCTGGGCTACCACCACATTAGGCTCTGGCTGACGAAGTGCCACTGGGACTGAACATTGCACACAATGTGAGTCTTTGGAGCCTGCCGGTAGATCAGCCCCACATGCAGTACAAACAGTGTACACAGCCTGTGCCTTGGCACCCTTGCGTTTTGCGGATGACATGTTGCTGCCTCCTCAGAGCAGTACAGGGTGTCCAGCCAAGAAGCGACCTTACAGTGCAACTATATATATATATGGTACTAAGAAAAAAGTACACTAATATAACACTGAGGCACTAGTGGGGCCAGCACTAAAGTGCAGCTTACCGCCCGCTTAGGAGCGGGTGTGTGGTCGCCGAAATCCCTTTAGTCTGGGTCTCCCAGAGCCTGCTGCCTTTCCCCAGCCAGACCGCATGTGTAATGGCTGCCGGCGTCCTTGTGGAGAGGGGGGGGCGGGCCCTGGGCGTATACAGACGAAGAGCGGGAAGCCTGCTTCCCACTGTGCCTAGTGAGAGGGCTGGAGCATGTAAATAAAGCTCCAGCCCTCGGCGCTGCCAATTGAGCAGCGTCTCTCCCCTACCCTGATTGACAGGGTGGGGGTGGGAACGAAGCGGCGCTAGGCCGCAGAAGCCGGGGGCTAAAGTTAGAAGCGCCGCCGCCGTAAAAGCGCGGTCGGCGCAAAGTCCCCGGCGCACCACAAGTCGCAGCTGCGCCGCCGCTTCAGTAGCGGTCGGCGCAGTAGTTCCCAACATGTAACGTCACTCAGCAAAGCTGCAGTGACCTAACCCCAGCGCACAGCGCTACTGTCCCCGGCGCACTATAACGCTCAGCAAGCCTTGAGAGTGTCCGTGCCTGCCGGGGACACAGAGTACCTGAAAGTTGCAGGGCCTTGTCCCTGAACGGCACTCCCGCTCCAAATCCAGCAGGTTCTCTGGGTCTGTGGATGGAGCCCGGCCTCAGGGCTTGGAGGCCGGTAAGATCCCACTTCCACAGAGCCCTCCAGGGGATGTGGAAGGAAAACAGCATGTGGGCTCCAGCCTCTGTACCAGCAATAGGTACCTCAACCTTACAAGCACCACCGCGGGTGAGAAGGGAGCATGCTGGGGGCCCCATATGGGCCCTCTTTTCTTCCATCCGATAGAGCCAGCAGCTACTGCTGACTACAAACAGTGGAGCTATGCGTGGATGTCTGACCTCCTTCGCACAAAGCAGAAAACTGGTGAGCCAGTGATCCCACTGGGGGTGTATAGCCAGAAGGGGAGGGGCCTTACACTTTTTAGTGTAATGCTTTGTGTGGCCTCCGGAGGCAGTGCTATACACCCAATCGTCTGGGTCTCCCAATAGAGCGCTGAAGAAAAAGAATGTTATTTCTTTTTTTTTTTTAATTGTGAAAAGTTTATTCAGAGGGTCATTTATTATTCAACCCCTCAAACCACAAGAATTCTGTTTGGTTCCCCTAAAGTATTAAGAAGTATTTCAGGCACAAAGAACAATGAGCTTCACATGTTTGGATTAATTATCTCTTTTTCCAGCCTTTTCTGACTAATTAAGACCCTCCCCAAACTTGTGAACAGCACTCATACTTGGTCAACATGGGAAAGACAAAGGAGCATTCCAAGGCCATCAGAGACAAGATCGTGGAGGGTCACAAGGCTGGCTAGGGGTACAAAACCCTTTCCAAGGAGTTGGGCCTACCTGTCTCCACTGTTGGGAGCATCATCCGGAAGTGGAAGGCTTATGGAACTACTGTTAGCCTTCCACGGCCTGGACAGCCTTTGAAAGTTTCCACCCGTGCCGAGGCCAGGCTTGTCCGAAGAGTCAAGGCTAACCCAAGGAAAACAAGGAAGGAGCTCCGGGAAGATCTCATGGCAGTGGGGACATTGGTTTCAGTCAATATCATAAGTAACGTACTCCACCGCAATGGTCTCCGTTCCAGACGAGCCCGTAAGGTACCTTTACTTTCAAAGCGTCATGTCAAGGCTCGTCTACAGTTTGCTCATGATCACTTGGAGGACTCTGAGACAGACTGGTTCAAGGTTCTCTGGTCTGATGAGACCAAGATCGAGATCTTTGGTGCCAACCACACACGTGACGTTTGGAGACTGGATGGCACTGCATACGACCCCAAGAATACCATCCCTACAGTCAAGCATGGTGGTGGCAGCATCATGCTGTGGGGCTGTTTCTCAGCCAAGGGGCCTGGCCATCTGGTCCGCATCCATGGGAAGATGGATAGCACGGCCTACCTGGAGATTTTGGCCAAGAACCTCCGCTCCTCCATCAAGGATCTTAAGATGGGTCGTCATTTCATCTTCCAACAAGACAATGACCCAAAGCACACAGCCAAGAAAACCAAGGCCTGGTTCAAGAGGGAAAAAATCAAGGTGTTGCAGTGGCCTAGTCAGTCTCCTGACCTTAACCCAATTGAAAACTTGTGGAAGGAGCTCAAGATTAAAGTCCACATGAGACACCCAATGAACCTAGATAACTTGGAGAAGATCTGCATGGAGGAGTGGGCCAAGATAACTCCAGAGACCTGTGCCGGCCTGATCAGGTCTTATAAAAGACGATTATTAGCTGTAATTGCAAACAAGGGTCATTCCACAAAATATTAAACCTAGGGGTTGAATAATAATTGACCCACACTTTTATGTTGAAAATTTATTAAAATTTAACTGAGCAACATAACTTGTTGGTTTGTAAGATTTATGCATCTGTTAATAAATCCTGCTCTTGTTTGAAGTTTGCTCTAACTTATTTGCATCTTATCAAACCTGCTAAATCTGCAGGGGGTTGAATACTACTTGTAGGCACTGTATATACACACACACTGTATACACCTGTACACACCTATATACACACCAGCAGACACCTATACACACTGTACACAACAGCAGACATATATACACACTGTATACACCTATAAAGACATACTGTATACACCAGCAGACACCTATATATACCTGTACACACCTATATACACACACTATATACACACACTGTATACACCTATATACACACACACTGTATATACCTGTACACACATTATATAAATCTATACACATACTGTATACACCAGCAGACACTATACCTATACACACACCTATACACACACACACTGTATACGCCTGTACACAGACACACCTGTAGGTGTCGTTATACACCTACTATCTCTTTCGCCGCGCTGCTGCTGAGCTGTGGATCCAGATTCCCCCTGATGACGCAGGAGGGTTTCGCCGTCACCCGCTCCTCACCTTCAGCATGTCGCTGGTCTGCTTGGCGGCTGCGTCGTTCTGAGCGCGGATACGGAGATCGTCCTGGTATTCCTTGCAGTTCATCCCATCGTGTATGGCCTGGTGGGAGTGGGGGGGGGGGGGGGGAGATTACACAAGAGATGTTCCCAAACATAAAAGCAGTGACTGCTGACACCAAAGCCAGATTTCAAGCCCCACGCCAGCATTATTTTTCGATTCTAGCTCTAGAGTGGCCCTTTAAATGTCCGCCTCCTGCCTCCAGCCTTATACTCACCCTCCAGCGGATTCATTCTTATATGGTGCCGCTCTGGTCCCACGGCGCCATCTTATTCCCATAAAGTCTAACTGGACGGAAGTCAGAAGCTACATCACAAGTTCTCAATACGAGTCTATGAGGCCAGAACGAGGCTCCCATAGACTTACATTGAGCCATGACCACCAGGTGAGCTCGATGAAACAATGGAGCAACCAACAGGTCACAAAGTACCAAGACCAACGAGAGCGGCGCTGGAAAAAGATGGAGATGCAGAAGGTGAGTATAAGACGGGGAGGCAGAGACTTAGATTTAAAGGGAGCCTTCTCCGTTTCTTTTACAGGTCACTTATTTTTTAGTGACCCGCCTCATTTTTTAAATTCATCATTGCAGTGGGCGACGCATGCTCAATGTGCTTCCTGAACAAAATGGCGCCAGAGGCGGTGCATGCGCAGATCAACATTTCAGCTCAATGACCTCTTCATTAAGCTGAAAGCTCAATCTGTGCTTGCACTGCTGCAGGCGCCATTTTGTTGAAGACAATCTGTAGAATCACACTGCGCATGGTGAAATAAACTAAACCGCTAGAGTGGTGCTTTAAATAACATCCCCAAGCTGTGAGAAATGCGGGACACCCATTGTATTTGGACTCCCCCGGCCTAAACACTACTTTTCCCCCAGGGCTGCCACAACCGCCCCGTCATCCCTGTCCACGATACCTTGCAGATCAAGCAGTTCTGAGCCCCGCAGATGGGACAGACAAACTCATTGACGGAGTCTTCGTAGATGCACCATCCTCTACAGTCCGCCGTCCGACAGTGGTAACTGTTCCGGCTTCTGCTCTCTGCCACCACCAGCCCGCGATCCAAGAAGCGGGAATACTCCTCCACCGATACCAACTGCGAGGAGAGAGAGAGGACACACGTACAGGACGGGAGCAAAGGTGGACTGTCTGCATACCGGGGTGTGGGGATAATGAGAAGAGGAGGAACGAGGAAGAGGGGAAAAGGAGAGAAAGTAAAGAGGGAAAAGGAGAAAAAGGAAAAGGAGAGAGAAAAAAAGAGGGATAGGAGAGAAAGAAAAGAGAGAAAAAGGAGAGAAAGAAAAGAGGAAAAGGAGAGAGAGAAAAGAGGGAAAAGGAGAGAGAGAAAAGAGGGAAAAGGAGAGAGAGAAAAGAGGGAAAAGAAGAAAGAGGGAAAGAGAGAAAAAAGAGGGAAAAGAAGAAAGAAAAGAGGGAAAAGGCGAGAAAGAAAAGAGGGAAAAGGAGAAAAAGGAAAAGGAGAGAGAAAAAAAGAGGGATAGGAGAGAAAGAAAGAGAAAAAGGAAATAAGAGCAAAAGGAAAAAAAAAAGAGGAAAAAGGAGAAAAAGAAAAGAGGGAAAAGGAGAAAAAGGAAGAGAGAGAAAAAAAGAGGGATAGGAGAGAAAGAAAAGAGAAAAAGGAGAGAAAGAAAAGAGGAAAAGGAGAGCAAAGAGGGAAAAGGAGAGAGGGAAAAGGAGAGAGAGAAAAGAGGGAAAAGGAGAGAATGAAAAGAGGAAAGAAGGGAATTTTGTTACTTACCGTAAATTCCTTTTCTTCTAGCTCCAATTGGGAGACCCAGACGATTGGGTGTATAACTACTGCCTCCGGAGGCCACACAAAGCACTACACTAAAAAGTGTAAGGCCCCTCCCCTTCTGGCTATACACCCCCCGTGGGATCACGGGCTGCTCAGTTTTAGTGCTAAAGCAAGAAGGAGGAAAGCCAATAACTGGTTTAAACAAATTCAATCCGAAGTAACATCGGAGAACTGAAACCGTTCAACATGAACAACATGTGTACCCGAAAAAAACCAAAAATCCCGAAGGAAACAGGGCGGGTGCTGGGTCTCCCAATTGGAGCTAGAAGAAAAGGAATTTACGGTAAGTAACAAAATTCCCTTCTTCGGCGCTCCATTGGGAGACCCAGACGATTGGGACGTCCAAAAGCTGTCCCTGGGTGGGTAAATTAATACCTCAAGTTAGAGCTGCAAAACAGCTCTCCCCTACGAGGAGGCAACCGCCGCCTGCAGGACTCTTCTACCTAGGCTGGCGTCCGCCGAAGCGTAGGTATGCACCTGATAATGTTTGGTGAAAGTGTGCAGACTCGACCAGGTAGCTGCCTGGCACACCTGTTGAGCCGTAGCCTGGTGTCGTAGTGCCCAGGACGCACCCACGGCTCTGGTAGAATGGGCCTTCAGCCCTGATGGAACCGGCAGCCCAGCAGAACGGTAGGCTTCAAGAATTGGTTCCTTGATCCATCGAGCCAGGGTGGATTTGGAAGCCTGCGATCCTTTGCGCTTACCAGCGACAAGGACAAAGAGTGCATCCGAGCGGCGCAGGGGCGCCGTGCGGGAAATGTAGATTCTGAGTGCTCTCACGAGATCCAACAAATGCAAATCCTTTTCAAACCGATGAACTGGATGAGGACAAAAGGAAGGTAAGGAGATATCCTGATTGAGATGAAAAGAGGATACCACCTTCGGGAGAAACTCCTGAATGGGTCGCAGCACTACCTTGTCCTGGTGGAAGACCAGGAAGGGAGCCTTGGATGACAGCGCTGCTAGCTCGGACACTCTCCGAAGAGATGTGATCGCTACCAAAAAAGCCACTTTCTGTGATAGTCTAGAAAGTGAAACCTCCCTCAGAGGCTCGAAGGGCGGCTTCTGGAGGGCAACCAGTACCCTGTTCAGATCCCATGGATCTAACGGCCGCTTGTACGGGGGTACGATATGACAAACCCCCTGCAGGAACGTGCGTACCTTAGAAAGTCGTGCTAGACGCTTCTGAAAAAAGACGGATAGCGCCGAGACTTGCCCTTTAAGGGAGCCGAGCGACAAACCTTTTTCTAACCCAGATTGCAGGAAAGAAAGAAAAGTAGGCAATGCAAATGGCCAGGGAGACACACCCTGAGCAGAGCACCAGGATAAGAATATCCTCCACGTTCTGTGGTAGATCTTAGCGGACGTGGGCTTCCTAGCCTGTCTCATGGTGGCAACAACCCCTTGGGATAATCCTGAAGACGCTAGGATCCAGGACTCAATGGACACACAGTCAGGTTCAGGGCCGCAGAATTCCGATGGAAAAACGGCCCTTGGGACAGCAAGTCTGGTCGGTCTGGTAGTGCCCACGGTTGGCCGACCGTGAGATGCCACAGATCCGGATACCACGCCCTCCGTGGCCAGTCTGGGGCGACGAGTATGACGCGGCTGCAGTCGGATCTGATCTTGCGTAGCACCCTGGGCAAGAGTGCCAGAGGTGGAAACACATAAGGGAGCCGGAACTGCGACCAATCTTGCACTAAGGCGTCTGCCGCCAGAGCTCTGTGATCGCGAGACCGTGCCATGAAGGTTGGGACCTTGTTGTTGTGCCGGGACGCCATTAAGTCGACGTCCGGCCTTCCCCAGCGGCGACAGATTTCCTGAAACACGTCCGGGTGAAGGGACCATTCCCCTGCGTCCATGCCCTGGCGACTGAGGAAGTCTGCTTCCCAGTTTTCTACGCCGGGGATGTGAACTGCGGATATGGTGGAGGCCGTGGCTTCCACCCACATCAGAATCCGCCGGACTTCCTGGAAGGCTTGCCGACTGCGTGTCCCCCCTTGGTGGTTGATGTATGCCACCGCTGTGGAGTTGTCCGACTGAATTCGGATCTGCCTTCCTTCCAGCCACTGCTGGAAGGCTAGTAGGGCAAGATACACTGCTCTGATTTCCAGAACATTGATCTGAAGGGTGGACTCCTGCTGGGTCCACGTACCCTGAGCCCTGTGATGGAGAAAAACTGCTCCCCACCCTGACAGACTCGCGTCTGTCGTGACCACCGCCCAGGACGGTGGTAGGAAGGATCTTCCCTGTGATAATGAGGTGGGAAGAAGCCACCACTGCAGAGAGTCCTTGGCCGTCTGGGAAAGGGAGACTTTCCTGTCCAGGGATGTTGACTTCCCGTCCCATTGGCGGAGAATGTCCCATTGAAGTGGGCGCAGATGAAACTGCGCAAACGGAACCGCCTCCATTGCCGCCACCATCTTCCCGAGGAAGTGCATGAGGCGTCTTAAGGAGTGCGACTGACTTTGAAGGAGAGCCTGCACCCCCGTCTGTAGTGACCGCTGCTTGTCCAGCGGAAGCTTCACTATCGCTGAGAGAGTATGAAACTCCATGCCAAGATACGTCAGTGATTGGGTCGGTAACAGAGTTGACTTTGAGAAGTTGATGATCCACCCGAACGTCTGGAGAGTCTCCAGTGCAACATCCAGGCTGAGTTGGCATGCCTCCTGAGAGGGTGCCTTGACAAGTAGATCGTCCAAGTAAGGGATCACAGAGTGTCCCTGAGAGTGCAAGACTGCTACCACTGCCGCCATGACCTTGGTGAACACCCGTGGGGCTGTCGCCAGACCAAATGGCAGAGCTACGAACTGAAGATGGTCGTCTCCTATCACGAAGCGTAGAAAACGTTGGTGCTCTGTAGCAATCGGCACGTGGAGATAAGCATCCTTGATGTCTATTGATGCAAGGAAATCTCCTTGAGACATTGAGGCAATGACTGAGCGGAGGGATTCCATCCGGAACCGCCTGGCGTTCACATGCTTGTTGAGCAGTTTTAGGTCCAGAACAGGACGGAATGAGCCGTCCTTTTTTGGCACCACAAAGAGATTGGAGTAAAAACCTTGTCCTTGTTCCCGAAGAGGAACAGGGACCACCACTCCTTCTGCTCTTAGAGAATGCACCGCCTGCAGAAGGGCATCTGCTCGGTCGGGATGTGGGGAAGTTCTGAAGAACCGAGGCGGAGGACGAGAACTGAACTCTATCCTGTACCCGTGAGACAAAATGTCTGTTACCCACTGGTCTTTGACCTGTGGCAGCCAAATGTCGCAAAAGCGGGAGAGCCTGCCACCGACCGAGGATGCGGAGGGAGGCGGCCGATGGGCGTGCTCAGACCAAAAGCGGGAAACCTGCGTCCCACTGTGCCTAGTGAGAGGGCTGGAGCATGTAAATAAGGCTCCAGCCCTCGGCGCTGACGATTGCACAGCGTCTGTCCCATTCCCTGATTGACAGGGAGGGGGCGGGAACGAAGCGGAGCTAGGCCGCAAAAGCCGAAGACTAAATTTATAAGCGCCGCCGCCGTAAAAGCGCGGTCGGCGCTAAGTCCCCGGCGCACTACAAGTCCCAGCCGCGCCGCCGCTCCGAGAGTGGCCGGCGCGGTAGTTCCCAGCACATGAATCCACACAGCTAAGCTGCTGTGATCCAAGCCCAGCGTGGAGCGCTACTGTCCCCGGCGCACTAACACACCCAGCAAGTCTGGCGTGTGCGTGCCTGTCTGTACGGGGACACAGAGTACCTGAAAGTTGCAGGGCCTTGTCCCTGAACGGTACCCCGGCTCCTTATCCAGCAGGTTCAATGGGTCTGTGGACGGAGCCCGGCCTCAGGGCTTGGAGGCCGGTAAGATCCCACTTCCTCAGAGCCCCTCAGGGGGATGGGGAAGGAAAGCAGCATGTGGGCTCCAGCCTCTGTACCCGCAATGGGTACCTCAACCTTACAAACCACAAGTGGGGTGAGAAGGGAGCATGCTGGGGGCCCTAGTATGGGCCCTCTTTTCTTCCATCCGATATAGTCAGCAGCTGCTGCTGACTAAACAGTGGAGCTATGCGTGGATGTCTGACCTCCTTCGCACAAAGCAGAAAACTGGTGAGCCAGTGATCCCACTGGGGGTGTATAGCCAGAAGGGGAGGGGCCTTACACTTTTTAGTGTAATTGCTTTGTGTGGCCTCCGGAGGCAGTGCTATACAATCGTCTGGGTCTCCCAATGGAGCGCCGAAGAAAGGGGAACAATTAAGAGAAAAAAGTCAGAGGGAATAGAGAATGAGGAGGAGGAGAGAGAAAAAGAAAAGGGAAATAAGGACTAGAGTATAGAAGGGTGAAATAAAGGAGAGAAGGAGTAACGGATAAGGGGTGGGAAGGAAAAGTGCATAAGAGGAAGAGGACGGTGTGGAGAAGGTTGCGCAGGCATGAATGGTGGCGCTGTCAGATCGTACTCTCCTTGGGCTTCCTGAACTCCTCTTTGCCTCCTTGTCACCTACGACCTCGAGGGGCACATTACTCATTAGGTGTGAACTCATCTCTTGGGGGGTCAGCTTTGTGATGAGCCCCCCACAGCTGCACGTGTCCTCCACTGTCAGGACTCATCCACTACTCACCGCTCGGACCTCCCTCTGCTGCAGCTTCCGGTCACAGGCATAAGTATCATCCCGATAAGGACAGGACACCTCAGGATCCTCACAGCAGTTAACGACTTGTCTCAGACATTCCCTGTGGAGGAGACACAAAATGTAACCCGAGTACACAGCACTCGTCACAGGAGCTCACAATCTAAGGGCAATGATAAAATCAAAAGTAGAGGATCCTGAAAGCCGAGCACGAGCCTGGCACATACGGGGGCAGCGGCGGGATGATGGGGGGGCACTGATGGAGTAATATAGTATGAGCCACATACACCAACCAGGCAAGACATTACAACAGTGACATAACTAACCATGTGGTGACAATGGCAACTAGCGGGGGTGAAGGGGGATTTAAGATAGATAATTCTTATTTGGGATAGAGAACCGACAAATCATCAGGTTTTGCAGTGTGTTCCCAGCACACAGATGGTGTCGTTGGGCGCTCCCGGCGCACGGCTGGTGTCGTTGGGCGCTCCCGGCGCACGGCCGGTCTCGTGGGGTGTTCCTGGTATACGGCTTTTTTCGTATGGTGATCCTGGCATACTCTTGGGACTGTTAGGGTTGTCTCAGTATACAGTAAATCTTGTGCGGTGTTCCAAGAGAAATATGGGTGTTTTGGGGGAGGCTTTCTGGTGTGAAAAGATTTTGGGACATTAACTTGTCTCTAGATTTCCAGATCTCCATCTGATCCATCATCAGTGAGAAGATCTAGAAACCAAGTCAGATCCACAGAGGCCGCACCCAGCAGCTGATCTGCTGCCAGACACCACTGGTGGCCCCCGGCATAGGAAGTGTCTCGGTCAGTCAGGGAGGGAACGCTATATCAGGTGGATGGTTGTAATGTTACGGCTGATTGGTGAAACCACCCACCTACAGAAGCTGTGCAGACACTCGCGCAGCAGGACCCCGGCCCCCGCAGGGACCTCCATGTAGCAGATCCGGCACTCTATGAGCTCCTGGTTGGGGATCAGAACCTCATTGTCCAGTTGAAGGAGATGGAGGAAGTTCTGCTGCCGCTCCTGCTCCAGAGCCTGGGAAGAGAGGGACAGAAGTGAGGAGCACGGGGCAACCGAGGCACCGCCAGCCACACATCACCGGCCGCACACATCACCGGCCGCACACATCACCGGCCGCACACATCACCGGCCGCACACATCACCGGCCGCACACATCACCGGCCGCACACATCACCGGCCGCACACATCACCGGCCGCACACATCACCGGCCGCACACATCACCGGCCGCACACATCACCGGCCAAACATCACCGGCCGCACACATCACTTTACTTATGGCTTTATTGCTCTAACTGGAAAAATAAACTAACAAATTTACAAATAATCAAAACATCACCCGTTTGGCATTTTCAGCTCTTCTGCAGACTTGTGAGTTTCCATAAATACAGACTACAAACACCCCGAGGATTTTGCTGTCCTGATACTATGGAGTCTTATCCTCCAGTCACCCCCAGAGCTGCAATCATATGTCGCAGAATCAGCACAAATGATTACCGTATTTTTCGTTTTATAAGACGCACCGGATTATAAGACGCACCCCAAATTTAGAGCTAAAAAAGTTAAAAAAAAATAAAATAAAAAAGTAAAAATCTGTTTTATAATCCGGTGGGGGGCAGCAGCAGTGGTGGAGCAAGGGGTCACAGGAGGCAGCGGCGGTGGTGGAGCAGGTCCATGCTACGGGCAGTGCAGAGGGGGGCCCAGATACTCACTGTGGAGCTGTGCTGGGGTGGACGGCGCTCCTGTGTGCTGTTGCGCTGCTGTGCTGGGGCAGCCGGTGCTGCTGTGTGCTAGTGCTTGCTGCGGGCACTGGCCATTCTGAAGATGTCGGCGGTGCGGACTTCAAAGAAATGGCAGCCGCAGTCGGCGCTTGCGCAGATGGGAGCTTGAGTCGAGAGCTCTATCTGCGCATGCGCCGACTATGGGCGCCATTATTTGAAGAACTTACCGCTGATATCTTGAGCACCAGCACACAGCAGCGCAGGCCGCTGCACAGAGCCTTTCCAGGCAGCACCGAGCGGCCGCTCAGAGCCTTGCCGGGGAGCAGAGGGAGCCGCGCCGGCAACCGCATAGGGAGCCGCCCCACAGGGAGCCGTGTTGGCCACCGCACAGAGCCTTGTCAGCCACCGCACAGAGCCGCCCCACAGAGCCTTGTCAGCCACCGCAGAGCCGCGCCGGGCGCCGCACACTGGAACACAATATTGTTCTACCTCCAGTGACCCCTCTCCACTACCCCCCCCCCCCTCCCCCCGAAAACTGAACAACAAAGCAGCTCTAGAAGTGACCGGAGAACATGGAAGAAGAAAGCAAGGGATTTAAAGCTTCTCCATCATTACTGCAGCTCTGGATGTGACTGGAGCAAAAGACGACTCCTGATCACAGCAAAAGATAAAAAAAAATCCATAGTGAACTCTAACATAATGAATACTGCTTCGGATGTGACTATAGTATGACATACCAACGATTGTCAGTGTCATTAATGGACTATAAATGTAGCTCTGGTAGGGACTGGAGCGTGGTCCAACTGGCATGACATGAGCATGTAAGGGGGGCAGGGAGGGGGGCGACACTCAATGTCCGGCAGCCACCACCACAGTCAGAGTAATCGTGAAACGTACAGGAAGTGGGCAGGAGGGTCAGGCGACATCCGGCAGGTACCCACAGTCCACGGCTTGTGGCTGCGCAGCTCAGGGTCGCTTCTCAGAAACACAAGACGAGGAAAAGTCAAAGCAACAAGACAGGGAAGGGAAATGAAGAAGAGAAAAAAAAAAAGAAGATTAGGAGAGGATGAGGAAGGAGAGAGGAGGAAGGAAAAAAGTGAGTAGGAGGAAAAGAGAAGACAAGGAAAAGGAGGGAAAGGAGGAGGGAAAGGAGGAGGGAAAGGAGGAGGGAAAGGAGGGGGGAAAGGAGGAGGGAAAGGAGGAGGGAAAGGAGGGGGGAAAGGAGGGGGGAAAGGAGGAGGGAAAGGAGGAGGGAAAGGAGGAGGGAAAGGAGGGGGGAAAGGAGGAGGGAAAGGAGGGGGGAAAGGAGGGGGGAAAGGAGGGGGGAAAGGAGGGGGGAAAGGAGGGGGGAAAGGAGGGGGGAAAGGAGGGGGGAAAGGAGGGGGGAAAGGAGGGGGGAAAGGAGGGGGGAAAGGAGGGGGGAAAGGAGGGGGGAAAGGAGGGGGGAAAGGAGGGGGGAAAGGAGGAGGGAAAGGAGGAGGGAAAGGAGGAGGGAAAGGAGGAGGGAAAGGAGGAGGGAAAGGAGGAGGGAAAGAAGGAGGGAAAGAAGGAGGGAAAGAGAAGACGAGGAGGAGGGAAAGAGAAGACGAGGAGGAGGGAAAGAGAAGACGAGTAGGAGGGAAAGAGAAGACGAGGAGGAGGGAAAGAGAAGACGAGGAGGAGGGAAAGAGAAGACGAGGAGGAGGGAAAGAGAAGACGAGGAGGAGGGAAAGAGAAGACGAGGAGCAGGGAAAGAGAAGACGAGGAGGAGGGAAAGAGAAGACGAGGAGGAGGGAAAGAGAAGACGAGGAGGAGGGAAAGAGAAGACGAGGAGGAGGGAAAGAGAAGACGAGGAGGAGGGAAAGAGAAGACGAGGAGGAGGGAAAGAGAAGACGAGGAGGAAAGAAAGAGAAGACGAGGAGGAGGGAAAGAGAAGACGAGGAGGAGGGAAAGAGAAGACGAGGAGGAGGGAAAGAGAAGACGAGGAGGAGGGAAAGAGAAGACAAGGAGGAGGGAAAGAAGAAGAGGAGGAGGAAAAAAAAGAGGTGGAGCATGGAAAGAGAGAAGGAGGGGAAGAGGAGGAGGAAAAGAAGAAAGAGAGAACCAGGCAATCGTTTGTCAGCCATACGTTTGTATCTGTCTCCCATGCGCTTCAAATTACTCTGAACCCCTTGACATACAGAAGAGAGGGATGAGGCAAAACTCTCCTCCTCAGGAACTCCTGAAGCCCCTCTACCACTAAAGATACCAAATTGTGGATGAAAACCGTCTGCACCAAAGAATGGTGACTTGCCAGTAGACTCCTGGTGATGATTATTGAAAGCAAATTTGGCTAATCATAAATAAGTTTCCAAATTTTGATTTATGCGCTCTGTCTGCCCATTCGACTGAGCATGGAAGGCAGAAGAGAAAGACAACTGCAAGCCAAGAACAAGATGCTTTCCAAAATTTGGAAACAACCTGAGTTCCCTGATCTGAGACCACGTCGGAAGGAATCCTGTGCAGCTTCACAATCTCATTGATGAACACCTGAGCCAGAGTCTTGGCATTCGGAAGTGCCGGCAACGCGATGAAATGCGTCAACTTACTGAACCTATCCACAACCACAGTCTTTCCAGAAGACGAAGGCAGGTCAGTAATGAAATCCATGGATAAATGCGTCCATGGTCTATTTTGGATAGGCAATGGCAGGAGAGATCCCAATGGATCAGTATGTGCTACTTTGGACCATGCGCAAATACTGCAAGCAGACACACAGTTAACCACATCCTGATGCAACCTTGGCCACCAAAAATGACGAGACAGTAGGTCAGAGGTTGTTTTTCTACAAGAATGACCTGCAAGTACAGAATTGTGATGTTACCTAATTAGTTTACGGCGCAAATTGGGTGGAACGAACAACCTCCTTGAAGGGCAAGAGGCCAGGGCGTCCTCATGAGCCTCCAACACCTCCCCCTCCAGGTCTGTGCACAAGGCCGAGACGACCACCCCCTTCTACAAAATAGGTCGCAGGCTCATATGATCACTACCACCAGTGAAGCTTCGGGATAATGGATCTGCTTTGATGTTTTTAATCCTTGTACGGTAAGTGACAGCAAAGAAGGGAATTTTGTTACTTACCGTAAATTCCTTTTCTTCTAGCTCCTATTGGGAGACCCAGACGATTGGGTGTATAGCACTGCCTCCGGAGGCCACACAAAGCAATTACACTAAAAAGTGTAAGGCCCCTCCCCTTCTGGCTATACACCCCCAGTGGGATCACTGGCTCACCAGTTTTAGTGCAAAAGCAAGAAGGAGGAAAGCCAATAACTGGTTTAAACAAATTCACTCCGAAGTAACGTCGGAGAACTGAAAAACCATTCAACATGAACAACATGTGTACCCGAAAAACCACCAAAAATCCCGAAGGACAACAGGGCGGGTGCTGGGTCTCCCAATAGGAGCTAGAAGAAAAGGAATTTACGGTAAGTAACAAAATTCCCTTCTTCTTCGGCGCTCCATTGGGAGACCCAGACGATTGGGACGTCCAAAAGCTGTCCCTGGGTGGGTAAAGAAATACCTCATGTTAGAGCTGCAAAGACAGCCCTCCCCTACGGGGAGGCAACTGCCGCCTGCAGGACTCTTCTACCTAGGCTGGCGTCCGCCGAAGCATAGGTATGCACCTGATAATGTATGGTGAAAGTGTGCAGACTCGACCAGGTAGCTGCCTGGCACACCTGTTGAGCCGTAGCCTGGTGTCGTAATGCCCAGGACGCACCCACGGCTCTGGTAGAATGGGCCTTCAGCCCTGATGGAACCGGAAGCCCAGCAGAACGGTAGGCTTCAAGAATTGGTTCTTTGATCCATCGAGCCAGGGTGGCTTTGGAAGCCTGCGACCCCTTGCGCTGGCCAGCGACAAGGACAAAGAGTGCATCAGAGCGGCGCAGGGGCGCCGTGCGGGAAATGTAGATTCTGAGTGCTCTCACCAGATCTAACAAATGTAAATCCTTTTCATACCGGAGAACCGGATGAGGACAAAAAGAAGGTAAGGAGATATCCTGATTAATATGAAACGAGGATACTACCTTAGGGAGAAACTCCTGAATGGGGCGCAGCACTACCTTGTCCTGGTGGACCACCAGGAAGGGAGCCTTGGATGACAGCGCTGCTAGCTCAGACACTCTCCGAAGAGACGTGATCGCTACCAGAAAGGCCACTTTCCGTGATAGTCGAGAGAGTGAAACATCCGTCAGAGACTCGAAAGGCGGCTTCTGGAGAGCAACTAGTACCCTGTTTAGATCCCATGGATCTAACGGCCGCTCGTACGGGGGGACGATATGACCAAACCCCCTGCAGGAACGTGCGTACCTGCGGACGTCGTGCTAGACGCTTCTGAAAAAAACACCAATAGCGCCGAGACTTGCCCTTTAAGGGAGCCGAGCGACAAGCCCTTTTCCAACCCAGATTGCAGGAAGGAAAGAAAAGTAGGCAATGCCAATGGCCAGGGGGACACTCCTTGTACAGAGCACCAGTAAAAGAAAATCTTCCACTTCCGTGGTAGATCTTAGCAGACGTGGGCTTCATAGCCTGTCTCATGGTGGCAACGACCCCGTGGGATAATCCTGAGGACACTGGGATCTAGGACGCAATGGCCACACAGTAGGTTCAGGGCCGTAGAATTCAGATGGAAAAACGGCCCTTGGGACAGTAAGTCTGGCCGGTCTGGTAGTGCCCACGGTTGACCGACCGTGAGATGCCTGTCGCCAGAGCTCTTTGATCGTCATGAAAACCGGGACCTTGCTGTTGTGCCGATTCGTGAAACCCGTCCGGGTGCAGAGACCATTCTCCTGCGTCCACGCCCTGGTGACTGAGGAAGTCTGCTTCCCAGTTTTCTACGCCCGGGATGTGAACTGCGGATATGGTGTATGCTCTGTCTTCCACCCCTAGCAGAATCCGGCGGACTTCCTGGGAGGCTCGCCGACTGCGTAGTCCGCCTTGGTGGTTGATGTATGCCACCGCTGTGGATTGTCCGACTGAATTCGGATCTGTTTGCCTTCCAGCCACTGCAGGAAGTCTTGCAGTGCCATATGCACTGCCCAGAGCTCCAGACAATTGATCTGAAGAGTGGACTCCTCTGAAGAGAGTCCTTGATCGTCTGAGAAAGGGGGACGTTCCTGTGTAGGGACATCGACTTCCCCTCCCATAAGCGAAGAATGTTCTATTGAAGTGGACGCAGATGAAACTGCGTGAAAGGGACTGCCTCTGGATGAGGTGTCTCCTTGAAGGAGAGACTGCACCCCCGTCTGTAGTGACCGCTGTTTGTCCAGTGGAAGCTTCACCATCGCTGAGGGAGTGTGAAACCCCAAGCTAAGATATGCCAGCGATTGGGTTTAACTTTGAAAAGTTGAGGACCCACCCGAAACTCTGGGAAGTCTCCAGCGCCATGTTCAGGCTGTGTTGGCATGCCTCTTAAAAGAGTGCCTTGACAAGTAGATGGTCTAAGTAAGGGATCACAGGGTGACCCTGAGAGTGCGGGAGTGGTCCCACTGCTGCCATGAACTTGGTGAAAACCCGTGGGGCTGTTGCCAGACCGAAGGGTAGGGCTACGAACCGAAGATGCTCGTCTTCAATAACGAATCGTAGCAAACGCCGGTGCTCTGGAGCAATCGGCACGTGGAGATAAGCATCCTGATGTCTATTGATGCTAGGAAATCTCCTTGAGACATTGAGGCAATGACGGAGCGGAGGGTTACATCCGGAACCGCCTGGTTTTCACGTGCTTGTTGAGCAGTTTAAGGTCCAGAACGGAACGGAAGGAGTCGTCCTATTTTGTCACCCCGACCAGATCGGAGTAAAAAGTGTCTCTTGTTCCTGAGGAGGAACCGGGATTACGACTCCTACTGCCTGCAGAAGAGCCTCGGCTCGGCCGGTGAGGAAGTTTTTGCGACAAACTGTCTCTCACCCACCGGCCATTGACCTGTGGCAGTTAAATGTCGCTAAAGCGGGGGAGTCTGCCACCGACCGCGGACGCGGAGAGAGAGGGCTGAAAGTCATGAGGAAACCGCCTTGGTAGCGGTTCCTCCGGCTGCCTTCTCCGGGCGTGATTGAGCCCGCCAGGAACCTGCGCCCCTCTGAGCCTTTTGAGTCCTGTTGGACGAGGGCAATTGGGACGTGCCCGAGCCTGGGAAGGACCGAAACCTCGACTGTCCCTTCTCCTGATGGGTCTTGTTTGATAGCTGGGGTAAGGAAGAATCCGTACCCTTGGACAGTTGAATGATTTAATCCAACCGCTCACGAAACAGTCTGTCACCAGATAAAGGCAATCTGGTTAAGCACTTTTGTGGAAGCAGCATCTACTCCAATCCCTTAACACTAGGAGCGTAACAACACGGAGTTGGCGGACGCCACTGACGTACGGCTCGTAGAGTCCAGGACAGCATAAACAGCTTGAGTCGCAATGCCGACATTGCGAGGTGAAGGACGTTACTGCGGCCAAGATGTACATGTGACCGCGTCCCTCTGCGCAATACTAGCTGAAATAGCTTGGAGTGCCTCTATGGCTGCGAATGCCGGGGCAACCGACCCGCCGATAGGGCTATCTGTCTGTCAATGGCATCTTTAAGTGAAGTCCCATCTTCCACTGCAACTATAGATCTAGCCGCAAGCCTGGAGATTGGGGGATCCACCCTTGGAGCGCTTGAGCACGTCAGGGGGGAAGAGACAACGCGTATCTTCAATACGGTTGAAGAAACGCTTATCGGGATAAGCGTGATGTTCCTGGACTGCTTCTCTGGAGTCAGAGTGACCAGAAAAGTACTCAATATACGCTTGAGATACCGAAATAGGGATTTCTTTTGCTGTGAAGCTGACCCCTCCACTGGAGGAGCTGAGGGAGAAATACCCAACCTTCCATTGATGGACGCTATAAGATTATTCACTATAGCGTCACCATCCGGTGTATCCGGATTGAGAGCGGTCTCAGGATCAGAGTCCTGAACAGCTACGTCTGCCTCATCATACAGAGAGTACTGTGATGAAGTCGAGGGCCGTTCTTAGGGAGCTCGCTTAGGCCGTCTGGGACTGTCGTCCGTGTCAGAGCCTGCACCCTGGGATGCATGGGACCCTCCTGGAGCCATGATTTGTTGCGAAATCAGGGTGGCCAGGGGCATTGAATCAACATTGCCCAAGGTCTGTCTGGACTGCAAAGTCTGTAAGATGTTAGTCATAGCCACAGACAATATATCAGCGGAAACTGCAACTCCGTCCCTGTCCCTGGACAGGGATCACAGGTGGTTCTTTTGGCCACCTGTAGCAGAGACCCCGTTGAGTAATTGCACACACTTGGGGTCCTGGAACAGTCGCATGCAGTACAAGCAGCAAAGAAAGCCTGTGCCTTGGCACCCATGCTTTTTTTTTTTTTTTTTTTTTTGCTGTTGCTGTCTAGCCATCTAGGAGCATTAGCCAAGAATAGCGACCGTACAGTGCAATGTATAGCATACAAGCATGAAGTACAATAAACACTTCAGCACATGCAGTACAAGGAGCATAGAAAGCCTGTGCCTTGGCACCCATGCTTTTTTTTTTTTTTTTTGCTGTTGCTGTCTAGCCATCTAGGAGCATTAGCCAAGAATAGCGACCGTACAGTGCAATGTATAGCATACAAGCATGAAGTACAATAAACACTTCAGCACATGCAGTACAAGGAGCATAGAAAGCCTGTGCCTTGGCACCTTTGCTTTTCTGCTGCCGTTGTCTAGTTATTCAGGAGCATTAGCCAGGAAAAGCGACATACAGTGAATGTATAGCATACAAGCATGAAAATAACCACTGCAGCACATGCAATCCAAGCAGCATTGAAAGCTTGTGCCTTAGCACCCTTGCTTTTCTGCTGCTGTTGTCTAGTCATCAAGGAGCATTAGCCAAGAATAGCGACATGCAGTGAATGTACAAGCATGAAAATAAACTCTGCAGTACATGCAATCCAAGCAGCATTGAAAACTTGTGCCTTAGCACCATTGCTGTTTGCTGCCGCTGTCTAGCCATCTAGGCGGGTAGACAGCCAAGAATAGCCCTTACAGTGCAATGTAAAGCATACAAGCATAAAGGACACATGACACTGCAGCACATGCAAGACAAGCAGCATATAGAGTCTGTGCTTTAGCACCCCTGATCTTTTGCTGCTGTTTCTAGGTCTGCATCCTGAATAGCGACCGTACAAAAGTACAACAGGACACTTCGGCATTAGTGGGTCAGCACTTTAGTTGCCGCTTACCGCCCGCACAAAAGCGGGTGTGTGGCGCCGGAATCCTGTGCTGGTAGCTCAGTGTCTCCGTTTTCCCGCTCTGCGTGCCGGAATGGCTGCCGGCGTCCAGAGGAGAGGGGCGGGCCGAGGGCGTGCCCGAGACAAGAGCGGGAACCCGGCGCCCACTGTGTCTAGTAAAGGGGGCTGGAGAATGCAAATAAGGCTCCAGCCCTCGGCGCTGCTATAGAACAGCGTCTCTCCCTGTCCCTGAGTGACAGGGTGGGGGCGGGAACGAAGCGGCGCTAGGCCGCAAAAGCCGGGGACTAAAGTTAGAAGCGCCGCCGCCGTAAAAGCGCGGTCGGCGCGTCCCCGGCGCACTACAAGTTGCAGCTGCGCCGCCGCTCCAGGGGCGGTCGGCGCGGCGGTCCCCACACGTAAAGTCCCCCAGTAATCTGCAGGGACTATAAGCCCAGCGCACAGCGCTACAGTCCCCGGCGCACTAGCACACCCAGCAAGCCTGGAGTGTGCGTGGCCTGCCATACGGGGACACAGAGTACCTGAAAGTTGCAGGGCCTTGTCCCTGAACGGCACTCCCGCTCCACATCCAGCAGGTTCTATGGGTCTGTGGATGGAGCCCGGCCTCAGGGCTTGGTGGCCGGAAAGATCCCACTTCCTCAGAGCCCCTCAGGGGGATGGGGAAGGAAAACAGCATGTGGGCTCCAGCCTCCGTACCAGCAATAGGTACCTCAACCTTACAAACCACAAGTGGGGTGAGAAGGGAGCATGCTGGGGGCCCCATATGGGCCCTCTTTTCTTCCATCCGATATAGTCAGCAGCTACTGCTGACTGAACAGTGGAGCTTATGCATGGATGTCTGACCTCCTTCGCACAAAGCAGAAAACTGGTGAGCCAGTGATCCCACTGGGGGTGT
The DNA here is from genome assembly GCF_048569485.1 of Anomaloglossus baeobatrachus. Taxonomy (NCBI): domain Eukaryota; kingdom Metazoa; phylum Chordata; class Amphibia; order Anura; family Aromobatidae; genus Anomaloglossus; species Anomaloglossus baeobatrachus. The sequence goes on along the minus strand of NC_134358.1, from coordinate 9,075,857 downwards.
ATAGCCAGAAGGGGAGGGGCCTTACACTTTTTAGTGTAATTGCTTTGTGTGGCCTCCGGAGGCAGTGCTATACACCCAATCGTCTGGGTCTCCCAATGGAGCGCCGAAGAAATTAAACCTGTTAAAAAATAAACAACATATGGCTTGCCTGGGACTGAGACATTTGGCAGGCTCGAGATGACAGATGGACTACATTTACCAGGGGATGGACCCTGTGACAACACAGCCCCCACCCCCAACGCATATGCATCAACCTCAGTGATAAAAGTCCGCAAAACAGGCTTACTGAGTATAGGTGCTGTGGAAAAAGATCTTTTTAAAGAGGTAAAAGTCTGCTTGGCAGAGTCCAACCATTTAGAGAAATCCATCCCTTTTTTGTCATGTCAGTGAGAGGCTTTACAATTACTGAATAGTTCTGAATAAATTTCAGGTAAAAGTTGGTAAGTCCCAGAAAGTTCTGTAATGCCTTCAGGTTTTCTGGACTATCCCAGTCATGTATGGCCTTCTCGGGATCCATCCGAAAACCTGAAGACGACAATAGTTACTTAAAACTTGTACCTCATGGACAGTGAAAACCCACTTCTCCAGTTTGGCATACAGTTTGTTATCTCTTAAAATCTGTAATACCTGTTTAATATGTACCTGATGTGTCTCCATATCGGGTGAGTAGGTCAAGATATCGTCCAAATAAACCACCCCAAACCTGCCCACCAAATGGTGAAAAATATCATTCACAAAATGCTGGAAAACAGGGGCATTAGTGAGGAGAAATGGCATGACCAGACTTTCCAAACGTCCCTCAGGTGTATTGAAAGCCGCTTTCCATTCATCCCCTCTCTAATTCTAACCAGATTGTAGCCCCCTTAAGTCCAACTTGGAGAACCCTTTAGCTCCACAATCTGGTTGAATAAATCCAGAATCAGAGGGAGAGAATAAGAGTCTCGGACGGTAATCTGATTCAGTTCCCGAAAATCAAACAAGGGTGGAGACCCCAGTCTTTCTTCTTAATGAAGAACCACCCTGCCACCACTCGTGAAGAGGAAGGTCTGAGATGTTCCTTCTCCAGACTCTCAGCAATGTCATCTTTCAGGGCCTGTCTCTATGGGCCAGAAAGATTATACAGTCCGGACGTTTTGTTCCAGAAAACAGATTTAGGCTATGTGCGCACGTTGCGTAAATTCATGCAGTTACGCTGCGCTTTGCAGCGCAGCGTAACTGCATGCGTCCTGCGTCCCCTGCACAGTCTATGGAGATTGTGCAGGGGCCGTGCGCACGTGGCGTCTCAGAGCGCAGCGCTTCGGCTACTGCCGAAGCGCTGCACAAAAAGAAGTGACATGTCACTTCTTTCCTGCGCTTTGCCGGCAGCTCCTGCTCTGTCTATGGCAGGAGCTGCAGGCAGAGCGCATGGAATCGGCGCTCACTACGGACATTTCTGCAGCGATCTAAAGCGCACATGTGCTCTTCAGATCGCTGCAGAAATTTCTGCAGGCTAGTACGCAACGTGCGCACATAGCCTAACATGTGGAAGACAAACACACACCCTGATTGTCCATCTCCACACCACCAAGGGTAAGCAGAGTTCTCGATGAACCTTTTTGTTTAGGAATTGAGGGACAGACTCAATAAAGTGACAATTTTCACCACAAAAAATGATACCCCCTTCTTTGTGGATTTTAGTGGGAACATGCAAAGTAGTGGCTCCCCCTAGCTGCATGGGCTCCTCCAAACCAATGAGTGATGGTTTACCCCCAGATTGCACCCCTCAATTGTTGTACCACCCCTGAGAGAAGGTCTCCATGAAGAATGTCTGACCAGTCTTAACTCAGAGACGTCTGTCCACACGTATAGCCACGGACATGGCAGACTCTAAGGACTTAAGAGTTTCGTAAATCAAGTCATCTTTCACTTTCTCTGATAGTCCCTGACAGAATTGTCTTCTGAGAGCCGGGTCACTCAACTTAGTGTCGGTTCCCATCTACGAATTTCTGAACAATAAAGGGGGCTTTACATGTTGCGACATCGCTAGCGATATCAAGCGCGATAGCACCTGCCCCTGTCGTACATGTGACATTTGGTGATCGCTGCCGTAGCGAACATTATCGCAGCGTCACACGCACATACCTGTGCAGCGGCGACGCTGTGACTGCCGAACAATCCCTCCTTCAAGGGGGAGGTGCGTTCAGCGTCATAGCGACGTCACTACGGCGTCACTAAGCGGCCGCCCAATAGCAGAGGAGGGGCGGAGATGAGCGGGATGTAACATCCCGCCCTTCTTCCTTCCGCATTGCTGGTGGACGCAGGTAAGGAGATGTTCGTCGTTCCTGCGGTGTCACACACAGCGATGTGTGCTGCTGCAGGAACGATGAACAACATCGTACCTGTGGCAGCAACGATATTAAGGAAATGAGCGACATGTCAACATTCACTATTTTTGAGCGATTTTTCGATCGTTGATCGTTGCTCCTAGGTTTTACACGCTGCGATGTTGCTAACGGCGCCGGATGTGCGTCACTAATGACATGACCCCGACGATATATCGGTAGCGATGTCGCAACGTGTAAAGTCCCCTTAAGTCTCCGCTGACTGATCGCCCTGCTGGGGCGACGCAGCCTGGACTCAGCCAAGGAGACTCAGTCAGGATCATGATAGATGAGACCCAAGGCCTCAAATTTCATCCACTGACCGGAGACAACCGGAACCATGGGGCAACGAGAAAGCCCAGGATTGTGGATCTCCCTGCAACAATGAGATCACAATCTCCACCCGCTGCTCCTCATCTCCGGGGGGGGTTAAGGCCAAAGCCTAAACTACAGTTTACAAGCCTCCTTAAAGGCAAAAAAAAATATGTCTCTTTGTCTCTACCCCCTGCAAACCTGTCTGGGAGAGCAATTTTGGGCTCTGGCTGGACCTGCGCACCCATAGACTCCCCAACATTAGGAGTCAGTGACCGCTGCTGGTGCACAGCTAATCTCAGGCCTGAAACGTCCAGGGACCGACCCCGCAGTGAGTTTGCTGCCAATCAAGCCCAGTGATACTGTGGTTAGTAAACCAGGTATTGGTACTTTTGGCAGTGTGGACAGGGGCCAAGTCCTGCTGGAAAATGACACTTCCATCTCCAGAAAGCTTGTCGGCAGAGGGAGGCATGAAATGCTGTACAATGTCCTGGTAGACGGCTGCGCTGACTCTGGCCTTGATAACACACAGTGGAGCTACACCAGCAGATGACATGGCCCCAAACCATCACTGATTGTGGAGACCTCACACCAGACCCCAGCAGCTTGGATTGTGGTCTCCACTCTTCCTCCAGACTCTGGGACCGCGATTTCCACATGAAATGCAAAATTTACTTTCATCTGAAAACAGCCGCTTGGACCCTGAGAACAGCCAGATCTTTTCCTCCTTGTCCCAAGTAAGACGCTTCTGGCGTTGTCTATTGGTCATGAGCGGTGACACAAGGAATGGGACGCTTGTAGCCCATGTCCTGGACACGTCTGTGTGTGGTGCCTCTAGAAGCACTGGCTCCACCAGCGTCCACTCCTTGTGAATCTCCACCAAATATTTGACTGACCTTTTCTCAACAATCCTATCAAGGCTGCGGGTATCCCGATTGTTTGTGCACCTTTTTCTACCACACTTTTTCCTTCCACTCAACCTTCCATTAATATGCTTGGATACAGCACTCTGAACAGCCGGCTTCTTTATCAATGACCTTTTGTGGCTTACCCACCTTGTGGAGTGTGTCAATGACTGCCTTCTGGACATCTGTCAAGTCAGTAGTCTTCCCCATGATTGTGTAGCCACTGAACCAGACTAAGGGACCATTTTAAACGCTTAGAAAGCCTTTGCAGGTGTCTTGTGATAATTATTCTAATTTTCTGAGACAATGACTTGAGTTTTCATTGGCTGTAAGCCACAATCAGCATTAACAGAAATAAACACCTGAAATAGTTCCCTCTGTGTGTAATGACTCTATATAATATATAATAAACAACTGAAATAGATACCTGTGTGTAATGACTATATAATATATAGGAATAAATCCCTCTGTGTGTAATGACTATATAATATATAGGAATAAATCCCTCTGTGTGTAATGACTCTATATAATATATAGGAATAGATCCCTCTGTGTGTGTAATGACTATATATAATATATAGAAATAGATCCCTCTGTGTGTAATGACTCTATATAATATATAGGAATAAATCCCTCTGTGTGTAATGACTATATAATATATAGGAATAGATCCCTCTGTGTGTAATGACTCTATATAATATATAGGAATAGATCCCTCTGTGTGTAATGACTATATAATATATAGGAATAAATCCCTCTGTGTGTAATGACTATATAATATATAGGAATAGATCCCTCTGTGTGTAATGACTCTATATAATATAGAAGAATAGATCCCTCTGTGTGTAATGACTCTATATAATATATAGGAATAAATCCCTCTGTGTGTAATGACTCTATATAATATATAGGAATAGATCCCTCTGTGTGTAATGACTCTATATAATATAGAAGAATAGATCCCTCTGTGTGTAATGACTATATGATATATAGGAATAAATCCCTCTGTGTGTAATGACTCTATATAATATATAGGAATAAATCCTTCTGTGTGTAATGACTCTATATAATATATAGGAATAGATCCCTCTGTGTGTAATGACTATATGATATATAGGAATAAATCCCTCTGTGTGTAATGACTATATGATATATAGGAATAGATCCCTCTGTGTGTAATGACTCTATATGATATATAGGAATAAATCCCTCTGTGTGTAATGACTCTATATAATATATAGGAATAGATCCCTCTGTGTGTGTAATGACTATATAATAAAAAGGAATAAATCCCTCTGTGTGTAATGACTATATGATATATAGGAATAAATCCCTCTGTGTGTAATGACTCTATATGATATATAGGAATAAATCCCTCTGTGTGTAATGACTCTATATAATATATAGGAATAGATCCCTCTGTGTGTGTAATGACTATATAATATATAGAAATAGATCCCTCTGTGTGTAATGACTATATATAACATAGGAATAGATCCTCTTTGTGTCATTACTATATAATATATGCATTTCCCTTTTTGTATTGAATACATTCACTTTTTGATGATATTCTAATTTTGAGAAGCACTTGTACTACAGATGACTCAGGTAGAAGTTCAGCAATGTTTGAGCCACGATACCACAGATGAGTACAAGCCACCTGCTTGCAATCAGAGCTGAATTAACTGAATAATATCACCAGTCTAGGGAAGATGGGAGTATATAAGCACAAGGGGAATACTGATTATCAGCAGCAGGGTGGGAGGAGTCCTCCCCTGGGTCCTAAAGGGGAATAACTTTCCTGCTGAGTTTTCTTCTACCTAGTACAATTAATACTGACAGCAGGAACAATGGAAAGCCAGGGAGGAGCCACGACTGTGCCACCTGTGAGAATCCTACACGCACAGCTCCACCCTACACCACTCCACCCTACTCCATGCGTGCACAGCTCCACCCTACACCACTCCACTCTACTCCATGCGTGCACAGCTCCACCCCACACCACTCCACCCTACTCCATGCGTGCACAGCTCCACCCCACACCACTCCACCCTACTCCATGCGTGCACAGCTCCACCCCACACCACTCCACCCTACTCCATGCGTGCACAGCTCAACCCTACACCACTCCACCCTACTCCATGCGTGCACAGCTCCACCCCACACCACTCCACCCTACTCCATGCGTGCACAGCTCCACCCTACACCACTCCACCCTACTCCATGCGTGCACAGCTCCACCCCACACCACTCCACCCTACTCCATGCGTGTACAGGTCCACCCTACACCACTCCACCCTACACCACTCCACCCTACACCACTCCACCCTACACCACTCCACCCTACACCACTCCACCCTACACCACTCCACCCTACACCACTCCACCCTACACCACTCCACCCTACACCACTCCACCCTACTCCATCCTACACCACTCCACCCTACTCCATCCTACACCACTCCACCCTACTCCATCCTACACCACTCCACCCTACTCCATCCTACACCACTCCACCCTACTCCATGCGTGCACAGCTCCACATCTACACCACTCCACCCTACTCCATGCATGCACAGCTCCACCCTACTCCATGCGTGCACAGCTCCACCCTACACCACTCCACCCTACTCCATGCGTGCACAGCTCCACCCTATACCACTCCACCATACTCCATGCGTGCACAACTCCACCCTACACCACTCCACTCTACTCCATGTATGCACAGCTCCACCCTTCACCGCATGCGCACTTTCCTACGTTTCATGCTCTGGTTTTATTATGGACTATATAACAGGAGTACTGGATGGAGTCAGTGAATAGAACGCTCTGTCGGTAGAAACAGCTTTATTCCTTGATGCAGATGTTGCAGATAATACCTGAGTGACTGGAGCCAAATACCTGAGAGCCTCCCGCCGTCTATAGAGCCGAGGGGTCACTGCACTCCCCGACAGACATTGTCTATAAAGTGCATGAAACTTAAAGGGGAACCCCACATTACAGCGAGTCACAGGCCGAAATTCATATGATGCACAGCAAATGATCCATGGAGATATGATGAACGTCTCATCCTCCAGAGCTGCAGTCACTATTCTGCTGTTACATTGCATGTTATCCTGCAGTCACCTCCAGAGCTGCAGTCACTATTCTGCTGTTACATCATGTCATCCTCCAGAGCTGCAGTCACTATTCTGCTGTTACATTGCATGTTATCCTGCAGTCACCTCCAGAGCTGCAGTCACTATTCTGCTGTTACATCAGGTCATCCTCCAGAGCTGCAGTCACTATTCTGCTATTACATCATGTCTTGTCCTCCAGAGCTGCAGTCACTATTCTGCTGTTACATCATGTCATGTCCTCCAGAGCTGCAGTCACTATTCTGCTATTACATCATGTCTTGTCCTCCAGAGCTGCAGTCACTATTCTGCTGTTACATCATGTCATCCTCCAGAGCTGCAGTCACTATTCTGCTGTTACATCATGTCTTGTCCTCCAGAGCTGCAGTCACTATTCTGCTGTTACATCATGTCTTGTCCTCCAGAGCTGCAGTCACTATTCTGCTGTTACATCGTGTCATCCTCCAGAGCTGTAGTCATTATGCTGTTGTCCCTTTACGTCTTGTACTCCAGTCACATGTAATGACTGAAGTGTGAGTGCAGCTCTGGAAGTGATGTGATGGCAGAATTGTGAATTGCAGCTTTGGTTGTGACTGGAGCACGAATCTTGACCTGAGGATTGGAGCTACAACACAATGCAGGAGTCCGGGTGACGGAATAGAGAGCAGTAAACCCCGCCTCTTATATCCTGACTCCGCCCCCTGCGCTAATAACAATCGCTAAAATAAAGATAAAAAAATATGAAATCTGGAGAAAGCGTCCGATCTTGTCCAGCTCCGTCATAACATCGTGAAGGCCATCGTCATCACGTGACCGCGCCATTCTTCTACGTAGCACTGGCCGCGACAGGAGCACAAGGGGGCATTAAAGAGGAACTCCACAAAATGCATCCCCTTCCCCCACTCATGAATTGGAGGTATATGGGGACATTGTCGCCAGCGTGGCACCAACCGCGTCCAGAAATGTAACAGCGCAGCGCGGGTGACTGATCCTGCACCCCCCCATCGGTGTATTGGATGTAATTCCACTAAGAGTCGGGGTGGGGACTGCCGCCAATCCTCCGCATGCACCGCGTCCTCGTGACCATCAATCAAACTAAAAACAAGTGCCTAATCATTAGTCCGTGTGATCGTTGCTCCGCCCTTGTGGCGGCCATGACGGATGGCGCCACCATACTATGGGGACGGCGGCACGGCTCCTCCCCGTCACTGTAACAGAGTGAAATCGTCCAGGGAGTCACCGCCGCCGCTCTTCGCCTGCTGGGACGGGGGCGCCGCTTCTCTTCTTCCTTTTTCCTGGAGAAAGAAAGAAGAGAAGGTTTCCATCATAAAAGGGGTCACTGGCGGGAAATTAAAGGGATGCTCCTGTTCCAGCGTATGCAGAACGTAGAGAGCGGAAGCCTTAATGATGCTGAGGGTTCAATCGGTGGAGGTCAAGATCTCTGCTTGCTGTCGGTGAATATAAGCGGTCTACGTCCAGGAGCTGGACACAGACACATCTGCGCCCCTGGAAACCAACAATGGAGACCCAACTCAGTGACAGCAAGCAGAGATCCTGACACCCCTGGAAACAATGCAAAACGTCTCCACAGAAAATCCCCGAAATCAAAATATTACATACAGCAACATTTACAGGAAGAATTAGAGAGGAGCCCGATCCCCGCACTGCAGCAAGTATCTAATCACAGGAAGATGCAGGCGAGCCACCGGCCGCTGAGTGTGCATGTATGCGGTGGAGTCCGGAGAAGCAGCCACCGGCCGCTGAGTGTGCATGTATGCGGTGGAGTCCGGAGAAGCAGCCGTCGGCTGAGCGTGCATGTATGCGGTGGAGTCAGGAGAAGCAGCCACCGGCCGCTGAGTGTGCATGTATGCGGTGGAGTCGGGAGAAGAATCCACCGGCCGCTGAGTGTGCATGTATGCGGTGCAGTCCGGAGAAGCATCCACCGGCCGCTGAGTGTGCATGTATGCGGTGGAGTCGGGAGAAGCATCCACCGGCCGCTGAGTGTGCATGTATGCGGTGGAGTCGGGAGAAGCATCCACCGGCCGCTGAGTGTGCATGTATGCGGTGCAGTCCGGAGAAGCATCCACCGGCCGCTGAGTGTGCATGTATGCGGTGGAGTCGGGAGAAGCAGCCACCGGCCGCTGAGTGTGCATGTATGCGGTGGAGTCGGGAGAAGCAGCCACCGGCCGCTGAGTGTGCATGTATGCGGTGGAGTCGGGAGAAGCAGCTTTTGGCTGAGCGTGTATGTATGCGGTGGAATCGGGAGAAGCATCCACCGGCCGCTGAGTGTGCATGTATGCGGTGGAGTCGGGAGAAGCATCTTTTGGCTGAGCGTGCATGTATGCGGTGGAATCGGGAGAAGCATCCACCGGCCGCTGAGTGTGCATGTATGCGGTGGAGTCGGGAGAAGCATCTTTTGGCTGAGCGTGCATGTATGCGGTGGAATCGGGAGAAGCATCCACTGGCCGCTGAGTGTGCATGTATGCGGTGGAGTCGGGAGAAGCATCTTTTGGCTGAGCGTGTATGTATGCGGTGGAATCGGGAGAAGCATCCACCGGCCGCTGAGTGTGCATGTATGCGGTGGAGTCGGGAGAAGCATCTTTTGGCTGAGCGTGTATGTATGCGGTGGAATCGGGAGAAGCATCCACCGGCCGCTGAGTGTGCATGTATGCGGTGGAGTCGGGAGAGAAGGGAATTTTGTTACTTACCGTAAATTCCTTTTCTTCTAGCTCTTATTGGGAGACCCAGACGATTGGGGTATAGCTACTGCCCTCCGGAGGCCACACAAAGCACTACACTAAAAAGTGTAAGGCCCCTCCCCTTCTGGCTATACACCCCCCGTGATATCACGGGTTCTCCAGTTTTAGTGCCAAAGCAAGAAGGAGGAAAGCCAATAACTGGTTTAAACAAATTAACTCCGAGTAACATCGGAGAACTGAAAAACCGTTCAACATGAACAACATGTGTACCCGCAAACAACAAAAAAATCCCGAAGGACAACAGGGCGGGTGCTGGGTCTCCCAATAAGAGCTAGAAGAAAAGGAATTTACGGTAAGTAACAAAATTCCCTTCTTCTTCAGCGCTCTATTGGGAGACCCAGACGATTGGGACGTCCAAAAGCTGTCCCTGGGTGGGTAAAGAAATACCTCATGTTAGAGCTGCAAGACAGCCCTCCCCTATATGGAGGCAACTGCCGCCTGCAGGACTCTTCTACCTAGGCTGGCGTCCGCCGAAGCATAGGTATGCACCTGATAATGTTTGGTGAAAGTGTGCAGACTCGACCAGGTAGCTGCCTGGCACACCTGTTGAGCCGTAGCCTGGTGTCGTAATGCCCAAAACGCACCTACGGCTCTGGTAGAATGGACCTTCAGCCCTGAAGGAACCGGAAGCCCCGCAGAACGGTAGTCTTCAAGAATTGGTTCTTTGATCCATCGAGCCATGGTGGCTTTAGAAACCTGCAACCCCTTGCGCGTACCAGCGACAAGGACAAAAAATGCATCAGAGCGGCGCATGGGCGCCGTGCGGGAAATGTAGATTCTGAGTGCTCTCACCAGAACTAACAACTGTAAATCCTTTTCATACCGGAGAACCGGATGAGAACAAAAGGAAGGAAAGGGTATATCCCGATTAAGAAGAAACGCGGATACAACCTTAGGGAGAAACTCCTGAATAGGGCGCAGCACTACCTTGTCCTGGTGGAACACTAGGAAGGGAGCCTTGAATGACAGAGCCGCCAGCTTAGACACTCGCCGAAGCGACGTGATCGCAACCAGAAAGGCCACTTTCTGTGACAGGCGCGAAAGGGAAACTTCCCTCAGAGGCTCGAAATGCGGCTTCTGGAGAGCAACTAGTACCCTGTTCAGATCCCATGGATCTAACGGCCGCCTGTACGGGGGCACAATATGACAAACCCCCTGTAGTAACGTGCGCACCTTAGGAAGACGTGCTAGACGCTTCTGAAAAGAACACGGATAGTGCCGAGACTTGCCCTTAAAGGGAGCCGAGCGACCAACCTCTTTCCCAACCAGATTGCAGGAGGGAAGGCAAAGTAGGCAATGCCGATGGCCAGGGAGACCCTCCCTGAGCAGAACACTAAGATAAGAATATCTTCCACGAGTTGTGGTAGATCTTGGCAGACCGCGGCTGGCTAGCCCGTCTCATGGTGGCAATGACGTCGTGCTCACGGTCGACCAGACGGTGAGATGCCACAGATCACGGTACCACGACCTCCCCGGCCAGTCTGGGGCGACGAGGATGGTGTGGCAGCAATCGGTAGCTGGAACTGTGACCAATCCTGAGCCAAGGCGCCTGTCGCCAGAGCTCTTTGATCGTAAGACCGCGTCATGAAAATCGGGACCTTGTTGTTGCCGAGAAGCCATGACGTCGACGTCCGTGACCGTCTGGAAAAGCTAAAACTCGCCTCTGGATGAGGCGCCTCCTTGAAGGAGAGACTGTCCCCTCGTCTGTAGTGAACGCTGTTTGTCCAGCGGAAGCTTCACTATCGCTGAGAGAGTGTGAAAACTCTCCAGGAGATGCCAGCGATTGGGTTCAACCTTGAAAAGTTGAAGACCCACCCGAAACTCTGGGAAGGGTCCAGCGCCATGTTCAGGTTGTGTTGGCATGCTTGTAAAGGAGAGTGCCTTGACCAGTAGATTGCCCAAGTAAAGGATCACAGAGTGACCGTGAGAGCGCGGGACTGCTCCCTCTGCTGCCACGAACTTGGTGAACACCCGTGGGGCTGTCGCCAGCCAAAGGGTATGGCTACGAAACGAAATATTCTCGTCTTTAATAACGAATCGTAGCCAACGCCGGTGCCTCGGAGCAATCGGCACGTGTAGATAAGCATCCTGATGTCTATTGAAGCTAGGAAAACTCCTTGAGACAGAGAGGCAATGACGGAGCGGAGTGATGCCATCCGGAACCGCCTGGTTTTCACGTGCTCGTTAAACAGTATAAAGTCCAGAACGGGACGGAAGGAGCCGTCCTATTTTGGCACCACGACCAGGTCGGGGCAAAATGCGTATCTGGTTCCTGAAGAGGAACAGGGATTACCGCTCTTTCCGCCTGCAGAAGAGCCTCGGCTCGGTCGGTGCGGTAGTTTGAAAACAAACTGACTCTCACTCACAGGCCCTCAACCTGCGGTAGGTAAATGCCGCTAAAGCGGGGGAGTCTGCCCCCCCGCGGTTGCGGAGTGAGAGGGCTGAAAATTATGAGGAAAACGCTTTGGTAGCGGATCCTCCGGCTGCCTTCCCCGGGCGTGAATTGAGCCCGCTAGGAATCTATGCCCTTCTGGGCTTTTTGAGTCGTCTTGGATAGTTGAATGATTTCATTCAACCCTTACCAACAGACTATCACTAGATAAAGGCAACCTGGTTAAGCACTTCGTTGGAAGCAGCCTCTGTTCCAATCTCTCAACTACTAGCCTCTGCGTAAAAACACGGAGTTGGCGGATGCCACTGACGTCCGGCTCGTAGAGTCTCGGACAGCAATAACAGCATGATTCGCCATGCCGACATTGCGAGTTAAAGACGCTGCTGGGACCGAGAGTACCTGTGACAGCGACCCTCTGCGCAATACTAGCTGAAATAGCTTGGAGTGCCTTCACGGCTGCGACTGCCGGAGCAGCCGACCTGCCGATAGCTTCATAGACAGATTGCAACCAGAGGCCAATCTGCCTGTCAATGGCCTTTTGAAGTGAAGTCCTATCCACCACTACAACTATAGATCTAGCTGCAAGCATGGAGATTGGGGGATCCACATTTGGATACTGGGTCTAGCGCTTGACCACGTCAGGGGGAGCGACACGTGTCTCATTAATACGGTCGGAGAAACGCTTATCGTGATAAGCGTGTCGTTTCTGGACTGCGTCTCTGGAGTCAGAGTGCTAAACAAGTACTCAATATATAGAGATTTCTCTTGCTGTGAAGCTGACCCCTCCACTGGAGGAGTTGAGGGAGAAATACCCAACCTTTCGTTGATGGACGCAATAAGATTATTCACTATAGCGTCACCATCCGGTGTATCCGGATTGAGAGCGGTCTCAGGAACAGAGTCCTGAACCGCTACGTCTGCCTCATCGTACAGAGAGTACTCCAGCTGGGACCTTGCCCAGTGATGTAGTCGAGGGCTAATGCCAGCGAGCCCGCTTAGGCCATCTGGGACTGTCGACCGTGTCGGATGCCTGCTCTCTGGGATGCCTGGAATCACTCTGGCGCCTTGAGATGCTCCAGATCAGGGCGGCCAGGGTCATTGCAACCATATTGCCCACGGTCTGCTTGGGGTGCAAAGTCTGTAAGATGTCAGTCATAGTCACAGACAATATATCAGCGGAAAAACTGCAACTTCGTCCCTGTCTCTGGACAGAGATCACAGGTGGTTCCTTTGGCCACATATAGCAGAGACCCCGGTTGAGCAATTGCACGCACTGGGGGTCCTGAAACCGTATGACATGCAGTACAAGCAGCATAGAAAGCCCGTGCATTGGCAACTTGTCTTTTTCTGCTGTTGTTGTCTAGCTATCTAAGAGCCTAGCCGAGGATAGCGACCGTACAGTGAATAGTCATACAAGCATGAAGTACAAATAAACACTTCAGCACATGTAGTACACGCAGCATTGAAAACTTGTGGCTTGGCACATTTGCTCTTCTGCTGCTGTTGTCTATTTATCTAGGAGCATGAGACAAGGATAGCGACATACAGTGAATGTATAGCATACAGCATGACAGTAAACACTGCAGCCCATGCAATCCAAGCAGCATTGAAAGCTTGCGCGTTAGCACCCTAGCCTTTCTGCTGCTGTTGTCTATTTATCCAGGAACATTAGCCAAGGATAGCGACATACAGTGAATGTATAGCATACAAGCATGACAGTAAACACTGCAGCCAATGCAAGTCAAGCAGCATTGAAAACTTGTGCCGTAGCACCATTGCTCTACTGCTGCTTTTGTCTGTTTATCTGGGCGCATTAGCCAAGAATAGCGACATACAGTGAATGTATAGCATAACAATAAACCGTGCAGCACATGCAAGCGAAGCAGCATTGAAAGCTTGTGCCTTAGCACAAATTGCTCTACTGCTGCTGTTGCCCAATCTGACAGTAAACACTGCAGCACATGCAAACGACGAAGCATTGAAAGCTTGTGCCTCAGCAGCATTGCTTATTTGCTGCTGTTGCCCAGAATAGCGACAGTACAGTACAGTGCATAGCATATCAGCACACAGCCCAAAAGCCCACTTCAGCATTAGTGGTGTCAGTTGCTTACCGCCCGCACAAGAGCGGGTGTGAGGTCGCCCAAAAACCTGTGACTGGTTCCGTTCTCCCAGAGTGGAAACCATAATGGCTGCCGGCTTCTCTTCCCCGTCCTGTGCAGAGGGGCGGGCCGTGGGCGAGCCCCAGCCAAGAGCGGGAACCCGGCGTCTCACTGTGTTCAGTGAGAGGGGGCTGGAGAATGCAAAGCAGACTCCAGCTCCCTGCGCTGAGCTACTGTACAGCGTCCCGCCCCTCCTCTGACTGGCAGGGCTGGGGCGGGAACGAAACGAAAGCTAGGCCGCAAAGCCGGGGACTCTAGTAATAAGCGCGGCCGTCCTATGTGCACGGCCGACGCCGAAGTCCCCCGGCGCACCACAAGTCCCAGCCGCGCCACAATGTAAAAAACAACCAGCAGCGGCCGGCGCGGCCGTTTTCAATACCTAAATTCACTCAGCAAAGCTGCAGTGAATAATAGCACCAGCGCTCCGCGCTGTTGTCCCCGGCGCACTAACACTCCCAGCAATGCTGGTGTGTGTGGGCGCGATGTGCATGGGAACACAGAGTACCTTGATGTAGCAGGGCCCTGTCCCTGACGATACTCAGCTCCATATCCAGCAGGTTCTTTTGGGTCTGTGGATGGAGCTCGGTCTCTGTGCCTGGAGACCGGTAAGATCCCACTTCACCCAGAGCCCCTCATGGGGATGGGGAAGGAAAACAGCATGTGGGCTCCGGCCTCTGTACTAGCAATAAGTACCTCAACCTTACAACACCATCCACGGGTGAGAAGGGAGCATGCTGGGGGCCCTACATGGGCCCTCTTTTCTTCCATCCGACATAGTCAGCAGCTGCTGCTGACTAAAATCTGTGGAGCTATGCGTGGATGTCTGACCTCCTTCGCACACAAAGCTAAAACTGGAGAACCCGTGATATCACGGGGGGGTATAGCCAGAAGGGGAGGGGCCTTGCACTTTTTAGTGTAGTGCTTTGTGTGGCCTCCGGAGGGCAGTAGCTATACCCCAATCGTCTGGGTCTCCCAATAGAGCGCTGAAGAAAGCATCTTTTGGCTGAGCGTGCATGTATGCGGTGGAATCGGGAGAAGCATCCACCGGCCGCTGAGTGTGCATGTATGCGGTGGAGTCGGGAGAAGCATCTTTTGGCTGAGCGTGCATGTATGCGGTGGAATCGGGAGAAGCATCCACTGGCCGCTGAGTGTGCATGTATGCGGTGGAGTCCGGAGAAGCAGCCACCGGCCGCTGAGTATGCATGTATGCGGTGGAGTCGGGAGAAGCAGCCGTCAGCTGAGCGTGCATTTATACTGTGGGGTCGAGACGGTGGGGACGGGGGGTTCAGCCGCCACTGGGCGTGCATGTCTGCGGTGGAGTCGGGAGAAGCAGCTTTTGGCTGAGCGTGCATGTATGCGGTGGAGTCCGGAGAAGCAGCCGTCGGCTGAGCGTGCATGTATGCGGTGGAGTCGGGAGAAGCAGCTTTTGGCTGAGCGTGCATGTATACTGTGGGGTCGAGACGGTGGGGGGGGGGTTCAGCCGCCACTGGGCGTGCATGTATGCGGTGGAGTCGGGAGAAGCAGCTGTCGGCTGAGTGTGCATGTATGTGGTGGAGTCGGGAGAAGCATCCACCGGCCGCTGAGTGTGCATGTATGTGGTGGAGTCGGGAGAAGCAGCCACCGGTCGCTCAGTGTGCATGTATGCGGTGGAGTCGGGAGAAGCAGCCACCGGCCACTGAGTGTGCATGTATGCGGTGGAGTCGGGAGAAGCAGCCACCGGCCACTGAGCGTGCATGTATGCGGTGGAGTCGGGAGAAGCAGCCGTCAGCTGAGCGTGCATGTATGCGGTGGAGTCGGGAGAAGCAGCCGTCAGCTGAGCGTGCATGTATACTGTGGGGTTGAGACGGTGGGGGGGGTTCAGCCGCCACTGGGCGTGCATGTATGCGGTGGAGTCGGGAGAAGCAGCTTTTGGCTGAGCGTGCATGTATGCGGTGGAGTCCGGAGAAGCAGCTGTCAGCTGAGCGTGCATGTATGAGGTGGAGTCGGGAGAAGCAGCTTTTGGCTGAGTGTGAATGTATACTGTGAGGTTGAGACGGTGGGGGGGGGGGTTCGGCCGCCACTGGGCGTGCATGTATACGGTGGAGTCGGGAACAGCAGCCGTTGGCTGAGCGTGCATGTATACTGTGGGGATGGGAGGAGCAGGCGATGGCTGAACGTGCATGTATGTGGTGGAGCCGAGAGGAGCAGACGCCCCCATGTGCATACCCATATACAGTGGAGTCGGGAGGAGCAGATTTCACCGAGCGTGCATGTCTATGCTGGAGTGGGGAGTAGCAGTCACCACTGAGCGTACATGTATACAGGGGAGTCAGGAGGAGCAGATTTCACCGAGCGTGCATGTCTATGCTGGAGTGGGGAGTAGCAGTCACCACTGAGCGTACATGTATACAGGGGAGTCAGGAGGAGCACATGTTGCTGAGCGTGCATGTATACAGGGGAGTCAGGAGGAGCACATGTTGCTGAGCGTACATGTATACAGGGGAGTCAGGAGGAGCACATGTCGCTGAGCGTGCATGTATACAGGGGAGTCAGGAGGAGCACATGTTGCTGAGCGTACATGTATACAGGGGAGTCAGGAGGAGCACATGTTGCTGAGCGTGCATGTATACAGGGGAGTCAGGAGGAGCACATGTTGCTGAGCGTACATGTATACAGGGGAGTCAGGAGGAGCACATGTTGCTGAGCGTGCATGTATACAGGGGAGTCAGGAGGAGCACATGTTGCTGAGCGTGCATGTATACAGGGGAGTCAGGAGGAGCACATGTCGCTGAGCGTGCATGTATACAGGGGAGTCAGGAGGAGCACATGTTGCTGAGCGTGCATGTATACAGGGGAGTCAGGAGGAGCACATGTTGCTGAGCGTGCATGTATACAGGGGAGTCAGGAGGAGCACGTTGCTGAGCGTGCATGTATACAGGGGAGTCAGGAGGAGCACATGTTGCTGAGCGTGCATGTATACAGGGGAGTCAGGAGGAGCACATGTTGCTGAGCGTACATGTATACAGGGGAGTCAGGAGGAGCACATGTTGCTGAGCGTGCATGTATACAGGGGAGTCAGGAGGAGCACATGTCGCTGAGCGTGCATGTATACAGGGGAGTCAGGAGGAGCACATGTTGCTGAGCGTGCATGTATACAGGGGAGTCAGGAGGAGCACATGTTGCTGAGCGTGCATGTATACAGGGGAGTCAGGAGGAGCACATGTTGCTGAGCGTGCATGTATACAGGGGAGTCAGGAGGAGCACATGTTGCTGAGCGTGCATGTATACAGGGGAGTCAGGAGGAACACATGTTGCTGAGCGTGCATGTATACAGGGGAGTCAGGAGGAGCACATGTTGCTGAGCGTGCATGTATACAGGGGAGTCAGGAGGAGCACATGTTGCTGAGCGTGCATGTATACAGGGGAGTCAGGAGGAGCACATGTTGCTGAGCGTGCATGTATACAGGGGAGTCAGGAGGAGCACATGTTGCTGAGCGTGCATGTATACAGGGGAGTCAGGAGGAGCACGTTGCTGAGCGTGCATGTATACAGGGGAGTCAGGAGGAGCACGTGTTGCTGAGCGTGCATGTATACAGGGGAGTCAGGAGGAGCACATGTTGCTGAGCGTGCATGTATACAGGGGAGTCAGGAGGAGCACATGTTGCTGAGCGTGCATGTATACAGGGGAGTCAGGATGAGAAGATGTCCTCAGGATGTGGTATATAAAGATTGTGGGACCTGAAGTCCCGGGCAGGGCAGGGTGTCACCGGTGCCGGCCCCCACCCCGCCTCTGTACACCTGGAGTAGGTAGTTCTGTGCGATCGCTCTCAGCCCTCCCGCGTTCCTGCTGTGGCCTGGTTTGGTCTCAATGGCAGAGCTGGTTACTTTCCTGAACCAGAAAGCTCAGGATGAGCAACAACCCAGCTAGAAGTGACAGCACACTCACAATAAATATGGGGGAACTGTCAGCGTGGGGGAGGGGCTGCAATAATGATTATAATGCTGCGGTCACATCCAGAGCTGCATTTATAATAATAATCTCCCAGTGGATCACCTCCAGAGCTGCATTCGTAGTGGATTCCGCCAGTCACCAGCTCGCGGTCTCATCCCTTACCTTCTTGTACTGCTGGTAGCTGTCCTTCTCCAGCTGCAGCCTCCGCAGCTCTGTCTCGTCCGGTCTATATTCCTCCGGCACCACGTAGTCCAAGGGGCGGGCGGCGCTGCACATCTCACAGCCAGGGCGCGTGGGCTTATTAATGAAGGTGCACTGAGGACACGACCAGCCGGGCTACAAGAGGCAAAACAAGGCATGAAAGGGGGCAGCGCAGGCACAGGGGGGCAGGCAAGGGGGAGGGACCTGGGGGGAGCAGAGCAGGAAGGGGGCAAACATCACAGACAGGGAGGGGACAGCACAGGCACAGGGGGGGCCAGGCAAGGGGGGGGTATATTGGAAGGGGGGGGGGAGCAGTGCAGGAAGGGGAAAAGCATCACAGATGCTGGAGCAGCGCAGGAAAGGGGAGGGGGCAGCACAGGGAGGAGGGGGCAGGCAAGGGGGGGGCATGGGGGCAGGAAGGGGGCAAACATCACAGATGGTGGAGCAGCGCAGGAAAGGGGAGGGGGCAGCACAGGGAGGAGGGGGCAGGCAAGGGGGGGGCATGGGGGCAGGAAGGGGGCAAACATCACAGATGGTGGAGCAGCGCAGGAAAGGGGAGGGGGCAGCACAGGGAGGAGGGGCATGGGGGCAGGAAGGGGGCAAACATCACAGACAGGGGGGGCAGCGCAGGAAAGGGGAGGGGACAGCGCAGGCATAGGCAGAGCAGGGAGGAGGGGGCAGTGCAGGTGGGGGGACAGTGCAGTGAGGGGCGCAGGGCAGGCACGGCACGCTCTGTGGAGAAGCCCTTCCAAATATACACACAGTGGGTGAAATAAGTATTGAACATGTAAAAAATTTTATAAGTAATTATATTTCTAAAGTTGCTATTGATATGAATTTCTCACCAGATGTCGGTAACAACCCATCCAATCCACACAGGCAAAGAAATCAAACCAGAGAGGTCTATAAATTATGTGTAATAATGAAAAATGACGCAGGGAGAAAGTATTGAACACATGAAGAAAGAAAGCCAGGAAAGGTCCTGACCCCGGCAGAAATCTAACAGTGATGAGAAAGCAACCCTGCCACGTAGAGAAATACATCACATGGTTTTACTGATGGCCGATAAAAAGGTGTCGTGATGGGAAAAATCAAATCCATGCCATCTCTCTGAAGGAACATCCATCACCCATCAACACACTGACAGCATGGGACCAATAAATGGGGAGAAAAAGAAAGAGAAAGGACCCCTCACCGACGCCAGGACCCCAGGAGTGGAGAAATAATAAAACTGGTAAAAAAGAGACGGCCAGTCTGAGGTACATAGGGGAGGAGAGATGAGCAGAAACCAGCTGTCATCTTCTAACCAGGGTCGTGGCCACTCCGTTCTAAACATCGGTGTGTGCATAGGTCCTGCAGTTACAGGGAGGTACATCCCTTGCACATCTCTGGCACCGCAATCACCAGACGAAGAAGATTACAATTTTCTCATAATTGTGAGGTCAGACCATCATCCCCAAATTAATATCTGCCAACTAGATACTTGCCACGTCATGTTTCCTATCTATAAACAGGTAAAACTGTGATAGGAAAGATGACGGTAACATCTCCCGCCTATGACATCCAGGGATCAAGATATCTTGGAGATAGGGTTTCATAATTTTCTGGAAACTGAAGCCACATGCCATGACAATCCCTGTCAGGACTTCCCAGAAGGGAGGTGACTGGTGTTATTAAAAAGGTAAAACCCCCATTTTAGTAGAGTTCACATGAGGGGTCAGCCTATGCTGGAGTGAGTTTGCTATTTCATCTTCTCTCCCCAAGGAAAAAGAAGACAACTTAGACTGGAAAGTTTAGGTATTTGTTATTTTATAGCGGTTTTGTACCCTTGTGTGCTATTTTCCTCTTGGTCTTTTATACCTCTTTATTGTAATCTCTGTATTTCTTATATTAAAGCTTAAAACTTTAATATGTTTGATCCTTGTATGCACGAAAGAATCAATAGCCTTACATAGAGAGTGTGATCCTGTTGATTGTCAGACGGTAGTATATATCAGGGACTCATCACCCCATGTGTATAATGACTGGTGGCAGCGTGTTGTGTAGCCGGGGTGTGTGGACAGTGTCGGAGTCTGAATTATGATCACTTGATAGCCTATAAAAGAGGTTGAGTGCTGGAGTGAATGAGGGAAGATAAATTAACCCTGGCAGGTGCACCCCACGTCACGTGCTGAGAAGGGACCACACAAGAAACATCTCATGATGGGTAAAACCAGTGAGCGGTCTCAAAACCTTTGGAAACATATTGTTGCAAAACATACTGATGGCAATGGTTACAGAAGAATTTCTAAACTTCAGAAGAATCCAGTGAACACTGCTGGGGCCATAACTCGAAAAGTGGAAAGCACATCATTTCACCATAAATTGGTCATGACTAGGAGCTCGCTGCTGCAAGATTTTAGACAGAGGTGTGAAAAGAATCAAAAAAGAGTTGTCCAAGAGCTAAGGCCACCTGTGAAGAGCTACAGAAAGACCTGGGGAATCATCAGGTACCATTGCTTCACAGAAAACAATTAGTAATGCACATTGCCACCATGGCCTGTATGCACGCTCCTGTATGCACACTCACCATGCAAGACTTCATTGCTCAACGAAACACAGGTTCAAGCACATTTAAAGTTCACGCCACAACAATTAGACAAGTCTGTGACACACTGGAGAATAAAGTCTGGTCAGAGGAGACCAAACCTGAACTCTTTGGAGGCCATAATACACACATTGTTTGGAGGCCAAAAGGCAATTCACACCAAAAACACCAACAATCGTTAAGTGTGAGGGGTGGGGGGACATCATGGTGTGCGGCTGATATTCAGCACTGGACACTTCATATCATTGAAGGAAGGATGGAGAAATGTACAGAGACATTCCTGACAAATATCTGCTGCAATGTACCAGGATGATGGAGATGAAACTAGGGTGGACATTTCAACAACAAAATGACCCCAAGGACTCAGCGAAGGAGAGAAAATAAATCTGCTAGAATGTCCGAGCCGATCACCGGAGCTGAAACCAACAAAAAGTGTCTAGAAGGAACTAAAGCTCAGAGATCATAGAAGGAGCCGGGACCTGCAAGATGTGAGGAGTGTGTGTGGAACAATGGGCCAAAATCCCCCTGAGCACTGCAGGCGACTAGTGTCTCCATAAAGGATGTGAGGAGTGTGTGTGGAAAAATGGGCCAAAATCCACCTGAGCAATGCAGGCGACTAGTGTCTCCATACAGGATGTGAGGAGTGTGTGCGGAAGAATGGGCCAAAATCCACCTGAGCAATGCAGGCGACTAGTGTCTCCATACAGGATGTGAGGAGTGTGTGCAGAAGAATGGGCCAAAATCCACCTGAGCAATGCAGGTGACTAGTGTCTCCATACAGGATGTGAGGAGTGTGTGCAGAAGAATGGGCCAAAATCCACCTGAGCAATGCAGGAGACTAGTGTCTCCATACAGGATGTGAGGAGTGTGTGTGGAAGAATGGGCCAAAATCCACCTGAGCAATGCAGGTGACCAGTGTCTCCATACAGGATGTGAGGAGTGTGTGCAGAAGAATGGGCCAAAATCCACCTGAGCAATGCAGGCGACTAGTGTCTCCATACAGGATGTGAGGAGTGTGTGTGGAAGAATGGCCCAAAATCCACCTGAGCAATGCAGGCGACTAGTGTCTCCATACAGGATGTGAGGAATGTGTGCAGAAGAATGGGCCAAAATCCACCTGAGCAATGCAGGAGACTAGTGTCTCCATACAGGATGTGAGGAGTGTGTGCGGAAGAATGGCCAAAATCCACCTGAGCAATGCAGGCGACTAGTGTCTCCATACAGGATGTGAGGAGTGTGTGCGGAAGAATGGGCCAAAATCCACCTGAGCAATGCAGGCGACTAGTGTCTCCATACAGGATGTGAGGAGTGTGTGTGGAAGAATGGACCAAAATCCACCTGAGCAATGCAGGCGACTAGTGTCTCCATACAGGATGTGAGGAGTGTGTGCGGAAGAATGGGCCAAAATCCACCTGAGCAATGCAGGTGACTAGTGTCTCCATACAGGATGTGAGGAGTGTGTGCGGAAGAATGGGCCAAAATCCACCTGAGCAATGCA
The DNA here is from genome assembly GCF_048569485.1 of Anomaloglossus baeobatrachus. NCBI lineage: Eukaryota > Metazoa > Chordata > Amphibia > Anura > Aromobatidae > Anomaloglossus > Anomaloglossus baeobatrachus. The sequence goes on along the minus strand of NC_134358.1, from coordinate 9,053,637 downwards.
GGCGACTAGTGTCTCCATACAGGATGTGAGGAGTGTGTGTGGAAGAATGGACCAAAATCCCCCTGAGCAATGCAGGTGACTAGTGTCTCCATACAGGATGTGAGGAGTGTGTGCGGAAGAATGGGCCAAAATCCACCTGAGCAGTGCAGGTGACTAGTGTCTCCATACAGGATGTGAGGAGTGTGTGTGGAAGAATGGACCAAAATCCACCTGAGCAATGCAGGCGACTAGTGTCTCCATACAGGATGTGAGGAGTGTGTGCGGAAGAATGGACCAAAATCCCCCTGAGCAATGCAGGTGACTAGTGTCTCCATACAGGATGTGAGGAGTGTGTGCGGAAGAATGGCCAAAATCCGCCTGAGCAATGCAGGTGACTAGTGTCTCCATACAGGATGTGAGGAGTGTGTGTGCGGAAGAATGGGCCAAAATCCACCTGAGCAATGCAGGCGACTAGTGTCTCCATACAGGATGTGAGGAGTGTGTGCGGAAGAATGGACCAAAATCCACCTGAGCAATGCAGGCGACTAGTGTCTCCATACAGGATGTGAGGAGTGTGTGCGGAAGAATGGACCAAAATCCACCTGAGCAATGCAGGCGACTAGTGTCTCCATACAGGATGTGAGGAGTGTGTGCGGAAGAATGGACCAAAATCCACCTGAGCAATGCAGGTGACTAGTGTCTCCATACAGGATGTGAGGAGTGTGTGCGGAAGAATGGACCAAAATCCACCTGAGCAATGCAGGCGACTAGTGTCTCCATACAGGATGTGAGGAGTGTGTGCGGAAGAATGGACCAAAATCCACCTGAGCAATGCAGGCGACTAGTGTCTCCATACAGGATGTGAGGAGTGTGTGCGGAAGAATGGACCAAAATCCACCTGAGCAATGCAGGTGACTAGTGTCTCCATACAGGATGTGAGGAGTGTGTGCGGAAGAATGGACCAAAATCCACCTGAGCAATGCAGGCGACTAGTGTCTTCATACAGGATGTGAGGAGTGTGTGCGGAAGAATGGGTCAAAATCCACCTGAGCAATGCAGGCGACTAGTGTCTCCATACAGGATGTGAGGAGTGTGTGCGGAAGAGTGGACCAAAATCCCCCTGAGCAATGCAAGTGACTAGTGTCTCCATACAGGATGTGAGGAGTGTGTGCGGAAGAATGGGCCAAAATCCCCCTGAGCAATGCAAGTGACTAGTGTCTCCATACAGGATGTGAGGAGTGTGTGCGGAAGAATGGGCCAAAATCCACCTGAGCAATGCAGGCGACTAGTGTCTCCATACAGGATGTGAGGAGTGTGTGCGGAAGAATGGGCCAAAATCCACCTGAGCAATGCAGGCGACTAGTGTCTCTATACAGGATGTGAGGAGTGTGTGTGGAAGAATGGGCCAAAATCCACCTGAGCAATGCAGGCGACTAGTGTCTCCATACAGGATGTGAGGAGTGTGTGCGGAAGAATGGGCCAAAATCCACCTGAGCAATGCAGGCGACTAGTGTCTCTATACAGGATGTGAGGAGTGTGTGTGGAAGAATGGGCCAAAATCCACCTGAGCAATGCAGGCGACTAGTGTCTCCATACAGGATGTGAGGAGTGTGTGCGGAAGAATGGACCAAAATCCACCTGAGCAATGCAGGCGACTAGTGTCTCCATACAGGATGTGAGGAGTGTGTGCGGAAGAATGGACCAAAATCCACCTGAGCAATGCAGGCGACTAGTGTCTCCATACAGGATGTGAGGAGTGTGTGCGGAAGAATGGACCAAAATCCACCTGAGCAATGCAGGCGACTAGTGTCTCCATACAGGATGTGAGGAGTGTGTGCGGAAGAATGGACCAAAATCCACCTGAGCAATGCAGGCGACTAGTGTCTCCATACAGGATGTGAGGAGTGTGTGCGGAAGAATGGACCAAAATCCACCTGAGCAATGCAGGTGACTAGTGTCTCCATACAGGATGTGAGGAGTGTGTGCGGAAGAATGGACCAAAATCCACCTGAGCAATGCAGGCGACTAGTGTCTTCATACAGGATGTGAGGAGTGTGTGCGGAAGAATGGGTCAAAATCCACCTGAGCAATGCAGGCGACTAGTGTCTCCATACAGGATGTGAGGAGTGTGTGCGGAAGAGTGGACCAAAATCCCCCTGAGCAATGCAAGTGACTAGTGTCTCCATACAGGATGTGAGGAGTGTGTGCGGAAGAATGGGCCAAAATCCCCCTGAGCAATGCAAGTGACTAGTGTCTCCATACAGGATGTGAGGAGTGTGTGCGGAAGAATGGGCCAAAATCCACCTGAGCAATGCAGGCGACTAGTGTCTCTATACAGGATAAGAGGAGTGTGTGTGGAAGAATGGGCCAAAATCCACCTGAGCAATGCAGGTGACTAGTGTCTCCATACAGGATGTGAGGAGTGTGTGCGGAAGAATGGGCCAAAATCCCCCTGAGCAATGCAAGTGACTAGTGTCTCCATACAGGATGTGAGGAGTGTGTGCGGAAGAATGGGCCAAAATCCACCTGAGCAATGCAGGCGACTAGTGTCTCTATACAGGATGTGAGGAGTGTGTGTGGAAGAATGGGCCAAAATCCACCTGAGCAATGCAGGTAACTAGTGTCTCCATACATGATATGAGGAGTGTGTGCGGAAGAATGGACCAAAATCCACCTGAGCAATGCAGGTAACTAGTGTCTCCATACAGGATATGAGGAGTGTGTGCGGAAGAATGGACCAAAATCCACCTGAGCAATGCAGGCGACTAGTGTCTCCATACAGGATGTGAGGAGTGTGTGCGGAAGAATGGGCCAAAATCCACCTGAGCAATGCAGGCGACTAGTGTCTCCATACAGGATGTGAGGAGTGTGTGCGGAAGAATGGGCCAAAATCCACATGAGCAATGCAGGCGACTAGTGTCTCCATACAGGATGTGAGGAGTGTGTGTGGAAGAATGGGCCAAAATCCACATGAGCAATGCAGGCGACTAGTGTCTCCATATAGGATGAGAGGAGTGTGTGCGGAAGAATGGGCAAAAATCCACCTGAGCAATGCAGGCGACTAGTGTCTCCATACAGGATGTGAGGAGTGTGTGCGGAAGAATGGGCCAAAATCCACCTGAGCAATGCAGGTGACTAGTGTCTCCATACAGGATGTGAGGAGTGTGTGTGGAAGAATGGGCCAAAATCCACCTGAGCAATGCAGGTGACTAGTGTCTCCATACAGTATGTGAGGAGTGTGTGCAGAGGAATGGACCAAAATCCACCTGAGCAATGCAGGCGACTAGTGTCTCCATACAGGATGTGAGGAGTGTGTGCGGAAGAATGGGCCAAAATCCACCTGAGCAATGCAGGTGACTAGTGTCTCCATACAGGATGTGAGGAGTGTGTGCAGAAGAATGGGCCAAAATCCACCTGAGCAATGCAGGCGACTAGTGTCTCCATACAGGATGTGAGGAGTGTGCGCGGGAGAATGGGCCAAAATCCACCTGACCAATGCAGGTGACTAGTGTCTCCATACAGGATGTGAGGAGTGTGTGCAGAAGAATGGACCAAAATCCACCTGAGCAATGCAGGTGACTAGTGTCTCCATACAGGATGTGAGGAGTGTGTGCAGAAGAATGGGCCAAAATCCACCTGAGCAATGCAGGCGACTAGTGTCTCCATACAGGATGTGAGGAGTGTGTGCAGAAGAATGGGCCAAAATCCACCTGAGCAATGCAGGTGACTAGTGTCTCCATACAGGATGTGAGGAGTGTGTGCAGAAGAATGGGCCAAAATCCACCTGAGCAATGCAGGCGACTAGTGTCTCCATATGCGGAAGAATGGGCCAAAATCCACCTGAGCAATGCAGGTGACTAGTGTCTCCATACAGGATGTGAGGAGTGTGTGCAGAAGAATGGGCCAAAATCCACCTGAGCAATGCAGGCGACTAGTGTCTCCATACAGGATGTGAGGAGTGTGTGCGGAAGAATGGGCCAAAATCCACCTGAGCAATGCAGGCGACTAGTGTCTCCATACAGGATGTGAGGAGTGTGTGCAGAAGAATGGGCCAAAATCCACCTGAGCAATGCAGGTGACTAGTGTCTCCATACAGGATGTGAGGAGTGTGTGCAGAAGAATGGGCCAAAATCCACCTGAGCAATGCAGGCGACTAGTGTCTCCATACAGGATGTGAGGAGTGTGTGTGCAGACGAATGGGCCAAAATCCACCTGAGCAATGCAGGCGACTAGTGTCTCCATACAGGATGTGAGGAGTGTGTGCAGAAGAATGGGCCAAAATCCACCTGAGCAATGCAGGTGACTAGTGTCTCCATACAGGATGTGAGGAGTGTGTGCGGAAGAATGGACCAAAATCTACCTGAGCAATGCAGGAGACTAGTGTCTCCATACAGGATGTGAGGAGTGTGTGCAGAAGAATGGGCCATAATCCACCTGAGCAATGCAGGTGACTAGTGTCTCCATAAAGGTTGTGAGGAGTGTGTGTGCGGAAGAATGGGCCAAAATCCACCTGAGCAATGCAGGTGACTAGTGTCTCCACACAGGATGTGAGGGGTGTGTGCGGAAGAATGGACCAAAATCCACCTGAGCAATGCAGGTGACTAGTGTCTCCATACAGGATGTGAGGAGTGTGTGCAGAAGAATGGGCCAAAATCCACCTGAGCAATGCAGGCGACTAGTGTCTCCATACAGGATGTGAGGAGTGTGTGCGGAAGAATGGGCCAAAATCCACCTGAGCAATGCAGGTGACTAGTGTCTCCATAAAGGTTGTGAGGAGTGTGTGTGGAAGAACGGGACAAAATCCACCTGAGCAATGCAGGCGACTAGTGTCTCCATACAGGATGTGAGGAGTGTGTGCGGAAGAATGGGCCAAAATCCACCTGAGCAATGCAGGCGACTAGTGTCTCCATACAGGATGTGAGGAGTGTGTGCGGAAGAATGGACCAAAATCCACCTGAGCAATGCAGGCGACTAGTGTCTCCATACAGGATGTGAGGAGTGTGTGCGGAAGAATGGACCAAAACCCACCTGAGCAATGCAGGCGACTAGTGTCTCCATACAGAATGTGAGGAGTGTGTGCGGAAGAATGGGCCAAAACCCACCTGAGCAATGCAGGTGACTAGTGTCTCCATACAGGATGTGAGGAGTGTGTGCAGAAGAATGGGCCAAAATCCACCTGAGCAATGCAGGTGACTAGTGTCTCCATACAGGATGTGAGGAGTGTGTGCAGAGGAATGGACCAAAATCCACCTGAGCAATGCAGGCGACTAGTGTCTCCATACAGGATGTGAGGAGTGTGTGCGGAAGAATGGGCCAAAATCCACCTGAGCAATGCAGGTGACTAGTGTCTCCATACAGGATGTGAGGAGTGTGTGCGGAAGAATGGGCCAAAATCCACCTGAGCAATGCAGGTGACTAGTGTATCCATACAGGATGTGAGGAGTGTGTGCAGAAGAATGGGCCAAAATCCACCTGAGCAATGCAGGCGACTAGTGTCTCCATACAGGATGTGAGGAGTGTGTGCGGAAGAATGGACCAAAATCTACCTGAGCAATGCAGACGACTAGTGTCTCCATACAGGATGTGAAGAGTGTGTGCGGAAGAGTGGACCAAAATCTACCTGAGCAATGCAGGTGACTAGTGTCTCCATACAGGATGTGAGGAGTGTGTGCGGAAGAGTGGACCAAAATCCACCTGAGCAATGCAGGTGACTAGTGTCTCCATACAGGATGTGAGGAGTGTGTGCGGAAGAATGGGCCAAAATCCACCTGAGTAATGCAGGTGACTAGTGTCTCCATACAGGATGTGAGGAGTGTGTGCAGAAGAATGGGCCAAAATCCACCTGAGCAATGCAGGTGACCAGTGTCTCCATACAGGAGGAGGCTGGAAGCTTCAGCACCAACAAAGAAGGGAATTTTGTTTACTTACCGTAAATTCCTTTTCTTCTAGCTCCTATTGGGAGACCCAGACGATTGGGTGTATAGCTATGCCTCCGGAGGCCACACAAAGTATTACACTTTAAAAAGTGTAAACCCCTCCCCTCTGCCTATACACCCTCCCGTGCATCACGGGCCTATCAGTTTTGGTGCCAAAGCAGGAAGGAGGAAACTTATAAATTGGTCTAAGGTAAATTCAATCCGAAGGATGTTCGGAGAACTGAACCATGAACCAAAGAACAATGAACATGAACAACATGTGTACACAAAAAAACAACAGCCCGAAGGGAACAGGGGCGGGTGCTGGGTCTCCCAATAGGAGCTAGAAGAAAAGGAATTTACGGTAAGTAACAAAATTCCCTTCTTCTTTGTCGCTCCATTGGGAGACCCAGACAATTGGGATGTCCAAAAGCAGTCCCTGGGTGGGTAAAAGAATACCTCGATAAAAAGAGCCGAAAGAAGGGAATTTTGTTACTTACCGTAAATTCCTTTTCTTCTAGCTCTTATTGGGAGACCCAGACGATTGGGGTATAGCTACTGCCCTCCGGAGGCCACACAAAGCACTACACTAAAAAGTGCAAGGCCCCTCCCCCTCTGGCTATACCCCCCCGTGGTATCACGGGTTCTCCAGTTTTAGTGCCAAAGCAAGAAGGAGGAAGCCAATAACTGGTTTAAACAAATTAACTCCGAATAACGTCGGAGAACTGAAAAACCGTTCAACATGAACAACATGTGTACCCGCAAACAACCAAGAAATCCCGAAGGACAACAGGGCGGGTGCTGGGTCTCCCAATAAGAGCTAGAAGAAAAGGAATTTACGGTAAGTAACAAAATTCCCTTCTTCTTCAGCGCTCTATTGGGAGACCCAGACGATTGGGACGTCCAAAAGCTGTCCCTGGGTGGGTAAAGAGATACCTCATGTTAGAGCTGCAAAACAGCCCTCCCCTACGGGGATGTCACTGCCGCCTGCAGGACTCTTCTACCTAGGCTGGCATCCGCCGAAGCATAGGTATGCACCTGATAATGTATGGTGAAAGTGTGCAGACTCGACCAGGTAGCTGCCTGGCACACCTGTTGAGCCGAAGCCTGGTGTCGTAGCGCCCAGGACGCACTCACGGCTCTGGTTGAATGGGCTTTCAGCCCTGAAAGAACCGGAAGCCCTGCAAAACGGTAGGCTTCCAGAATTGGTTCTTTGATCCATCGAGCCAGGGTGGCTTTAGAAGCCTGCAACCTCTTGCGCGTACCAGCGACAAGGGCATCGGAACGGCGTACGGGCGCCGTGCGTGAAATGTAGATTCTGAGTGCTCTCACCAGATCTAGCAAACGTAAATCATTCTCATACCGGTGAACCGGATGAGTGCAAAAGGACGGTAAGGAGATATCCTGATTAAGATGAAACGAGGATACTACCTTAGGGAGAAACTCCGGAATGATGCGCAGCACTACCTTGTCCTGGTGAAACACCAGGAAGGGAGCCTTGGATGACAGAGCTGCCAGCTCAGACACTCGCCGAAGCGATGTGATCGCAACGAGAAACGCCACCTTCTGTGACAGGCGAGAAAAGGAAACTTCCTTCAGAGGCTCGAAAGGCGGCTTCTGGAGAGCAACTAGAACCCTGTTCAGATCCCATGGATCCAACGGCCGCTTGTACGGGGGTACGATATGACAAACCCCCTGCGGGAACGTGCGCACCTTAGAAAGACGTGCTAGACGCTTCTGAAAAAACACGGATAGTGCTGAGACTTGCCCTTTGAGGGAGTCTAGCGACAAGCCCTTTTCTAACTCCTATTGTAGGAAGGAAAGAAAGATAGGCAATGCAAATGGCCAGGGAGACACTCCCTGAGTAGAGCACCAGATTAAGAAAACCTTCCACGTTCTGTGGTAGATCTTAGCAGACGTGGGCTTCCTAGCCTGTCTCATGGTGGCAACGACCCCTTGGGATAATCCTGAAGACGCTAGGATCCAGGACACACAAGCCACACAGTCAGGTTCAGGGCCGCAGAATTCCGATGGAGAAAACGGCCCTTGAGACAGTAAGTCTGGTCGGTCTGGTAGTGACCCCGGTCGGCCGACCGTGAGATGCCACAGATCCGGGTACCACGATCTCCTCGGCCAGTCTGGTGCGACGAGTATGACGCGGCTGCAATCGGATCTGATTTTTGCGCAGTACTCTGGGCAAGAGTGCCAGAGGTGGAAACACATATGTGAGCCGGAACTGCGACCAATCTTGCACTAAGGCGTCTGCCGCCAGAGCTCTGTGATCGCGCGATCGTGCCATAAATGCCGGGACCTTGTTGGTGTGCCGAGACGCCATTAGGTCGACGTCCGGCCCCCCCCCCAGCGGCAACAGATTTCCTGAAACACGTCCGGGTGAAGGGACCATTCCCCCGCGTCCATGCCCTGGCGACTGAGGAAGCCTGCTTCCCAGTTTTCTACGCCCGGGATGTGAACTGCGGATATGGTGGATGCTGTGTCCTCCACCCACATGAGGATTCGCCGGACTTCCTGGAAGGCTGCTGACTGCGTGTCCCTCCTTGGTGGTTGATGTATGCCACCGCTGTGGAGATGTCCGACTGGATTCGGATCTGCTCCCTTCTAGCCACTTTTGGAAAGCTAATAGGGTAAGATACCCTGCCCCGATTTCCAGCACATCGAACTGAAGGGTGGACTCCTGCTGAGTCCACGTCCCCTGAGCCATGTGGCGGAGACAAACTGCTCCCCACCCTGACAGACTCGTATCTGTCGTGACCACTGCCCAGGATGGGGGCTATGGCAATGAGGTGGGAATAAGCCACTATTGCAGAGAGTCCTCGGCCGTCAGGGAAAGGGAGACTTCCCGTCCAGGGAGGTTGACTGCCCATCCCATTGGCGGAGAATGTCCCATTGCCGTTGGCGCAGATGAAACTGCGCAAAGAGAACTGCCTCGATGGCTGCCACCATCTTCCTTAGGAAGTGCATGAGGCGCCTTAAGGGGTGCGAATGGCCTTGAAGGAGAGACTGCACCTCTGTCCGCAGTGAACGCTGCTGGTTCAGCGGAAGCTTCACTATGGCTGATAGAGTATGAAACTCCATGCCGAGATACGTTAGTGATTGAGTCGGAGACAGATTTGACCTTGCCAAATTGATGATCCACCCGAAAGTCTGGAGAGTCTCCAGCGTAACATTCAGGCTGCGTTGGCATGCCTCGAGGGAGGTTGCTTTGACGAGTAGATCGTCCAAGTACGGAATCACCGGGTGTCCGTGAGAGTGCAAGACTGCTACCACTGCTGCCATGACCTTGGTGCCCACCCGTGGGGCTGTCGCCAGACTGAATGGCAGAGCTACGAACAGAAGATGTTCGTCTCCTATCACAAAACGTAGAAAACGTTGGTGCTCCGTAGCAATTGGCACGTGGAGATAGGCATCTTTGATGTCTGTTGAGGCAAGGAAGTCTCCTCGAGACATTGAGGCAATGACGGATCGGAGGGATCCCATCCGGAACCGCCTGGCGTTCGCATGCTCGTTGAGCAGTTTCAGAACCAGAACAGGACGGAAGGAACCGTCCATTTTTGGAGCCACAAAGAGATTGGAGTACAAACCCTCGCCCTCGTTCCTGAGGGGGGACAGGGATCACCACTCCTTCTGCTCTTAGAGCGTCCACCGCCTGCAGCAGGGCATCTGCTCGGTGGAGAGGTGGGGCCGTTCTGAAGAATGGAGTCGGAGGACGAGAACAGAACACTGTCCTGTGCACGTGAGCACAATGTCCGTCACCCACCGGTCTGTGACCTGTGGCAGCTAAATGTCGCCAAAGGCGGGGGAGTCTGCCATCAACCGCGGATGCGGAGAGAGAGAGAGAGAGCTGAGAGTCCTGAGGAGACCGCCTTGGTAGCGGTTCCTCCGACTGCCTTCCTTGGGCGAGATTGAGCCCGGCCGGAATCTGAGCCCGTCTGAGGTTTTGTAGCCCTTTTGCACGAGGACAATTGGGACCTGCCGGAGCTTGGGAAGGACCGAAACCTCGACTGTACTATTAGGACAGCATTAACAGGGTAAGTCGCAGTGCAGACAATGCGGGGTTACGGACGCCTCTGCGGTACAGATGTCCCTGCTCAAGGTCAGCTGCGCAAGGACAGCAGAAAAGGTTAGGTTGCCAATACGGCTGTGGATGCCGGAGCAACCGACACGCCGATAGCCTCCTAGACAGATTTCAACCAGAGTCCATCTGTCTGTGAATGGCATCTTGAAGTGAAGCCCCATCTCCAGTGCAACTATGGCTCTATATGCAAGCCTGGAGATTGGAGAATCCACCTTTGGACCCTGGGTCCAGCGCTGACCACGTCAGGGGAAAAAAGGGATAACGTGTATCCTAAAAAACGTTTGGAGAAGACGCTTATCTGGTAAGCGTGGTGTTCCTGGACTGCTTCTCTGAAGTCAGCGTGGCCAGAAAAATACTCAATATCTGCGTGAGACACTGAAAAGGAACTTCTCCTGTTCGTCTCCTATCTCCACTGGGGGAGCTGAGGGAGAAAGATCCAACCTTCCATTGGTGGACGGTATAGGATCATTCCGTATGGCGTTACCACCCGGTGTATCCGGATTGAGAGCGATGTCAGTATCAAAGCCCTGAAGAGCTGCCGTTTGTTCAAGTAGATTGCCCATGGGTGCAAGTCTCTATATTATGACTACTCCGTCCCTGTCCATGGACAGGGTTGACAGGAGGTTTCTTTGGCCACAACTAGTAGAGCCCCGGCAGACGAAGTGCTAGAGACCCCGGCAGACGACGTGCTACAGGGGAGCATGCACACAATGGGACGGTGTCATGAATAGCATCCCATGTAGTAAAAACAGCACTGAAAACTGTGTTGCTTTTTTTGCCGCTGCCGACTAGCTATCTAGAAGTATATAGCCAAGATTGGTGACCGTACATTGCAATGTATAGCATACAGGCATAAAGTACAAAAGACCACTGCAGCACAAGCAATACAAGCAGCATAGAAGCCTGTGCCCTGGCACCCCTGCTCTTCTGCTGCTGTATACTAGTCATCTAGGGGAATATAGCCCAGAAGAGTGACCCTACAGTGCAATGTATAGCATACAAGCACAAGTACAAATGAACACTGCAGCACATGCAATCCAAGCAGCATAGAAGCCTGTGCCCTGGCACCTCTGCTCTTCTGCTGCTGTAGACTGGTCATCTAGGGGAATATAGCCCAGAAGAGTGACCATACAGTGCAATGTATAGCATACAAGCACAAGTACCAATGCACACTGCAGCCCATGCAATACAAGCAGCATAGAAAAAAACCTGTGCCCCAGCACCCTTGGTTTTCTGCTGCTGTAGTCTAGCCATTCCAGAAGAATATAGCTAAGACTAGCGACTGTACAGTGCAATGTATAGCATATCAGCATAAACACAAATGAACACCTCAGTCGTGCAAAACAAGCAGCATAGAAAGCCTGTGCCTTAGCACACCTGCTTTCCTGCTGCTGATGTGTCGCTCCCCAAGCGGGCATATAGCGACCTGTGCAGTTAAAAACAACACATGTATACACTGCAGTTATATCGTGGTCAGCACTATGTGTGCCTCTTACCGCCCGCCTATAAGCGGGTGTATGATCGCCACTGTCCTGCCTTGGTGCCCCGAGCTCTGCAGTAATGGCTGCCGGCTTCTTCCCCAGCTCGTGTGAGTAGGGGCGGGCCGTGGGCGTGCCCCCAAGGCAGAGCGGGAATCCGGCGTCCGACAGAGTGCAGTGAGAGGGCTGGAGCATGTAAAAAGGCTCCAGCCCTCGGCGCTGCTGATTGCTCAGCGCCTGTCCCCTTCCCTGAGTGACAGGGAGGGGGCGGGAACGAAGCGGCACTAGGCCGCAGAAGCCGGGGACTGGAGTTATAAGCGCCGCCGCCGTAAAAGCGCGGTCGGCGCCCAGTCCCCGGCGAACTACAAGTCCCAGCCGCGCCGCCGCTCCCGGAGCGTCCGGCGCGGTAGTTCCCAAAACACAAAGTCACTCAGCGAAGCTGCAGTGACTGTAACCCTTTACTGTCCCCGGCGCACTAGCACACCCAGCAAGTCTGGAGTGTGCTGTGCCTGTGTGTACGGGGACACAGAGTACCTGTAATGGTGCAGGGCCATGTCCCTGAACGGTACTCCAGCTCCGTATCCAGCAGGTTCAAATGGGTCTGTGGATGGAGCCCGGCGTCAGAGCTTTGAGGCCGGCAGGATCCCACTTCCTCAGAGCCCCTCAGGGGGATGTGGAAGGAAAGCAGCATGTGGGCTCCAGCCTCCGTACCAGCAATAGGTACCTCAACCTTACAACACCATCCAGGGGTGAGAAGGGAGCATGCTGGGGACACTATATGTGTCCTCTTTTCTTCCATCCGAAATAGTCAGCAGCTACTGCTGACTAAAATCTGTGGAGCTATGCGTGGATGTCTGACCTCCTTCGCACACAAAGCTAAAACTGGAGAACCCGTGATACCACGGGGGGGTATAGCCAGAGGGGGAGGGGCCTTGCACTTTTTAGTGTAGTGCTTTGTGTGGCCTCCGGAGGGCAGTAGCTATACCCCAATCGTCTGGGTCTCCCAATAGAGCGCTGAAGAAAAACGGCCTCTTCTTACAGATGTGCAACTGCCGCCTGAAGGACTCGCCTACCTAGGGCGGCATCTGCCGAAGCATATGCATGCACCTGATAGTGTTTTGTAAAAGTGTGCAGACTCGACCAGGTATCCGCCTGACACACCTGCTGAGCCGTAGCCTGGTGCCGCAATGCCCAGGACGCACCCACGGCTCTGGTAGAATGGGCTTTCAGCCCTGAAGGAATCGGAAGCCCAGAGGAACGGTAAGCTTCGAGAATTGGCTCCTTGATCCATCTAGCCAAGGTTGACTTGGAAGCCTGCGACCCCTTACGCTGGCCAGCGACAAGGACAAAGAGTGCATCAGAACGGCGCAGGGGCGCCGTGCGTGAAATGTAGAGCCGGAGTGCTCTCACCAGATCTAATGAGTGCAAATCCTTTTCACATTGGTGAACTGGATGAGGGCAAAAAGAAGGTAAGGAGATATCCTGATTGAGATGAAAGGGGGATACCACCTTAGGGAGAAATTCCGGAACCGGACGCAGAACCACCTTGTCCTGGTGGAACACCAGGAAGGGGGCTTTGCATGACAGTGCAGCCAGCTCCGACACTCTCCGAAGTGATGTGACTGCCACTAGGAAGACCACCTTTTGCGAAAGGCGTGAAAGAGAAATCTCTCTCATTGGCTCGAAAGGTGGTTTCTGAAGAGCCATCAGCACCCTGTTCAGATCCCAAGGTTCTAGCGGACGCTTGTAAGGAGGGACTATGTGACAAACTCCCTGCAGGAACGTGCGGACCTGCGGAAGCCTGGCTAGATGCTTTTGAAAAAACACAGATAGCGCCGATACTTGTCCCTTAAGGGAGCCGAGAGACAAACCCTTTTCCAGTCCGGATTGAAGGAAGGACAGAAAAGTGGGCAAGGCAAATGGCCAGGGAGAAAAACCCTGATCAGAGCACCAGGATAAGAAGATTCTCCACGTCCTGTGGTAGATCTTGGCGGACGTTGGTTTCCTGGCCTGTCTCATAGTGGCAATGACCTCTTGAGATAACCCTGAAGACGCTAGGATCCAGGACTCAATGGCCACACAGTCAGGTTGAGGGCCGCAGAATTCAGATGGAAAAATGGCCCTTGAGACAGTAAGTCTGGACGGTCTGGCAGTGCCCACGGTTGACCCACCGTGAGATGCCACAGATCTGGGTACCACGACCTCCTCGGCCAGTCTGGGGCGATGAGGATGGCGCGGCTGCAGTCGGACCTGATCTTGCGTAATACTCTGGGCAGTAGGGCCAGAGGAGGAAATACATAAGGCAGTCGAAACTGCGACCAATCCTGAACTAAGGCGTCTGCTGCCAGAGCTTTGTGATCTTGAGACCGTGCCATGAATGCCGGGACCTTGTTGTTGTGCTGGGACGCCATTAGGTCGACGTCCGGCATCCCCCAGCGGCAACAGATCTCCTGAAACACGTCCGGGTGAAGGGACCATTCCCCTGCGTCCATGCCCTGGCGACTGAGAAAGTCTGCTTCCCAGTTTTCTACGCCCGGGATGTGAACTGCGGAGATGGTGGAGGCTGTGGCTTCCACCCACAGCAGAATCCGCCGAACTTCCTGGAAGGCTTGCCGACTGCGTGTGCCGCCTTGGTGGTTGATGTATGCCACTGCCGTGGCGTTGTCCGACTGAATTCGGATCTGCCTGCCCTCCAGCCACGGCTGGAACGCCTTTAGGGCTAGATACACTGCCCTTATCTCCAGAACATTGATCTGCAGGGAGGACTCTGGCTGAGTCCAGGTACCCTGAGCCCTGTGGTGGAGGAAGACCGCTCCCCACCCTGACAGACTCGCATCCGTCGTGACCACCGCCCAGGATGGGGGCAGAAATGATTTCCCCTTCGACAAAGACGTGGGAAGAAGCCACCACTGAAGAGAGGCCTTGGCTGTCCGAGACAGGGAGACGTTCCTGTCGAGAGACGTCGACTTCCTGTCCCATTTTCGGAGAATGTCCCATTGAAGTGGACGCAGATGAAACTGCGCAAATGGGACTGCCTCCATTGCCGCCACCATCTTCCCTAGGAAGTGCATGAGGCGTCTCAAGGGGTGCGACTGGGCTCGAAGGAGAGATTGCACCCCTGTCCGTAGTGAACGTTGTTTGTCCAGCGGAAGTTTCACTATCGCTGAGAGAGTGTGAAACTCCATCCCGAGATATGTCAGCGATTGGGTCGGAGTCAATTTTGACTTTGGGAAATTGATGATCCACCCGAATCTCTGGAGAGTCTCCAGAGCAATGTTCAGGCTGTGTTGGCATGCCACCTGAGAGGGGGCCTTGACCAGGAGATCGTCTAAGTAAGGGATCACCGAGTGTCCCTGCGAGTGCAGGACCGCCACCACTGCTGCCATGACCTTGGTGAAGACCCGAGGGGCTGTCGCCAGGCCAAAGGGCAGCGCCACGAACTGAAAGTGTTCGTCCCCGATGGCGAAACGCAGGAAGCGCTGATGCTCTGGTACAATCGGCACGTGGAGATAAGCATCTCTGATGTCGATTGATGCTAGGAAGTCTCCTTGGGACATCGAGGCGATGACGGAGCGGAGGGATTCCATCCGGAACCGCCTGGCGTTCACATGTTTGTTGAGCAGCTTTAGGTCCAGGACGGGACGGAAAGATCCGTCCTTTTTTGGCACTACAAACAAGTTGGAGTAGAAACCTTGACCCCATTGCTGAAGGGGAACCGGGATCACCACTCCTTCTGTTTTCAGAGTGCTCCTTGCCTGAAGAAGAGCATCGGCTCGCTCGGGGGGCGGAGATGTTCTGAAGAAACGAGTCGGAGGACGAGAGCGGAATTCTATCCTGTAACCGTGAGACAGAATGTCTCTCACCCATCGGTCTTGGACATGTGGCAACCAGGCGTCGCAAAAGCGGGAGAGCCTGCCACCGACCGAGGATGCGGTTTGGGGAGGCCGAAAGTCATGAGGAGGCCGCTTTGGGAGCGGTTCCTCCGGCGGTCTTTTTAGGACGTGACTTAGACCGCCATGAGTCAGAGTTCCTCTGACCCTTCTGTGGCCTGTTGGACGAGGAGAATTGAGACTTGGCTGAGGTCCGAAAGGACCGAAATCTCGATTGTACCTTCCTTTGTGGAGGTCTGTTGGGTTTGGACTGGGGCAAGGACGATTCCTTTCCCTTGGATTGTTTAATGATTTCATCCAATTGCTCGCCAAACAGGCGGTCGCCAGAAAATGGCAAACCGGTTAAGAACTTCTTGGAAGCAGAGTCTGCCTTCCATTCACGTAGCCACATAGCCCTGCGGACTGCCACCGAATTGGCGGATGCTACCGCCGTACGGCTCGCAGAGTCCAGGATAGCATTCATGGCGTAGGACGCAAACGCCGACGCCTGAGAGGTTAAGGACACAACCTGTGGAGTAGAGGCACGTGTAACTGCATTAATCTCAGACTGACAAGCTGAGATAGCTTGGAGTGCCCATACGGCTGCAAATGCCGGAGCAAAAGACGCGCCTATAGCCTCATAGATGGATTTCATCAGGAGCTCTATCTGCCTGTCAGTGGCATCCTTGAGTGATGCACCATCTGCCACTGGAACTATGGATCTAGCCGCCAGTCTGGAGACTGGAGGATCCACCTTGGGACACTGAGCCCAACCCTTGACTACGTCAGGGGGAAAGGGATAACGTGTGTCATTAAGGCGCTTAGTAAAGCGCTTATCTGGAAAAGCTCGGTGTTTCTGGACTGTATCTCTGAAGTCGGAGTGATCAAGAAATGCACTCCGTGCTCGTTTAGAAAACCTAAAATGGAATTTCTCCTGCTGAGAAGCTGACTCCTCAATCTGAGGAGTTGGAGGAGAAAGATCCAACACCTGATTGATGGACGCTATAAGGTCGTTTACTATGGCGTCCCCTTCAGGTGTATCTAGGTTGAGAGCGGCGTCAGAATCAGAGCCCTGATCTGCCACCTCCGCTTCATCTTCCAGAGATTCCTCATGCTGAGACCCTGAACACTGTGATGAGGTCGAGGGAAGCTCCCGGCGAGCCCGCTTAGGTGGCCTGGGACTGCGGTCCGTGTCAGAGTCCTCACCGTGGGAGCTATGAGTCGCCCCAGGAGCACTTTGCTGCTCCAACCTAGGGGGGCCTGGGGACAATGATTCAACAGTGCCCGGGATCTGTGTTACTAGTCTGGACTGCAAAGCCTCTAGAATCTTAGCAGACCATCTATCCATAGACTCAGAAAGTTTGTCAGCGAATACTGCAAACTCTGTCCCTGTCACCTGGACGGTGGCAGCCGATTGTTCCACCTGGGCCGAGGGTCCCACTAGTGGCAAAGGCTCCGGCTGAGTGAGTGTCACAGGGGCCGAGCATTGCGCACAATGAGGATAGGTGGAACCTGCAGGTAGCATAGCCGCACATGAGGTACAGGTTGCAAAGTAAACCTGTGCCCTGGCACCCTTGCTTTTTTCGGACGACATGCTGTTGTCTCCTTTTAGAGCAATCAGAGAGGGTATATAGCCAAGGCAACAGTGCGGCCGTACAGAGTAAATGTATACAAAATATGGATATAAATATACACTTCTGCACCCAGGGGAGCAAGCACCTAGTAACAGGTGCTGCTTACCGACCGCCCTCAGCGTTTGTGTGACCACCAGATTCCCTGCCTGGGCTCCCAGCGCTGTTGGAGCTCGTCTCTGAAGATCCTCAGCGTCAGCCGTGCTGCTAGTAATGGCTGCTAGCGTTCTGTGAGGAAGAGGGAGCCGTGGGCGTGCACTAAAAAGTGCGGGAATCTGGTGCCCCACTGTGCACAGTGAGGGGGGAGGAGGATACAAAGTATGCTCCTGCCCTCAGCGCTGACGTTCCGTGCAGCGTCCCGCCCTTACTCCTGACTGGCAGGCCCGGGGGCGGGAATATGCGGCACTTGGCCGCAAAAGCCGGGGACTCGAGATATAAGCGCGGCCGGCAAACAAGCGCGGCCAGCGCGGTAGTCCCGGCGCACCAACACACCCAGCAGCTGCTGCAGCGTGTATCAAACAGGCGCTCTATGCGCCGTCCCCAAGGGGACACAGAGTACCTCAGAGTAGCAGGGCCATGTCCCTGACGACACCCGGGCTCCTGTCCAGCAGATTCCCCCAGGGGCTGCGGAGGGAGCGCGGTCCCAGTGCCTGGAGACCGTTTAGGATCCCACTTCACCCAGAGCCCTGTAAGGGATGGGGAAGGAAAACGGCATGTGGCTCCTGCCTGTGTACCCGCAATGGGTACCTCAACCTTAACAGCACCGCCGACTCAGAGTGGGGTGAGAAGGGAGCATGCTGGGGGCCCTGTTATGGGCCCTCTTTTCTTCCATCCGACATAGTCAGCAGCTGCTGCCGACAAAATTGTGGAGCTTGCGTGCATGTGTGCCTCCTTCAACACAAAGCATAAAAACTGATGGGCCCGTGATGCACGGGGGGTGTATAGCAGAGGGGAGGGGTTACACTTTTTAAAGTGTAATACTTTGTGTGGCCTCCGGAGGCAGAAGCTATACACCCAATTGTCTGGGTCTCCCAATGGAGCGACAAAGAAGTGGAATGTACCAAGTATTAAATAAATCTCAGTAACGCGTTCAATACTTTCCCTGCGTCATTTCTCATTATTACACATCATTTATGGACATCTGTGGTGATTTCTTTGCCATATGATTAGTTATGCAGATTGTTGTCATGTCGCTGCATTGTTACTGTTTTGTCTGTTTGTCTTTCATCATTGCCTGAATCCTCCTGGACTCCATCAGATTCCAGCATGTCTCCACCGATATCTGACCCCAGGTCTCTTCTCCATGTTCCCAGTGTTGGTGTATACTGGTCAGGTCTCTTCTCCATGTTCCCAGTGTTGGTGTATACTGGTCAGGTCTCTTCTCCATGTTCCCAGTGTTGGTGTATACTGGTCAGGTCTCTTCTCCATGTTCCCAGTGTTGGTGTATACTGGTCAGGTCTCTTCTACCTTCCCAGTGTTGGTGTATACTGGTCAGTTCTCTTCTCCACGTTCCCAGTGTTGGTGTATACTGGTCAGGTCTCTTCTCCACATTCCCAGTCTTGGTGCATACTGGTCAGGTTTCTTCTCCACGTTCCCAGTGTTGGTGTATACTGGGCAGGTCTCTTCTCCATGTTCCCAGTGTTGGTGTATACTGGTCAGGTCTCTTCTCCATGTTCCCAGTGTTGGTGTATACTGGTCAGGTCTCTTCTCCATGTTCCCAGTGTCGGTGTATACTGGTCAGGTCTCTTCTCCATGTTCCCAGTGTTGGTGTATACTGGTCAGGTCTCTTCTCCACGTTCCCAGTGTTGGTGTATACTGGTCAGGTCTCTTCTCCACGTTCCCAGTGTTGGTGTATACTGGTCAGGTCTCTTCTCCACGTTCCCAGTGTTGGTGTATACTGGTCAGATCTCTTCTCCACATTCCCAGTCTTGGTGCATACTGGTCAGGTTTCTTCTCCACGTTCCCAGTGTTGGTGTATACTGGGCAGGTCTCTTCTCCACGTTCCCAGTGTTGGTGTATACTGGGCAGGTCTCTTCTCCATGTTCCCAGTGTTGGTGTATACTGGTCAGGTCTCTTCTCCACGTTCCCAGTGTTGGTGTATACTGGTCAGGTCTCTTCTCCACGTTCCCAGTGTTGGTGTATACTGGTCAGGTCTCTTCTCCACGTTCCCAGTGTTGGTGTATACTGGTCAGGTCTCTTCTCCACGTTCCCAGTGTTGGTGTATACTGGTCAGGTCTCTTCTCCATGTTCCCAGTGTTGGTGTATACTGGTCAGGTTTCTTCTCCATGTTCCCAGTGTTGGTGTATACTGGTCAGGTCTCTTCTCCACGTTCCCAGTGTTGGTGTATACTGGTCAGGTCTCTTCTCCATGTTCCCAGTGTTGGTGTATACTGGTCAGCTCTCTTCTCCATGTTCCCAGTGTTGGTGTATACCGGTCAGGTCTCTTCTCCACATTCCCAGTGTTGGTGTATACTGGTCAGGTCTCTTGTCCATGTTCCCAGTGTTGGTGTATACTGGTCAGGTCTCTTCTCCACGTTCCCAGTGTTGGTGTATACTGGTCAGATCTCTTCTCCACATTCCCAGGGTTGGTGTATACTGGTCAGGTTTCCTCTCCACGTTCTTAGTGTTGGTGTATACTGGTCAGGTCTCTTCTCCACATTCCCAGGGTTGGTGTATACTGGTCAGGTTTCCTCTCCACGTTCCCAGTGTTGGTGCATACTGGTCAGATCTCTTCTCCATGTTCCCAGTGTTGGTGTATACTGGTCAGGTCTCTTCTCCACGTTCCCAGTGTTGGTGTATACTGGTCAGGTCTCTTCTCCATGTTCCCAGTGTTGGTGTATACTGGTCAGGTCTCTTCTCCACATTCCCAGTGTTGGTGTATACTGGTCAGATCTCTTCTCCACGTTCCCAGTGTTGGTGTATACTGGTCAGGTCTCTTCTCTACGTTCCCAGTGTTGGTGTATACTGGTCAGGTCTCTTCTCCACGTTCCCAGTGTTGGTGTATACTGGTCAGGTCTCTTCTCCACGTTCCCAGTGTTGGTGTATACTGGTCAGGTCTCTTCTCTATGTTCCCAGTGTTGGTGTATACTGGTCAGGTCTCTTCTCCACATTCCCAGTGTTGGTGTATACTGGTCAGGTCTCTTCTCCATGTTCCCAGTGTTGGTGTATACTGGTCAGGTCTCTTCTCCACGTTCCCAGTGTTGGTGTATACTGGTCAGGTCTCTTCTCCACGTTCCCAGTGTTGGTGTATACTGGTCAGGTGTCTTCTCCACATTCCCAGTGTTGGTGTATACTGGTCAGGTCTCTTCTCCACGTTCCCAGTGTTGGTGTATACTGGTCAGATCTCTTCTCCACATTCCCAGTGTTGGTGTATACTGGTCAGATCTCTTCTCCACATTCCCAGTGTTGGTGTATACTGGTCAGATCTCTTCTCCACATTCCCAGTGTTGGTGTATACTGGTCGCTCTCTTGGGTGTATACAGCTGCTTCTTCCACCACAAGTGATGAATTGGGTTGAGGTCTGGGGACTGTGGGGATAATCCGACTCCTCTACTTTATTGTCACTGACCCATTTCTTCTCCAATCTCGCCGTATGCTTTGGGTTGTTCTGCTGGAACACTGTCGTCCTCTTCATACCCATAGTACTGGAGTGTATGAAGTAACTCATATTGTAGGACCCTCACAGATAGCTCAGCAGTGAGACCACCATCCATCCTGGTCAAGTATCCAATGCCTTTGGCAGTAAACTCCCACGTATCCTCAGGCTTCCTCCACTGACAGTTCCTTCCATTTCTCACTCCGTTCTTCCCTTGTTTCTTACAATTTCCTCATCAGAGCAGTCTAGTGACTTTCTTCTCATCGCTCCCGTTTCTAATTTTCCACTTTTCGTTCTTTGTAATCTGGAGCTGACGCTTCTTATGTTGAAATATGGAGGTTGAGGCTTCTTCACCTGTTTTCGGTCCACCATTCCAGACTTGTGTAACGCTCATAGCTCGGTGCTTCATGGCCGTCTGTGATGTCACTATTATGAGGCAGATGAGCCGCCTCCACTGCCGGGTGTCTCCAGAACTGATAGACCTGGTGATGAGCCGCCTCCACTGCCGGGTGTCTCCAGAACTGATAGACCTGGTGATGAGCCGCCTCCACTGCCGGGTGTCTCCAGAACTGATAGACCTGGTGATGAGCCGCCTTCACTGCCGGGTGTCACCAGAACGGATAGACCTGGTGATGAGCCGCCTCCACTGCCAGGTGTCTCCAGAACTGATAGACCTGGTGATGAGCCGCCTCCACTGCCGGGTGTCTCCAGAACTGATAGACCTTGTGATGAGCCGCCTCCACTGCCGGGTGTCTCCAGAACTGATAGACCTGGTGATGAGCCGCCTCCCCTGCCGGGTGTCTCCAGAACTGATAGACCTGGTGATGAGCCGCCTCCCCTGCCGGGTGTCTCCAGAACTGATAGACCTGGTGATGAGCCGCCTCCACTGCCGGGTGTCTCCAGAACTGATAGACCTGGTGCTGAGCCGCCTCTACTGCCAGGTGTCTCCAGAACTAATAGACCTTGTGCTGAGCCGCCTCCACAGCCGGGTGCCACCAGAACTGATAGACCTTGTGATGAGCCTCCACTGCCGGGTGTCACCAGAACTGATAGACCTGGTGATGAGCCGCCTCCACTGCCGGGTGTCTCCAGAACTGATAGACCTGGTGATGAGCCGCCTCCACTGCCGGGTGTCTCCAGAACTGATAGACCTGGTGATGAGCCGCCTTCACTGCCGGGTGTCACCAGAACGGATAGACCTGGTGATGAGCCGCCTCCACTGCCAGGTGTCTCCAGAACTGATAGACCTGGTGATGAGCCGCCTCCACTGCCGGGTGTCTCCAGAACTGATAGACCTTGTGATGAGCCGCCTCCACTGCCGGGTGTCTCCAGAACTGATAGACCTGGTGATGAGCCGCCTCCCCTGCCGGGTGTCTCCAGAACTGATAGACCTGGTGATGAGCCGCCTCCACTGCCGGGTGTCTCCAGAACTGATAGACCTGGTGCTGAGCCGCCTCTACTGCCAGGTGTCTCCAGAACTAATAGACCTTGTGCTGAGCCGCCTCCACTGCCGGGTGCCACCAGAACTGATAGACCTTGTGATGAGCCTCCACTGCCGGGTGTCACCAGAACTGATAGACCTTGTGATGAGCCGCCTCCACTGCCGGGTGTCTCCAGAACTGATAGACCTGGTGATGAACTGCCTCCACTGCCAGGTGTCTCCAGAACTGATAGACCTGGTGATGAGCCGCCTCCACTGCCGGGTGTCTCCAGAACTGATAGACCTGGTGATGAGCCGCCTCCACTGCCGGGTGTCTCCAGAACTAATAGACCTGGTGATGAGCCGCCTCCACTGCCGGGTGTCTCCAGAACTGATAGACCTGGTGATGAACCACTTGGTGACTGATATTTTTCCTGGACGTCCCTTCTTGGCTTGTGAATGGACGGATGGACTTAATTTCTTATTCCACCATCTGTCACAACCTCACATGATGCAGTTTGGTAATTTTCTTGGCAGAGAGGCCGCTATCGAGGAGCTGGATGAGGCTAGGTCTCTTTTCTTGGGAAATCTCCTTCATGGCGGCTCCTCGATTCCAACCAGTGACTTTCACTGGGAATGAACCCAATAACACACTGAGCTATTAGGGAATGTGAGAACAGGTTGTGATTTGTAGTGTACAGAAAGAAAAAGAGCAAAACAGTAACAATGCAGTGACAGAAGAGAATCTGCAGAACTTAATCATATACAAAATAGCTGCAAGTCACATTATGTATGAGAAGCCGAGATGATTCTCTATAAAATGAAGGTCATCTCACGCTCAGAGCTGTAGAGGATGGAGAGATGAAATTTTATTTTTTAATCCCCACAATCACGCCGCAGATTGATAGCGGCATTTAAATGGTTCAAGTCAGAGTAGCAAGACAAGGTGGAAGGGGTTAAGGCTTGTACCTACCTGTGCGGGTGATGGGGGTGCAGCAGGGGCCTGGTGCTTGTGCATTAGATTTAAGGACTTTAAGTCCAGGTGTAGGTTGTGCTGCGGCTGCTGCTCCGTTTTCTCCGGTCGAAGATTGTGAGAACCTAGAAGAAAAATCACTGATGTCAGGAAAAATGTGAAAATTTACAACTATGAAGGCCCCAAAATACTAACACACACACATATACACACTAGACTGAGCAATGCTCATCTACAGCCTATAAAGACTTAACACAGAGCACAGACTTCACTTATATACAGTCTATGCTGTTTTAAGACTCTGCACTGCCTCTATCTCATCTACAGCCTATAAAGTTACTACACTGAGCACTGGCCGCATCTCATCTAGAGCCTATAAAGTTACTACACTGAGCACTGGCCGCATCTCATCTAGAGCCTATAAAGTTACTACACTGAGCACTGCCTCCATCTCATCTACAGCCTATAAAGTTACTACACTGAGCACTGGCCGCATCTCATCTAGAGCCTATAAAGTTACTACACTGAGCACTGCCTCCATCTCATCTACAGCCTATAAAGTTACCACACTGAACAGTGCCTATAAAGTTACTAATCCTTCCATGTTGTAAGACTAAGGACATCCTCCACCTCATCTACAGCCGATAAAGACTTAACAGCACCGACTTCACTTATCTACAGTCTATGCTGTTTTAAGACTATGCACTGCCTCCATCTCATCTAGAGCCTTTAAAGTTACTAAATGGAGTACTGGCTGCATCTTATCTACAGCCTATAAAGTTACTACACTGAGCACTGCCTCCATCTCATCTAGAGCCTATAAAGCTACTAAACTGAGCACTGCCTCCATCTCATCTAGAGCCTATAAAGTTCCTACACTGAGCACTGCCTCCATCTCATCTAGAGCCTATAAAGTTACTAAACTGAGCACTGCCTCCATCTCATCTAGAGCCTATAAAGTTACTAAACTGAGCACTGCCTCCATCTCATCTAGAGCCTATAAAGTTACTAAACTGAGCACTGCCTCCATCTCATCTAGAGCCTATAAAGTTACTAAACTGGGCAATGCCCCATCTCATTTACAGCCTATAAAGACATAACGCAGAGCAGACTTCACTTATCTACAGCCTATGCTGTTTTAAGACGATACACTGCCTGCATCTCATTTACTGCCTATAAAGTTATCACACTGAGCAGTGCCTGCCTACAGCCTATAAAGCTACTAACCTGGGCACTGCCGCCATCTAATCTACAGCCTAAAAAAGTTACTAAACTGAGCACTGGCTGCATCTCATCTACAGCCTATACAGTTACCAGATGAGCACAGCTTCTACCTCATCTATAAATTTACCAGACCGAACCCATCCTTTACCTCATCTACAGCCTATAAAGTTGTTAAACTAAGTACAGCCTCCACTTTATCTACAGCCTATAAAGTTAGTACACCCATTGTCTCAAACAGTGCATTTATTTATCAGACATCTTATGTAATCAGGCATGCCAAGCCTTCATGCCGTAACTCACCCCCATTTCTTGGACTGGACCTGGTTGGCATGGTGTTAAACTTGGTGCGCTCGTCCCAGCCGGAGGCGGGCAGCTGTGGGCCGGGCTGGTACATGTTGCTCGTGTATGGATCTTGCATATTCAATTTCGCCTGCTTCGCACCCAGCAGGTAGAGGAAGGCGGTGTCTCCATCTTTCCTGATCCCATAGGAGGCGACGGTGCGGTCGTCCAAGCAGAGGCACTGGCCGATGATCCAGCGTTGGATGGTCGGGAGGAACTGATACTCGTTGAAAATCTGCAGAGGATCCATGAACATGTGCTCCAGTCACACCCAAAGCTGCAAGAAACGTCATGCAGCCTGGAAATGAACGAGAAAGGTACAGAAACAAGGCTGCAGCTCTGACTGTGACTGGAGCGAGTGACCCGAAGACGTAACATGACGGTCACCATCTACAGCAATACAGCTCTGACTGTGACTGGAGCGAGTGACCCGAAGACGTAACATGACGGTCACCATCTACAGCAATACAGCTCTGACTGTGACTGGAGCGAGTGACCCGAAGACGTAACATGACGGTCACCATCTACAGCAATACAGCTCTGACTGTGACTGGAGCGAGTGACCCGAAGACGTAACATGACGGTCACCATCTACAGCAATACAGCTCTGACTGTGACTGGAGCGAGTGACCCGAAGACGTAACATGATGGTCACCATCTACAGCAATACAGCTCTGACTGTGACTGGAGCGAGTGACCCGAAGACGTAACATGACGGTCACCATCTACAGCAATACAGCTCTGACTGTGACTGGAGCGAGTGACCCGAAGACGTAACATGACGGTCACCATCTACAGCAATACAGCTCTGACTGTGACTGGAGCGAGTGACCCGAAGACGTAACATGATGGTCACCATCTACAGCAATACAGCTCTGACTGTGACTGGAGCGAGTGACCCGAAGACGTAACATGACGGTCACCATCTACAGCAATACAGCTCTGACTGTGACTGGAGCGAGTGACCCGAAGACGTAACATGACGGTCACCATCTACAGCAATACAGCTCTGACTGTGACTGGAGCGAGTGACCCGAAGACGTAACATGATGGTCACCATCTACAGCAATACAGCTCTGACTGTGACTGGAGCGAGTGACCCGAAGACGTAACATGACGGTCACCATCTACAGCAATACAGCTCTGACTGTGACTGGAGCGAGTGAATCGAAGACGTAACATGACGGTCACCATCCATAGCGCTGCCGAGTGTCTGCACTCACCTGCTGCTTCAGTGCGGCGATCGTGGTGTGCGCGCTCACGTGCATGGAGATGTTAACAGACGCCGAGGCGTCCTCCACCCCGACCTTCATACTGTGGAGGCAAATAGGCATCAGCCCGGCCACCGATCACACAGGGAGGCGGCCGCCGATCACACAGGGAGGCGGCCGCCGATCACACAGGGAAGCGACCACCGATCACACAGGGAAGCGACCACCGATCACACAGGGAGGCGGCCACCGATCACACAGGGAAGCGGCCACCGATCACACAGGGAAGCGGCCACCGATCACACAGGGAAGCGGCCACCGATCACACAGGGAAGCGGCCACCCATCACACAGGGAAGCGGCCACCCATCACACAGGGAAGCGGCCACCCATCACACAGGGAAGCGGCCACCCATCACACAGGGAAGCAGCCACCCATCACACAGGGAAGCGGCCACCGATCACACAGGGAGGCGGCCACCGATCACACAGGGAGGCGGCCACCGATCACACAGGGAGGCGGCCACCGATCACACAGGGAGGCGGCCACCGATCACACAGGGAAGCGGCCACCGATCACACAGGGAAGCGGCCACCGATCACACAGGGAAGCGGCCACCGATCACACAGGGAAGCGGCCACCGATCACACAGGGAAGCGGCCACCGATCACACATGGAAGCGGTCACCGATCACACAGGGAAGCGGCCACCGATCACACAGGGAAGCGGCCACCGATCACACAGGGAAGCGGTCACCCATCACACAGGGAAGCGGCCACCCATCACACAGGGAAGCGGCCACCCATCACACAGGGAAGCGGTCACCCATCACACAGGGAAGCGGTCACCCATCACACAGGGAAGCGGCCACCCATCACACAGGGAAGCGGCCACCCATCACACAGGGAAGCGGCCACCTATCACACAGGGAAGCGGCCACCCATCACACAGGGAAGCGGCCACCCATCACACAGGGAAGCGGCCACCCATCACACAGGGAAGCGGCCACCCATCACACAGGGAAGCGGCCACCGATCACACAGGGAAGCGGCCACCCATCACACAGGGAAGCGGCCACCCATCACACAGGGAAGCGGCCACCCATCACACAGGGAAGCGGCCACCGATCACACAGGGAAGCGGCCACCCATCACACAGGGAAGCGGCCACCCATCACACAGGGAAGCGGCCACCCATCACACAGGGAAGCGGCCACCCATCACACAGGGAAGCGGTCAGCGAGCGGCACAAGACTCACCAGATCTCAGGCTTCGGGTAACACAATGGCTTCAGCTGGATCTGGACCGGAATCTTCTGCCGAGCAAGATCCGTGGCGTATTGTGCCGCCATCTTCTGATCCCCGGCTTCAATGGATCTACTGAGCCGCACCGCTAACTCCTCTGTAGTGAGAGAAGGACCCAGTCATCTCTGGTGTTACATAGGACTGCAGGTGACATCTACTACATTATCTGTACTCAGAGATATCACTGTGTTATCTGTGGTGTTACATAGGACTGCAGGTGACCTCTACTACATTATCTGTACTCAGAGATATCACTGTGTTATCTGTGGTGTTACATAGGACTGCAGGTGACATCTACTACATTATCTGTACTCAGAGATATCACTGTGTTATCTGTGGTGTTACATAGGACTGCAGGTGACCTCTACTACATTATCTGTACTCAGAGATATCACTGTGTTATCTGTGGTGTTACATAGGACTGCAGGTGACCTCTACTACATTATCTGTACTCAGAGATATCACTGTGTTATCTGTGGTGTTACATAGGACTGCAGGTGACATCTACTACATTACCTGTACTCAGAGAAATCCCTGTGTTATCTGTGGTGCTACATGGGACTGCCGGTGACATTATTTGCACCCCGCGGGTGGACGTTGCTCACCTTTTGTGCACAGGTTTGTCAGTGGTTCTTCCTCTGGAGACGGTGGTTTGGGCCCTGCTGCGTCCGGGGGATTTCGGGGCTTCAATCCCAAAACATCCGCCTGTGATTGCGCAACTGAATAGAAAGAAGGATAAAGTTGAGGTGCAGCCGCCTCCGTTCCTGGCTCTCGGGGTGACCCCGCCGGTTATCAGCCCGCCAATACTGGCCATCATTGTGTGGGTCGACGTATCGCTACCCCAATCCACAAACTGTGAGTGGAACCGCGCGTGACAAAAAGGGGAGGAGCGTCAGCAGGTCCTGACCAATCACAGCCGCTATCGCTCACCTCTCCGCGCCTCCCGCAGAGAGCTGCTCACCACCGTCCACCATTTCTGCGCCTCCCGTTCATCGTCAAACTGAAAGGTCAAGACGCGTCCGGGCGTCTCCAGGGCGGAGAGCTCGTGGCACTGCGACGTCTTCATATTGTAAGAGATATTTCTGAGCTGGAAGTCTCCAAGCATCTGGGGACAGAAGAGGAGAGTCATGTGGGAGGGGCAACAAGAACAAAGGGGCGGGATAAGGAAGGGCGAGAATAAGCTCGAGAGGGGCGGGGTAAGGAAGGGCGAGAATAAGCTCGAGAGGGGCGGGGTAAGGAAGGGCGAGAATAAGCTCGAGAGGGGCGGGGTAAGGAAGGGCCAGAATAAGATCGAGAGGGGCGGGGTAAGGAAGGGCGAGAATAAGATCGAGAGGGGCGGGGTAAGGAACGGCCAGAATAAGATCGAGAAGGGCGAGGTAAGGAAGGGCGAGGATAAGATCGAGAGGGGCGGGGTAAGGAAGGGCGAGAATAAGATCGAGAGGGGCGGGGTAAGGAACGGCCAGAATAAGATCGAGAGGGGCGGGGTAAGGAAGGGCGAGAATAAGATCGAGAGGGGCGGGGTAAGGAAGGGCGAGAATAAGATCGAGAGGGGCGGGGTAAGGAAGGGCGAGAATAAGATCGAGAGGGGCGGGGTAAGGAAGGGCGAGAATAAGATCGAGAGGGGCGGGGTAAGGAAGGGCGAGAATAAGATCGAGAGGGGCGGGGTAAGGAAGGGCGAGAATAA
The DNA here is from genome assembly GCF_048569485.1 of Anomaloglossus baeobatrachus. Taxonomy (NCBI): domain Eukaryota; kingdom Metazoa; phylum Chordata; class Amphibia; order Anura; family Aromobatidae; genus Anomaloglossus; species Anomaloglossus baeobatrachus. The sequence goes on along the minus strand of NC_134358.1, from coordinate 9,024,924 downwards.
GATCGAGAGGGGCGGGGTAAGGAAGGGCGAGAATAAGATCGAGAGGGGCGGGGTAAGGAAGGGCGAGAATAAGATCAAGAGGGGCAGAGTTAGGAAGGGCGAGAATAAGATCGAGAGGGGCAGAGTAAGGAAGCGCGAGAATAAGATCGAGAGGGGCGGGGTAAGGAAGTGCGAGAATAAGATCGAGAGGGACGGGGTAAGGAAAGGCGAGAATAAGATCAAAAGGGGCGGAGTTAGGAAGATCGAGAATAAGATCGAGAGGGGCGGGGTAAAGAAGGGCGAGAATAAAATCAAAAGGGGCAGAGTTAGGAAGGCCGAGAATAAGATCGAGAGGGGCGGAGTAAGGAAGGCCGAGAATAAGATCGAGAGGGGCGGGGTAAGGAAGTGCGAGAATAAGATCGAGAGGGGCGGGGTAATGAAAGGCGAGAATAAGCTCGAGAGGGGCGGGGTAAGGAAGGCGAGAATAAGCTCGAGAGGGGCGGGGTAAGAAAGGGCGAGAATAAGATCGAGAGGGGCGGGGTAAGAAAAGGCGAGAATAAGATCGAGAGGGGCTGGGTAAGGAAGGGCGAGAATAAGATCGAGAGGGGCGGGGTAAAGGGCGAGAATAAGATCGAGAGGGGCGGGGTAAGGAAGGGCGAGAATAAGATCTAGAGGGGCGGGGTAAGGAAGGGCGAGAATAAGATCGAGAGGGGCGGGGTAAGGAAGGGCGAGAATAAGATCGAGAGGGGCGGGGTAAGGAAGGGCGAGAATAAGATCGAGAGGGGCGGGGTAAGGAAGGGCGAGAATAAGATCGAGAGGGGCGGGGTAAGGAAGCGCGAGAATAAGATCGAGAGGGACGGGGTAAGGAAAGGCGAGAATAAGATCAAAAAAGGCGGAGTTAGGAAGGGCGAGAATAAGATCGAGAGGGGCGGGGTAAGGAAGGGCGAGAATAAGATCGAGAGGGGCGGGGTAAGGAAGCGCGAGAATAAGATCGAGAGGGGCGGGGTAATGAAAGGCGAGAATAAGCTCGAGAGGGGCGGGGTAAGGAAGGGCGAGAATAAGCTCGAGAGGGGCGGGGTAAGGAAGGGCGAGAATAAGCTCGAGAGGGGCGGGGTAAGGAAGGGCGAGAATAAGCTCGAGAGGGGCGGGGTAAGGAAGGGCGAGAATAAGATCGAGAGGGGCGGGGTAAGGAAGGGCGAGAATAAGATCGAGAGGGGCTGGGTAAGCAAGGGCGAGAATAAGATCGAGAGGGGCGGGGTAAGGAAGGGCGAGAATAAAATCGAGAGGGGCGGGGTAAGGAAGGGCGAGAATAAGATCGAGAGGGGCGGGGTAAGGAAGGGCGAGAATAAAATCGAGAGGGGCGGGGTAAGGAAGGGCGAGAATAAGATCGAGAGGGGCGGGGTAAGGAAGGGCGAGAATAAGATCGAGAGGGGCGGGGTAAGGAAAGGCGAGAAGAAGATCGAGAGGGGCGGGGTAAGGAAGGTCGAGAACAAGATCGAGAGGGGCGGGGTAAGGAAGGGCGAGAACAAGATCGAGAGGGGCGGGGTAAGGAAGGGCGAGAACAAGATCGAGAGGGGCGGGGTAAGGAAGGTCGAGAATAAGATCGAGAGGGGCGGGGTAAGGAAGGGCGAGAATAAGATCGAGAGGGGCGGGGTAAGAATAAGTGAGCAAGAAGACCCGGAGGGAGGGGGGCGTAAGGTTGGGCTCACAATAAAACACAAAGAGGAGGCGTGAGATAAGGAAGAGCCCGCAACAAGACCAGGGTCTCCTCTGCGGGCAGTGTGACCGGGGGGCTCCGGGGTCTCCTCTGAGGGCTGTGTCTCGGGGTCGGGGGGCTCCTCTGCGGGCAGGGTCTCGGGGTCGCTCCTCCGCGGGCAGGGTCTCGGGGGGGCTCCTCCGCGGGCAGGGTCTCGGGGTCGGGGGGGGCTCCTCCGCGGGCAGGGTCTCGGGGTCGGGGGGGCTCCTCCGCGGGCAGGGTCTCGGGGTCGGGGGGGGCTCCTCCGCGGGCAGTGTCTCGGGGGGCTCCTCCGCGGCCAGTGTCTCGGGGGGCTCCTCCGCGGCCAGTGTCTCGGGGGGCTCCTCCGCGGCCAGTGTCTCGGGGGGCTCCTCCGCGGGCAGTGTCTCGGGGGGCTCCTCCGCGGGCAGTGTCTCGGGGGCTCCTCCGCGGGCAGTGTCTCGGGGGGCTCCTCCGCGGGCAGTGTCTCGGGGGGCTCCTCCGCGGGCAGTGTCTCGGGGGGCTCCTCCGCGGGCAGTGTCTCGGGGGGCTCCTCCGCGGGCAGTGTCTCGGGGGGCTCCTCCGCGGGCAGTGTCTCGGGGGCTCCTCCGCGGGCAGTGTCTCGGGGGGCTCCTCCGCGGGCAGTGTCTCGGGGGGCTCCTCCGCGGGCAGTGTCTCGGGGGGCTCCTCCGCGGGCAGTGTCTCGGGGGGCTCCTCCGCGGGCAGTGTCTCGGGGGGCTCCTCCGCGGGCAGTATCTCGGGGGGCTCCTCCGTGGGCAGTGTCTCGGGGGCTCCTCCGCGGGCAGTGTCTCGGGGGGCTCCTCCGCGGGCAGTGTCTCGGGGTCGGGGGGCTCCGGGCTGTGTCTCGGGGTCGGGGGGCTCCTCTGCGGGCTGTGTCTCGGGGTCGGGGGGCTCCTCCGCGGGCAGTGTCTCGGGGTCGGGGGGCTCCGGGCTGTGTCTCGGGGTCGGGGGGCTCCTCTGCGGGCTGTGTCTCGGGGTCGGGGGGCTCCTCTGCGGGCTGTGTCTCGGGGTCGGGGGGCTCCTCTGCGGGCTGTGTCTCGGGGTCGGGGGGCTCCTCTGCGGGCAGTGTCTCGGGGTCGGGGGGCTCCTCTGCGGGCAGTGTCTCGGGGTCGGGGGGCTCCTCTGCGGGCAGTGTCTCGGGGTCGGGGGGCTCCTCTGCGGGCAGTGTCTCGGGGTCGGGGGGCTCCTCCGCGGGCAGTGTCTTGGGGTCGGGGGGCTCCTCTGCGGGCAGTGTCTCGGGGGGCTCCGGGGGCTCCTCTGCGGGCAGTGTCTCGGGGGCTCCAGGGTCTCCTCTGCGGGCAGTGTCTCGGGGGGCTCCGGGGTCTCCTCTGCGGGCAGTGTCTCGGGGGGCTCCGGGGTCTCCTCTGTGGGCAGTGTCTCGGGTCGGGGGTCTCCTCCGCGGGCAGTGTCTCGGGGGGCTCCTCTGCGGGCAGTGTCTCGGGTCGGGGGGCTCCTCTGCGGGCTGTGTCTCGGGGGGCTCCGGGGTCTCCTCTGTGGGCAGTGTCTCGGGTCGGGGGTCTCCTCTGCGGGCAGTGTCTTGGGGGCTCCGGGGTCTCCTCTGTGGGCAGTGTCTCGGGGGGGCTCCTCTGCGGGCAGTGTCTCGGGGGGCTCCTCTGCGGGCAGTGTCTCGGGGGGGCTCCTCTGCGGGCTGTGTCTCGGGGGGCTCCGGGGTCTCCTCTGCGGGCAGTGTCTCGGGGGGCTCCGGGGTCTCCTCTGTGGGCAGTGTCTCGGGGGGGCTCCTCTGCGGGCAGTGTCTCGGGGGGGCTCCTCTGCGGGCAGTGTCTCGGGGGGCTCCTCTGCGGGCAGTGTCTCGGGATCGGGGGGCTCCTCTGTGGGCAGTGTCTCGGGGTCGGGGGTCTCATCCGCGGGCAGTGTCTCGGGGGGGCTCCGGGGTCTCCTCTGCGGGCAGTGTCTCGGGGGGCTCCGGGGTCTCCTCCGCGGGCAGTGTCTCGGGGGGCTCCGGTCTCTCCTCTGCGGGCAGTGTCTCGGGTCGGGGGGCTCCTCTGCGGGCAGTGTCTCGGGGGGCTCTGGGTCTCCTCCGCGGGCAGTGTCTCGGGGGGCTCCGGGGTCTCCTCCGCGGGCAGTGTCTCGGGGGGCTCCGGGGGCTCCTCTGTGGGCAGTGTCTCGGGGGGCTCCGGGGGCTCCTCTGTGGGCAGTGTCTCGGGTCGGGGATCTCCTCTGCGGCAGTGTCTCGGGGTCGGGGGTCTCATCCGCGGGCAGTGTGTCGGGGGGGCTCCGGGGTCTCCTCTGCGGGCAGTGTCTCGGGGGGCTCCGGGGTCTCCTCCGCGGGCAGTGTCTCGGGGGGCTCCGGGGTCTCCTCCGCGGGCAGTGTCTCGGGGGGCTCCGGGGGCTCCTCCGCGGGCAGTGTCTCGGGGGGCTCCGGGGGCTCCTCTGTGGGCAGTGTCTCGGGGGGCTCCGGGGGCTCCTCTGTGGGCAGTGTCTCGGGTCGGGGGTCTCCTCTGCGGGGCAGTGTCTCGGGGTCGGGGGTCTCATCCGCGGGCAGTGTGTCGGGGGGGCTCCGGGGTCTCCTCTGCGGGCAGTGTCTCGGGGGGCTCCGGGGTCTCCTCCGCGGGCAGTGTCTCGGGGGGCTCCCGGGGTCTCCTCCGCGGGCAGTGTCTCGGGGGGCTCCTCCGCGGGCAGTGTCTCGGGGGGCTCCTCCGCGGGCAGTGTCTCGGGGGGCTCCTCCGCGGGCAGTGTCTCGGGGGGCTCCTCCGCGGGCAGTGTCTCGGGGGGCTCCTCCGCGGGCAGTGTCTCGGGGGGCTCCTCCGCGGGCAGTGTCTCGGGGGGCTCCTCCGCGGGCAGTGTCTCGGGGGGCTCCTCCGCGGGCAGTGTCTCGGGGGGCTCCTCCGCGGGCAGTGTCTCGGGGGGCTCCTCCGCGGGCAGTGTCTCGGGGGCTCCTCCGCGGGCAGTGTCTCGGGGGGTTCCTCCGCGGGCAGTGTCTCGGGGGGCTCCTCCGCGGGCAGTGTCTCGGGGGGCTCCTCTGCGGGCAGTGTCTCGGGGGGCTCCTCTGCGGGCAGTGTCTCGGGGTCGGGGGGCTCCGGGCTGTGTCTCGGGGTCGGGGGGCTCCGGGCTGTGTCTCGGGGTCGGGGGGCTCCGGGCTGTGTCTCGGGGTCGGGGGGCTCCGGGCAGTGTCTCGGGGTCGGGGGGCTCCGGGCAGTGTCTCGGGGTCGGGGGGCTCCTCTGAGGGCTGTGTCTCGGGGTCGGGGGGCTCCTCCGCGGGCAGTGTCTCGGGGTCGGGGGGCTCCGGGCTGTGTCTCGGGGTCGGGGGGCTCCTCTGCGGGCTGTGTCTCGGGGTCGGGGGGCTCCTCTGCGGGCTGTGTCTCGGGGTCGGGGGGCTCCTCTGCGGGCTGTGTCTCGGGGTCGGGGGGCTCCTCTGCGGGCAGTGTCTCGGGGTCGGGGGGCTCCTCTGCGGGCAGTGTCTCGGGGTCGGGGGGCTCCTCTGCGGGCAGTGTCTCGGGGTCGGGGGGCTCCTCTGCGGGCAGTGTCTCGGGGTCGGGGGGCTCCTCTGCGGGCAGTGTCTCGGGGTCGGGGGGCTCCTCTGCGGGCAGTGTCTCGGGGTCGGGGGGCTCCTCCGCGGGCAGTGTCTCGGGGTCGGGGGGCTCCTCTGCGGGCAGTGTCTCGGGGGGCTCCGGGGGCTCCTCTGCGGGCAGTGTCTCGGGGGGCTCCAGGGTCTCCTCTGCGGCAGTGTCTCGGGGGGCTCCGGGGTCTCCTCTGCGGGCAGTGTCTCGGGGGGCTCCGGGGTCTCCTCTGTGGGCAGTGTCTCGGGTCGGGGGTCTCCTCCGCGGGCAGTGTCTCGGGGGGCTCCTCTGCGGGCAGTGTCTCGGGTCGGGGGGCTCCTCTGCGGGCTGTGTCTCGGGGGGCTCCGGGGTCTCCTCTGTGGGCAGTGTCTCGGGTCGGGGGTCTCCTCTGCGGGCAGTGTCTTGGGGGGCTCCGGGGTCTCCTCTGCGGGCAGTGTCTCGGGGGGGCTCCTCTGCGGGCAGTGTCTCGGGGGGGCTCCTCTGCGGGCAGTGTCTCGGGGGGGCTCCTCTGCGGGCTGTGTCTCGGGGGGCTCCGGGGTCTCCTCTGCGGGCAGTGTCTCGGGGGGCTCCGGGGTCTCCTCTGTGGGCAGTGTCTCGGGGGGGCTCCTCTGCGGGCAGTGTCTCGGGGGGGCTCCTCTGCGGGCAGTGTCTCGGGGGCTCCTCGCGGGCAGTGTCTCGGGATCGGGGGGCTCCTCTGTGGGCAGTGTCTCGGGGTCGGGGGTCTCATCCGCGGGCAGTGTCTCGGGGGGGCTCCGGGGTCTCCTCTGCGGGCAGTGTCTCGGGGGGCTCCGGGGTCTCCTCCGCGGGCAGTGTCTCGGGGGGCTCCGTCTCTCCTCTGCGGGCAGTGTCTCGGGTCGGGGGCTCCTCTGCGGGCAGTGTCTCGGGGGGCTCTGGGGTCTCCTCCGCGGGCAGTGTCTCGGGGGGCTCCGGGGTCTCCTCCGCGGGCAGTGTCTCGGGGGGCTCCGGGGGCTCCTCTGTGGGCAGTGTCTCGGGGGGCTCCGGGGGCTCCTCTGTGGGCAGTGTCTCGGGTCGGGGATCTCCTCTGCGGGCAGTGTCTCGGGGTCGGGGGTCTCATCCGCGGGCAGTGTGTCGGGGGGGCTCCGGGGTCTCCTCTGCGGGCAGTGTCTCGGGGGGCTCCGGGTCTCCTCCGCGGGCAGTGTCTCGGGGGCTCGGTCTCTCCTCTGCGGGCAGTGTCTCGGGTCGGGGGGCTCCTCTGCGGGCAGTGTCTCGGGGCTCTGGGTCCTCCGCGGGCAGTGTCTCGGGGGGCTCCGGGGTCTCCTCCGCGGGCAGTGTCTCGGGGGCTCCGGGGGCTCCTCTGTGGGCAGTGTCTCGGGGGGCTCCGGGGCTCTCTGTGGGCAGTGTCTCGGGTCTGGGATCTCCTCTGCGGGCAGTGTCTCGGGGTCGGGGGTCTCATCCGCGGGCAGTGTGTCGGGGGGGCTCCGGGTCTCCTCCGCGGGCAGTGTCTCGGGGGCTCCGGGGTCTCCTCCGCGGGCAGTGTCTCGGGGGCTCCGGGGTCTCCTCCGCGGGCAGTGTCTCGGGGGCTCCGGGGTCTCCTCCGCGGGCAGTGTCTCGGGGGCTCCGGGGTCTCCTCCGCGGGCAGTGTCTCGGGGGGCTCCGGGGTCTCCTCCGCGGGCAGTGTCTCGGGGGGCTCCGGGGGCTCCGGGGGCTCCTCTGTGGGCAGTGTCTCGGGTCGGGGGTCTCCTCTGCGGGCATTGTCTCGGGGTCGGGGGTCTCATCCGCGGGCAGTGTGTCGGGGGGGCTCCGGGGTCTCCTCTGCGGGCAGTGTCTCGGGGGGCTCCGGGGTCTCCTCCGCGGGCAGTGTCTCGGGGGGCTCCGGGGTCTCCTCCGCGGGCAGTGTCTCGGGGGGCTCCGGGGTCTCCTCCGCGGGCAGTGTCTCGGGGGGCTCCGGGG